>NW_026542598.1:60466034-60828977 GCF_028750875.1 Macrosteles quadrilineatus | reverse complement strand
TACAGGGTGTGTATTGGAGATTTGATTTTAACATGGTTCACGGGTTCGAATCTAACCTATGTTAGAGGTTCATGGGTTCGAATCTAACTAATGGTAACTGAGGTTTACTGGTTCAATCCTAACCTATGCTAGAGGTTTATGGGTTCGAATCTAACCAACCACTAATGGTAACTGAGGTTTACTGGTTCAATCCTAACCCTATGCTAGAGGTTCACGGGTTCGAATCTAACCAATCACAAAACATGTTATTAGAGGTTCATGGGTTCGAATCTAACTACAGTTGATTATGTCACCTGGTTTAGAGGTTCACGGGTTCGAATCTAACCAACCACTAATGGTAACTGAGGTTTACTGGTTCAATCCTAACCTATGCTATGGGTTTAATGCTAACCTATCATTGGAGGTTCACGGGTTCAATTCTAACCAACCGCAACTGATAATTTCAGCTGATTAGCTGATCACGTGACCTGGTTTAGAGGTTCACGGGTTCAATCCTATCCTAGTAGGATTTGTTAAAAAAACATTTTATATAGTGTATAATGCTTAAACCTTACTGTTGATCATAATGGTAAATGTTGGAGGTTATTTTATATAGTGTATAGTGCTTAAACTTTACCGTTGAGCATGTTATGTTGATTTTATAATTTGTATCTCTGTAACTTACATATACAGGGTGTGTTAATATTGGTTGGAGGTTCACGGGTTCGAATCTAACCAATCACAAAACATGTTATTAGAGGTTCAATGCCGGATGTAATCTAACCACAGCTGTTTACGTCACTTGGTTTAGAGGTTCACGGGTTCAATCCTATCCTAGTAGGATTTGTAAAAAAACCATTTTATATAGTGTATAATGTTTAAGTGGAACCTTACCGTTGATCATAATTGGTAAATGTTGGATGTTATATTATATATGTTGTAGTGTATAATAAATGTGAAACAAACAGATATTAAAAACAGCTGAAAGAGGGCTTAAATGGAATTTTACCATAGAGTATAAAAATGGTCTTTGTAAAGGTCACCAAATATCATATGTTAAACTTATATTTAATCCATGCTAAATGAGTTCTTTGGGTTGGATTGTATTGTAGTGTGAGTCCTGGAGGTTCATGGGTTTAATCCTTACCAATCACAAATCATTTCCGGTTGGGGTGTTTTTTTGTATAGTTAACCGTTGGTATATGAGTTCTGAAGGTTTGATTTTGTGTATATGTAACATAACCTCACTTTTTACCTAAACCAGTCTGTTAATTCACCACTAGAGCGCTAGTGTTGATGGTATAATTATAATAATGATTAACTTAATATAAGATTCATCATAACAGATTACTAAGTGTTGATGGTATTAGTTTACAAATTCTCTACTAGTTTGCAATACTAGTGCTACCAACTACTGATTATATTGTATATGTAACATAACCTCACTTTTTACTTAATAATTTATTACTAACAGTATGTTACTCTAAGTTGAGGTATTAGTTTACAAATTCTCTACTAGGTTACAGCACTAGTGTCTAGCCAACTACAGGTTAGGTGCTCTTGTAACATAACCTCACTTCTGTCTTATATGTTTTCCCGCCAATTTTTCTGCTGGCTGTTTTAGCGTGGAACTTTACCGTTGAGCATAAAACTTAATCTAAATGTGTAGTTGGTTTATGGGTTTGACTTTAACTAACCACAAATGGTACTGTATTATAGCGGGAGGTTTATAGGCTTAATACTTTGTAAAAAAACATTTTATATATGCTATAGTGTATAATAAATGTGAAACAAAGAACTTTACTATTGATTATAAAACTTATTCTAAATGTGTAGTAGGTTTTTAAGGGTTTGATCTATACTAAATGTTAAAGGGTGTGTATATATGTTGTAGTGTATAATGCTTAAGTGGAACTTTACCGTTGAGCATAAAACTTAATCTAAATATGTAGTAGGTTTATGGGATTGATTTAACTAACCACAAATGGTACTGTATTATAGCGGGAGGTTTATGGGCTTAATACTTTGTAAAAAAACATTTTATATATGCTATAGTGTATAATAAATGTGAAACAAATAGACGTTAAAAGTGGGCTTAAGCAGAACTTTACCATTGAGTATAAAACTTATTCTAAATGTGTAGTAGGTTTTTAAGGGTTTGATCTATACTAAATGTTATAGGGTGTGTATATATGTTGTAGTGTATAATGTTAAGCGGAACTTTACCGTTGAGCATAAATGTTGGTTGTTGTATGTTTTGAGGTGTGTAAAAATTTGTTTTTGGTATAGTGGGAGTTTTAGAGGTTTATGGGTTTGATCCTAATCAAATGTGTTATTTTTGGTATTGTATTGTAGTGGGAGGTTTATGGGTTTGATTTCTAGCTGATTATGTGATTTTGTATATGTAACATAACCTCAAGCCAAATAAGTCTATCACTAAGTGTTAATGGTGTTTTATTTTAAGTTGTTATAGTTTACAAATTCTCTATTAGGTAGCAGTGTCTTATTAACTAATGACTATATGATTTTTTGTAAATGGAACATAACCTCACTTTTTACCTAAAAAGGTTTATTAATTTATCACTGGAGCGCTAGTGTTGATGGTATGGTAACAAGATTATAGTAATGATTATTTGATATAGGATTCACTATAATGGATTACACCAATGTATTATTTGTACCACTTAAATCTCTTTAGTTTACAAATTTTCCACTAGGTTGTAGCACTAGATCTCTTTAGTTGTCATAGTTTACAAACTCTCTATTAGATTGCAGCACAAGCATCTAGAAAGCTACTGTTAGCCTAGAGGTTCATGGTTTGATTCCTAGTTGATCATGTGATCTCTTGTATATGTAACATAACCTTACTTTTTACCTAAACACGTTTGTTTATCTATATTTGTGACACTAGGGCGCTAGTGTTGATGAAACCTATTTTGAGTTATTTCTATTTTAATTTAATGATGTATTTAATAATAAGAAACAAACCATCTACAGAATGCCTGGTAAGAATGATTTTATAGTAATGATAACCTTACTTAAATGATTTAATCAACAGTATTTTCCCCTCTAAATGATATAATCTTATTTTATATATTGCATACATATCTGTAACATAACCTCACTTTTACCCAAACAAGTCTGTTAATTTATATTTGTGATATTGGAGCGCTAGTGTTGATGGTATTTGTCTTGGGCTGTCTCTACTTGATTTAAAATGACTGAATAATAAGAAACAAGTTTATATAGTAATGAGTGTATAAAACATACCTGTTTTTCTGTAATTTATCTGTTAACTTGAGACTAATGAATATTTTCTATAGTGGATTATACCATACTTTCATTATTACTTATATTCTATTAATTATACCTACCATCATATTTGTAGAGTGTTGTACAGCTGATGTGTGAGTGACGTCATCTTTCTGGCATAATTTTTTGTTGACAGCTACTTTTTTATAGATTAAAAACATATTTATGTACACCACCTCAACTTAGAGGTACTGGGTTCAAAACCCTATTAGTTATTGATTGTTTTATATCTGGTTGGGGTAATAATTGAATAAAGACTGTCTAATTTGTTCCTGCCAAATTAATTAGTTGTGATGTAATCTCATTTTCCCGCTAAAATATTAACCTTACTGTAACCTAATGTATGTAGTTTAAAACAAAATGTATTAAACATAACTTAATTTTTAGTGATTGTAATGCTATGTATTAGAACAAGTTTATTGTAAAACAAGAACATTGGAATACTAGTGTCTATGATATTTTATTTCTATGGTTTGTAGCCTTTTTATTGTGATTGGATGAATATCTGAAATGAAAATAAACATAACATGACCTCTATAAAACATTTGAAGGATGAGTAACTTACCAAGTTTATTTATACCTTACTTAACTAGTTTAACCAATGGTAATTTTAAAGACTTATCTCTTGACTTTGGAATACTATTTACTTGAAACTAACTAATTGATACTTGGAATTTACTTAATGTTTTACTACAATAAATTACACTAATATAAAAAACACTATAAAATATCTTTATTTAATGTTATAGAAACACAAAACTATCACTCTAATACACTGTATAGAGGCAACTGAGACTTTTTAGGCTCTTATCAGAGTGTGGTTTCCTCTCTGACGTAACAGGAAATAATATTTTGTTGAATTATTTAACTTACAGTTATTTTTCAAAGGATTAATAAACACATTTATGCACTACCTCACATCTCTGTCCTTGTTTACTCCTCACTTTGTACTCTGTATATATATTGCTACCCCACCTATTATCTTGTATATCTAGACTGTTTATTTATTCCGTTAGCTTGTTGAGATATCTGTTTCATATGTTAAAACCTGTTATAATCAATGCTTTTGCAGGTGAATTATCTACCAACCATATTTAACTAGGAATAATCCTGTTTTTTTACTTTGTCTATGATGATGGGTAACCTGTAAATTAGCCTTTACTGTAGATATCTAACCAGGATTTATTTTTTTCTTTAAAATCTAAAGGCTTTATGCCTCTGAAATTACAACCAATGTAAACATACAGACAGTTGATGTGTTTGTGAGCTATTTTTGGGGACATTATTTAAAGTTAATAGTATGTTTACAGTACAGTATATGTTTTTATAGTCAGAGGTGTATTTTAATGATCAAGAAATGGGAAAAGTAATCACTGACAACCCCTAGTTGGTAAAGCCTAATAAACTTATGGCATATATGTGATAGACAATATAGCTAAAGCATGTATTAAAAAGATTCAGGGCAAACTCAAATAAATAACAGTGTAATAAAACAATCGTTAAATTACCTATTCCCGCTAGTTGACTACCCTTTATAGGAGAGTGATGAATTATATCAATAGTCCTTGAACTTATGGGTGTGTCTTGGTAGATATGTACACAAAATGTTAAATTGACGAAAATAACTGTGTGGTAGGCCTATTTATGGGATATGTAGATGTGTGTTGGTTGTATGTAGTGTATAATAGAGGTTGGAATGTTTTGATAGAGCTTTAAACCCAACTTATTGTAATATGATAACCACTATAATGTTATTACAAACTCAATAGCTGTTTTGTTTGCAATTATTTCTGTGGTGTATGTCACATCCCCTATGATTATAATGGAGAGCATAGTACCTGTCTATGTTGTCACATCTCGTCTCTTTGTGTAGAAGAGAAAATGGTGGTATATTTTGCTGTTATTGTAGCTGCCTTCTAAAAATTATTGTATATGAGAGACAAACTTGTAAATCAATTTAGTGCAGGGGAGCAAAAATTATATTCCTAACTAAACGTAAATCGGCTTATTTGTGTGGAGAAGTGCTTAGAGGAAAGCTTGTAAACTACAACAAAATTATAGTGGACAATTGAAATAGTTATTATAGAGGATTAATCCTAATAATTCTGCTTCTTGATGGGGTGATATATTTGAAAACATATGAGAAGGGGAGTTCAAACTCCTACTTAAATCTATTCCCTATAAGAGCCCTAGTTATGGAGGATGATTATAGCACTAATTTGTAAATAATAAAAGTTTGCTATAAAGGTTTTATACTTGAGGTGTTGTATATTTACAAGGCCCTAAAACAGGAAACTAGTGTTGTATTGAGTGAGAAATTAAATTCTAGTTCACATTTAATACTTAATAAACATACTAGGTTATAAAAGTAACTTTATTACTGTTACCCTTGATGTTATTCTGTGATGGTAGTATTAAACAATATAGATGTCTATGAGAACACCCTATCAGAGATTTATGAGTGTAATCTTTAGGTATAAAGCCCTATGATTGACCCTCAAGTGACTAACTTTTGTTGAAAAACTGATATTCCTGACAATGGTATATCTTGATGTAACAGGTGTTGAAACCTTGGTTGTAGTAAATAACAATTAGATTGGCTTGGTGAAAGGTAAATTTACCCACTATCAAGGTGCAAGCCACAACAGTGAGTAAAATATTAACATTTGTTGAAAGGCATACAAATTTTAGTTCTGATAAAAATACTAATTATGCTCTACTCTCATACTGCAAAATCTATGTCATTGATACAGTAGAACCTTTGTAACTCTATAATTTGAACATGCACTAGTCTGTACGACCACTTGTTATACCTAATACAGTAGTTCTTTTCATACTGTATGTATTGATATATGTACCAATTGTCAATTAACCTAAACAAACAGGCAAATATTTAAAAATACAAAATATTAGAGTGTGATTTCTATCATATACTACAATTTAAATCAACCCATAAACATACTACACAGAGAGCTAAAGCACTTGTTTGAAGGTGAGAAATTTTACTGTAAAGGATTGTAGACATAGATAGTTTGAGAATTATATGTGTTTGGAGGTTATTTTGATAGTGGTTAACCTTATTTCCTGTATATATTTGCTACTGTTGTATAGTCTTTAAACTACATCACTTTCTTATTGTGTAATCGAACATGTTTTCTATACGTTAAGTCAAATTGATATATGCTTTGATAGTTGATTTATAAACCTACATTTAAATTACTGATCACCAATAACATATTATTGTAGTAGATTAACATGAAATAGGTATATTTGAAGCCCTATGTAAAGTTCCTTTTACTGTTATCGAGGTTTTAATGTACTTTGAATAAACAAAAAAGCCTCTTTTACAACACAAAAACTACCGATATTTAATGTATACTCTAAAGATGTAAAAAGAACTGCTAATTAAATGATAACTTTCAACTATTATCTGATGTGAATAAAAAATTGTGTATTTACCTCTATTGTTACCCATATGGTATCTAGTCATGCTAAATCTTATCTTTTCATAAAGGTACCTATTACTATTGAGGACTATAGCTATACTCCTTCAAATTGAAATGTATACTATATGTCAGATGTACTTTCCAGTTTAGTGTTTCTGGTTTGTACTTATGTTTGTTATGACTAATAGTTTAATTACTGTGTAGGCTTACTTTGTTACACATTTACAGACATATGATCTTTACTATACTCTTAATTCCAAAAACAAAAGTGTAAATGTTTACCAATACTTGAGCGTAGTTATGATAGTATAACGACTATTATTGTTTTAATTTATACTGCAGCTAAGACTCATCCTACACTCATCTCCAAAGGCTTAAAATACCTATGTTTGTATGGTCGCTATCTCAACATAATGTCACTAGAAAAGTAACTATGAATTACTACACTTTACAGCAATTCTAGTTTAACCTCTAGAAGTGGAGGAGAGTACCATAATTGAGACCGTCAAAGGTATCATATGTATGTTGGTTTTATAAATTTATTTATGAATGAACTGGGATATGTTGGAGCATTACGCTATATTATACCTATAACATCTGGCTGGTATGTTTGCTGAGGTGACAAGAGTGTTGTGCTAACTTATGAGGCTTTGAAATTGTTTTGTGTTGGTTTTATTCCTGTATGTTTGTATATCAAGCTTATTAATGTAGAGCTTACCCGATGGTGTTCACCTTATCTGGTTGGGGTGGAAGGTGATGGTATTAGTGAATTAAACAAAAACTATGTATATTGTGGTGATGTGCTGTTTTATCCTCTTTGGATTGTGTCTCAATGTAAAAAAACAACCTGATGCCTGTATTTTCGTAATGTGATAAGCTCAAAAGGTTGTTTGTATACAAGAGCTAACACCTGGGGATGATATGTAAAATTATCAGTATTTGATGGATGTATATTTACTGTTTGTAGTTTTTTTGAACAAGTTACTACAAAAACGGTAAGAAAACTGCTGGTTTTGCAATATATCAATCACGATATATATATTTCGTTGTCATACTGCAGCAAAAACAGTCAATTTGAACGGTTATTTGTGTTTTTTAGGTTATTGAAATGTTGTCTAAACATACATTTAATCATCTGTTTGTATGGGAACAGTCTAACACTAGGCCTTATTACTATGTAAAGTTATTCTTTTGTAGGATAGCGAAATTAACCAACAACCCAAAGACAAGGGGTACTTAGGTCCAGAAATTAACCCTCACTAGAAAATAAACCAAGGATTATAACAATCACCTACCTATGTTTGTTAAAAGCTACCTGTTTAATTTACATCGCATTGCAGCCATAACTAATTTGCTGCACGAGTATGAAGTTAAATATGGCTTAATAATCAAGAATACCCATTTTTTCCTACATACTCTTTTATATGGTCCGGAGACTATCCTAGTTGGTAAATGTATTTGTTTTAATGTGTTGGAGCATGGTGTTAATAGTCAAAAGCAGATTTAAAATAGTAATTGGCGGGGATTGACCCCAGGGCTGGAGTTACATGGTTTTCATATAAGGTATTACAGGCGACAGTGCTGCCTCTGGTGACAAAGCATCGAACTACAACCGGAGACGCTGAAACAGTGACTCTAGTGGTGAAACTTGGAACTATGATGACAACATCCAATGGTGGAAAACCCAGACAGTGGTAGCAGACGATGTTATAGCTATTGACACCGGTGGCAGGTATTATAGCTTTAATGGTACCTGTAGTGTAACATATTTACAAGGCTGAGGTGAGTCTTTTTACATGTGTATGACTAGTTTAGAAGACGATCGTATGAATGACAGCTGCGAGGAACGTGTCTACCGGTAGATATAGTAGATTATTACTACACACAACTATGGAAATATCATTAAGATATGAGAGAATAGTCCGAGATCTCAGTAATTCATGCCAAGCTACTGCAGGCGATGGTGGCGCCTCAGGTGGAAAAACATCAAACTACAACGCAACTCAAACTAGCGACTCTAGTGGTAAAACATGGAACTATGGTGACAACACTAGCTGATAACAAACTAAAATAATAAAGTCAAACAAGGGTGGTGTAGTTAGGGGCGTCACTTGAGACCTAACATGGGCTCTTATGGGGAATAGATTTTATTGCCTTATATTAGAATGATCAATTCCATAAGAGCCCATGTTAGGTCTCAAGTGACGCCCCTAACTACACCACCCTTGTTTGACTTTATTATTTTAGTTTGTTATCAGCTAGTGTTGTCACCATAGTTCCATGTTTTACCACTAGAGTCGCTAGTTTGAGTTGCGTTGTAGTTTGATGTTTTTCCACCTGAGGCGCCACCATCGCCTGCAGTAGCTTGGCATGAATTACTGAGATCTCGGACTATTCTCTCATATCTTAATGATATTTCCATAGTTGTGTGTAGTAATAATCTACTATATCTACCGGTAGACACGTTCCTCGCAGCTGTCATTCATACGATCGTCTTCTAAACTAGTCATACACATGTAAAAAGACTCACCTCAGCCTTGTAAATATGTTACACTACAGGTACCATTAAAGCTATAATACCTGCCACCGGTGTCAATAGCTATAACATCGTCTGCTACCACTGTCTGGGTTTTCCACCATTGGATGTTGTCATCATAGTTCCAAGTTTCACCACTAGAGTCACTGTTTCAGCGTCTCCGGTTGTAGTTCGATGCTTTGTCACCAGAGGCAGCACTGTCGCCTGTAATACCTTATATGAAAACCATGTAACTCCAGCCCTGGGGTCAATCCCCGCCAATTACTATTTTAAATCTGCTTTTGACTATTAACACCATGCTCCAACACATTAAAACAAATACATTTACCAACTAGGATAGTCTCCGGACCATATAAAAGAGTATGTAGGAAAAAATGGGTATTCTTGATTATTAAGCCATATTTAACTTCATACTCGTGCAGCAAATTAGTTATGGCTGCAATGCGATGTAAATTAAACAGGTAGCTTTTAACAAACATAGGTAGGTGATTGTTATAATCCTTGGTTTATTTTCTAGTGAGGGTTAATTTCTGGACCTAAGTACCCCTTGTCTTTGGGTTGTTGGTTAATTTCGCTATCCTACAAAAGAATAACTTTACATAGTAATAAGGCCTAGTGTTAGACTGTTCCCATACAAACAGATGATTAAATGTATGTTTAGACAACATTTCAATAACCTAAAAAACACAAATAACCGTTCAAATTGACTGTTTTTGCTGCAGTATGACAACGAAATATATATATCGTGATTGATATATTGCAAAACCAGCAGTTTTCTTACCGTTTTTGTAGTAACTTGTTCAAAAAAACTACAAACAGTAAATATACATCCATCAAATACTGATAATTTTACATATCATCCCCAGGTGTTAGCTCTTGTATACAAACAACCTTTTGAGCTTATCACATTACGAAAATACAGGCATCAGGTTGTTTTTTTACATTGAGACACAATCCAAAGAGGATAAAACAGCACATCACCACAATATACATAGTTTTTGTTTAATTCACTAATACCATCACCTTCCACCCCAACCAGATAAGGTGAACACCATCGGGTAAGCTCTACATTAATAAGCTTGATATACAAACATACAGGAATAAAACCAACACAAAACAATTTCAAAGCCTCATAAGTTAGCACAACACTCTTGTCACCTCAGCAAACATACCAGCCAGATGTTATAGGTATAATATAGCGTAATGCTCCAACATATCCCAGTTCATTCATAAATAAATTTATAAAACCAACATACATATGATACCTTTGACGGTCTCAATTATGGTACTCTCCTCCACTTCTAGAGGTTAAACTAGAATTGCTGTAAAGTGTAGTAATTCATAGTTACTTTTCTAGTGACATTATGTTGAGATAGCGACCATACAAACATAGGTATTTTAAGCCTTTGGAGATGAGTGTAGGATGAGTCTTAGCTGCAGTATAAATTAAAACAATAATAGTCGTTATACTATCATAACTACGCTCAAGTATTGGTAAACATTTACACTTTTGTTTTTGGAATTAAGAGTATAGTAAAGATCATATGTCTGTAAATGTGTAACAAAGGAAGCCTACACAGTAATTAAACTATTAGTCATAACAAACATAAGTACAAACCAGAAACACTAAACTGGAAAGTACATCTGACATATAGTATACATTTCAATTTGAAGGAGTATAGCTATAGTCCTCAATAGTAATAGGTACCTTTATGAAAAGATAAGATTTAGCATGACTAGATACCATATGGGTAACAATAGAGGTAAATACACAATTTTTTATTCACATCAGATAATAGTTGAAAGTTATCATTTAATTAGCAGTTCTTTTTACATCTTTAGAGTATACATTAAATATCGGTAGTTTTTGTGTTGTAAAAGAGGCTTTTTTGTTTATTCAAAGTACATTAAAACCTCGATAACAGTAAAAGGAACTTTACATAGGGCTTCAAATATACCTATTTCATGTTAATCTACTACAATAATATGTTATTGGTGATCAGTAATTTAAATGTAGGTTTATAAATCAACTATCAAAGCATATATCAATTTGACTTAACGTATAGAAAACATGTTCGATTACACAATAAGAAAGTGATGTAGTTTAAAGACTATACAACAGTAGCAAATATATACAGGAAATAAGGTTAACCACTATCAAAATAACCTCCAAACACATATAATTCTCAAACTATCTATGTCTACAATCCTTTACAGTAAAATTTCTCACCTTCAAACAAGTGCTTTAGCTCTCTGTGTAGTATGTTTATGGGTTGATTTAAATTGTAGTATATGATAGAAATCACACTCTAATATTTTGTATTTTTAAATATTTGCCTGTTTGTTTAGGTTAATTGACAATTGGTACATATATCAATACATACAGTATGAAAAGAACTACTGTATTAGGTATAACAAGTGGTCGTACAGACTAGTGCATGTTCAAATTATAGAGTTACAAAGGTTCTACTGTATCAATGACATAGATTTTGCAGTATGAGAGTAGAGCATAATTAGTATTTTTATCAGAACTAAAATTTGTATGCCTTTCAACAAATGTTAATATTTTACTCACTGTTGTGGCTTGCACCTTGATAGTGGGTAAATTTACCTTTCACCAAGCCAATCTAATTGTTATTTACTACAACCAAGGTTTCAACACCTGTTACATCAAGATATACCATTGTCAGGAATATCAGTTTTTCAACAAAAGTTAGTCACTTGAGGGTCAATCATAGGGCTTTATACCTAAAGATTACACTCATAAATCTCTGATAGGGTGTTCTCATAGACATCTATATTGTTTAATACTACCATCACAGAATAACATCAAGGGTAACAGTAATAAAGTTACTTTTATAACCTAGTATGTTTATTAAGTATTAAATGTGAACTAGAATTTAATTTCTCACTCAATACAACACTAGTTTCCTGTTTTAGGGCCTTGTAAATATACAACACCTCAAGTATAAAACCTTTATAGCAAACTTTTATTATTTACAAATTAGTGCTATAATCATCCTCCATAACTAGGGCTCTTATAGGGAATAGATTTAAGTAGGAGTTTGAACTCCCCTTCTCATATGTTTTCAAATATATCACCCCATCAAGAAGCAGAATTATTAGGATTAATCCTCTATAATAACTATTTCAATTGTCCACTATAATTTTGTTGTAGTTTACAAGCTTTCCTCTAAGCACTTCTCCACACAAATAAGCCGATTTACGTTTAGTTAGGAATATAATTTTTGCTCCCCTGCACTAAATTGATTTACAAGTTTGTCTCTCATATACAATAATTTTTAGAAGGCAGCTACAATAACAGCAAAATATACCACCATTTTCTCTTCTACACAAAGAGACGAGATGTGACAACATAGACAGGTACTATGCTCTCCATTATAATCATAGGGGATGTGACATACACCACAGAAATAATTGCAAACAAAACAGCTATTGAGTTTGTAATAACATTATAGTGGTTATCATATTACAATAAGTTGGGTTTAAAGCTCTATCAAAACATTCCAACCTCTATTATACACTACATACAACCAACACACATCTACATATCCCATAAATAGGCCTACCACACAGTTATTTTCGTCAATTTAACATTTTGTGTACATATCTACCAAGACACACCCATAAGTTCAAGGACTATTGATATAATTCATCACTCTCCTATAAAGGGTAGTCAACTAGCGGGAATAGGTAATTTAACGATTGTTTTATTACACTGTTATTTATTTGAGTTTGCCCTGAATCTTTTTAATACATGCTTTAGCTATATTGTCTATCACATATATGCCATAAGTTTATTAGGCTTTACCAACTAGGGGTTGTCAGTGATTACTTTTCCCATTTCTTGATCATTAAAATACACCTCTGACTATAAAAACATATACTGTACTGTAAACATACTATTAACTTTAAATAATGTCCCCAAAAATAGCTCACAAACACATCAACTGTCTGTATGTTTACATTGGTTGTAATTTCAGAGGCATAAAGCCTTTAGATTTTAAAGAAAAAAATAAATCCTGGTTAGATATCTACAGTAAAGGCTAATTTACAGGTTACCCATCATCATAGACAAAGTAAAAAAACAGGATTATTCCTAGTTAAATATGGTTGGTAGATAATTCACCTGCAAAAGCATTGATTATAACAGGTTTTAACATATGAAACAGATATCTCAACAAGCTAACGGAATAAATAAACAGTCTAGATATACAAGATAATAGGTGGGGTAGCAATATATATACAGAGTACAAAGTGAGGAGTAAACAAGGACAGAGATGTGAGGTAGTGCATAAATGTGTTTATTAATCCTTTGAAAAATAACTGTAAGTTAAATAATTCAACAAAATATTATTTCCTGTTACGTCAGAGAGGAAACCACACTCTGATAAGAGCCTAAAAAGTCTCAGTTGCCTCTATACAGTGTATTAGAGTGATAGTTTTGTGTTTCTATAACATTAAATAAAGATATTTTATAGTGTTTTTTATATTAGTGTAATTTATTGTAGTAAAACATTAAGTAAATTCCAAGTATCAATTAGTTAGTTTCAAGTAAATAGTATTCCAAAGTCAAGAGATAAGTCTTTAAAATTACCATTGGTTAAACTAGTTAAGTAAGGTATAAATAAACTTGGTAAGTTACTCATCCTTCAAATGTTTTATAGAGGTCATGTTATGTTTATTTTCATTTCAGATATTCATCCAATCACAATAAAAAGGCTACAAACCATAGAAATAAAATATCATAGACACTAGTATTCCAATGTTCTTGTTTTACAATAAACTTGTTCTAATACATAGCATTACAATCACTAAAAATTAAGTTATGTTTAATACATTTTGTTTTAAACTACATACATTAGGTTACAGTAAGGTTAATATTTTAGCGGGAAAATGAGATTACATCACAACTAATTAATTTGGCAGGAACAAATTAGACAGTCTTTATTCAATTATTACCCCAACCAGATATAAAACAATCAATAACTAATAGGGTTTTGAACCCAGTACCTCTAAGTTGAGGTGGTGTACATAAATATGTTTTTAATCTATAAAAAAGTAGCTGTCAACAAAAAATTATGCCAGAAAGATGACGTCACTCACACATCAGCTGTACAACACTCTACAAATATGATGGTAGGTATAATTAATAGAATATAAGTAATAATGAAAGTATGGTATAATCCACTATAGAAAATATTCATTAGTCTCAAGTTAACAGATAAATTACAGAAAAACAGGTATGTTTTATACACTCATTACTATATAAACTTGTTTCTTATTATTCAGTCATTTTAAATCAAGTAGAGACAGCCCAAGACAAATACCATCAACACTAGCGCTCCAATATCACAAATATAAATTAACAGACTTGTTTGGGTAAAAGTGAGGTTATGTTACAGATATGTATGCAATATATAAAATAAGATTATATCATTTAGAGGGGAAAATACTGTTGATTAAATCATTTAAGTAAGGTTATCATTACTATAAAATCATTCTTACCAGGCATTCTGTAGATGGTTTGTTTCTTATTATTAAATACATCATTAAATTAAAATAGAAATAACTCAAAATAGGTTTCATCAACACTAGCGCCCTAGTGTCACAAATATAGATAAACAAACGTGTTTAGGTAAAAAGTAAGGTTATGTTACATATACAAGAGATCACATGATCAACTAGGAATCAAACCATGAACCTCTAGGCTAACAGTAGCTTTCTAGATGCTTGTGCTGCAATCTAATAGAGAGTTTGTAAACTATGACAACTAAAGAGATCTAGTGCTACAACCTAGTGGAAAATTTGTAAACTAAAGAGATTTAAGTGGTACAAATAATACATTGGTGTAATCCATTATAGTGAATCCTATATCAAATAATCATTACTATAATCTTGTTACCATACCATCAACACTAGCGCTCCAGTGATAAATTAATAAACCTTTTTAGGTAAAAAGTGAGGTTATGTTCCATTTACAAAAAATCATATAGTCATTAGTTAATAAGACACTGCTACCTAATAGAGAATTTGTAAACTATAACAACTTAAAATAAAACACCATTAACACTTAGTGATAGACTTATTTGGCTTGAGGTTATGTTACATATACAAAATCACATAATCAGCTAGAAATCAAACCCATAAACCTCCCACTACAATACAATACCAAAAATAACACATTTGATTAGGATCAAACCCATAAACCTCTAAAACTCCCACTATACCAAAAACAAATTTTTACACACCTCAAAACATACAACAACCAACATTTATGCTCAACGGTAAAGTTCCGCTTAACATTATACACTACAACATATATACACACCCTATAACATTTAGTATAGATCAAACCCTTAAAAACCTACTACACATTTAGAATAAGTTTTATACTCAATGGTAAAGTTCTGCTTAAGCCCACTTTTAACGTCTATTTGTTTCACATTTATTATACACTATAGCATATATAAAATGTTTTTTTACAAAGTATTAAGCCCATAAACCTCCCGCTATAATACAGTACCATTTGTGGTTAGTTAAATCAATCCCATAAACCTACTACATATTTAGATTAAGTTTTATGCTCAACGGTAAAGTTCCACTTAAGCATTATACACTACAACATATATACACACCCTTTAACATTTAGTATAGATCAAACCCTTAAAAACCTACTACACATTTAGAATAAGTTTTATAATCAATAGTAAAGTTCTTTGTTTCACATTTATTATACACTATAGCATATATAAAATGTTTTTTTACAAAGTATTAAGCCTATAAACCTCCCGCTATAATACAGTACCATTTGTGGTTAGTTAAAGTCAAACCCATAAACCAACTACACATTTAGATTAAGTTTTATGCTCAACGGTAAAGTTCCACGCTAAAACAGCCAGCAGAAAAATTGGCGGGAAAACATATAAGACAGAAGTGAGGTTATGTTACAAGAGCACCTAACCTGTAGTTGGCTAGACACTAGTGCTGTAACCTAGTAGAGAATTTGTAAACTAATACCTCAACTTAGAGTAACATACTGTTAGTAATAAATTATTAAGTAAAAAGTGAGGTTATGTTACATATACAATATAATCAGTAGTTGGTAGCACTAGTATTGCAAACTAGTAGAGAATTTGTAAACTAATACCATCAACACTTAGTAATCTGTTATGATGAATCTTATATTAAGTTAATCATTATTATAATTATACCATCAACACTAGCGCTCTAGTGGTGAATTAACAGACTGGTTTAGGTAAAAAGTGAGGTTATGTTACATATACACAAAATCAAACCTTCAGAACTCATATACCAACGGTTAACTATACAAAAAAACACCCCAACCGGAAATGATTTGTGATTGGTAAGGATTAAACCCATGAACCTCCAGGACTCACACTACAATACAATCCAACCCAAAGAACTCATTTAGCATGGATTAAATATAAGTTTAACATATGATATTTGGTGACCTTTACAAAGACCATTTTTATACTCTATGGTAAAATTCCATTTAAGCCCTCTTTCAGCTGTTTTTAATATCTGTTTGTTTCACATTTATTATACACTACAACATATATAATATAACATCCAACATTTACCAATTATGATCAACGGTAAGGTTCCACTTAAACATTATACACTATATAAAATGGTTTTTTTACAAATCCTACTAGGATAGGATTGAACCCGTGAACCTCTAAACCAAGTGACGTAAACAGCTGTGGTTAGATTACATCCGGCATTGAACCTCTAATAACATGTTTTGTGATTGGTTAGATTCGAACCCGTGAACCTCCAACCAATATTAACACACCCTGTATATGTAAGTTACAGAGATACAAATTATAAAATCAACATAACATGCTCAACGGTAAAGTTTAAGCACTATACACTATATAAAATAACCTCCAACATTTACCATTATGATCAACAGTAAGGTTTAAGCATTATACACTATATAAAATGTTTTTTTAACAAATCCTACTAGGATAGGATTGAACCCGTGAACCTCTAAACCAGGTCACGTGATCAGCTAATCAGCTGAAATTATCAGTTGCGGTTGGTTAGAATTGAACCCGTGAACCTCCAATGATAGGTTAGCATTAAACCCATAGCATAGGTTAGGATTGAACCAGTAAACCTCAGTTACCATTAGTGGTTGGTTAGATTCGAACCCGTGAACCTCTAAACCAGGTGACATAATCAACTGTAGTTAGATTCGAACCCATGAACCTCTAATAACATGTTTTGTGATTGGTTAGATTCGAACCCGTGAACCTCTAGCATAGGGTTAGGATTGAACCAGTAAACCTCAGTTACCATTAGTGGTTGGTTAGATTCGAACCCATAAACCTCTAGCATAGGTTAGGATTGAACCAGTAAACCTCAGTTACCATTAGTTAGATTCGAACCCATGAACCTCTAACATAGGTTAGATTCGAACCCGTGAACCATGTTAAAATCAAATCTCCAATACACACCCTGTATATGCAAGGTACAAGAGTAGGTATAGGTATAAGGTGTCATTTACCGATATAAAACTCCATACCCATAATTACTGTTGTGGCTCATATGGTAACGACTCCAACTACCAGCAAAAAGACCGGGGTTCGAAACCCGGTCAGGCCAACACTTTTTATCCATAATAATTTAATAATTTATTTAATACAAACACCTACTGACGTCACGTGGTCAGCTGTGGTCAACTAATCAGCTGAGATCATCTCAAGGTCAAATTCCTGCCCGATCGCTGCCATGACTACTCTCCATAAGAGCCTATGTTGGGGGTCAAGTGCCGCCCCTAACTACTTATCTAACATGCTAGAACAGGGAAAAGATTTCAAAAGCATCCATTACACTACTTTTTAATACGTAATAGTAGTTAACGCAACGATTGCGTAAAGATAGTGTTAACGACACGAGTAGAAAATTTAAGGTACGAGCCTTGGTGAGTGCCTTAAAAACTTCTACGAGTGTTATTAACATTATTTACGAGAGTTGCGTACACTACTTTACCTACACAACATTGTTTTAATTACTAAAAATCACTACTCATAACTTCTAAAAGAGGTTATGTTTTCGTTGATAACCTCTCATTGCCACTGACAGTGATGCAACGAGACGTATCAGTATCCAAACACAAATTGCACCAATCAACAATTAAATTGGCCCGAACAGCTGATTAGTTGAATTTCGAATCATTACAATTTTACTTCTACTCTCTCAATCCTTGAACCTCATTGGTCCGTTACCCGTGTTCGGTGTTGTTATGAGTAAAACTATGCTGTTATGAGATACTTTTCAATTCTAAGAACTGTACTGAAACGGCTACTTTAAAAAACGGTCGTAGGTAAATGAAATTAACGAAATAAAAATTCTTCTTTATTGAGGCGAACTTATAACCTCATGGTCCTTTCTTGCTAGTCGAGTAAATATAGGCACTTGAGATAGAACAAATTCCAACAAATGGTTTTTCGACGGTTTTTGGTAGTAATAGGTGTAGAAAGTACCAGGAAAAAAGTCTACCAAAATCGGACAACCGGAAGTCGGGTTTTTCCAAGATGGCCGCTGTGAGGCCCTCAAATCGACAAGATGACTGCAAATTCATCAATTCATAGTTCCAGGATTGGCCGATTTCCACGAAAATTGGCAAACACATGTAGAACTATATTTCCAACCTTAAATATGAAAAATAGGCAGATAAAGTAACCCAAAGATTAATTTTCAGGGTATTATGTGCTAAAAAATAAGATTTTTTACCTCAAATATATGTTTTTCTAATATTTTGTACAAAGTTTGTTATAATTTAAAATTTATTTTTTCACCATTAGATTCAACACAAAAAAACCTAACAATTTAGTATATTGAATCATTGTTCTGCTTCAATTTGTTACAGAGATATTGAAAGTACTAACTGTAGTATGTTTTCTTGCCGAGATAGCTCAATGTTAATCTTATGGAGAATAAGCATAAACATTAATATTATTTTCATTAAACCTATATAGATAAATTTTTTTTCTGCTACATATTATCTGTTTTAATATTTTTTTTACCAAACATTCCTTTTTTGGCAGTCACCATTGCAGCAAACCTACGTACTCGGTTCCTCAGCTTCAATTACAAAGAGGATAAGCAAAAATCAATTTTTTTATTAGTCCGAGAAGTATAGAATATTACCTTAAAAAATTGCAAGAAAACGTTTTATGGTTTTATGTTGTAGTGTTGGGTATGCAGAGTAACATAGTAAAAATTGCAAAAAATCGGTCTACTGGAAAACCCCTAGAATCAAGATTTAATATGACGGATTTTCTCAACATTGGAAAAATTTAAAAAAATCCACACGCATTTTCATTGATATTGACTTCAGACCACCACCGATATTTATTGGGTGGCCATTACTTCATTTCGATAGGGAACGTGTTTTCGGCCGTCATGTTGGATCCCCCTATCGGATATAAATATTTTTTTAAATGTAATGACAGTGTCATTTCAATAGGGAACGTGTTTTTGGCCGTCATCTTGGATCGGCCATATTGGATATAAATAATTTTTGTTATGTAATGGCAATGTTGTGACACATTATTTTAAACTAGATTTTCACGCCCATTTTATTGCCAAAATGAGTTTTTAAATATCTTTTTTCGTTTTAAAGATATATTCAAACGAAAATTCTCCTGCATACATTTCTTAAGACGTTTCGTATTTTGAAAATTTTTTAAGATTATTTTTTCTTATATCTCCAGTACATATTATCGCTTGCAGTTCGTTCTAGCCTTAAACATTTAGTAATGTGGGGTAATAATTTATATAATTTATATAATAATTTAGTAATAACGTTTTGTACTTTGAAATTTTTTACGACTATTTTCCTTATCTTCAGTTAGTAGTTCATTCTTAAATAATTAATTATGTAATGGCTTTCATTTGAACTATTGATCATTAAAATCTGACGAGTTACAGACTAGTTACCAACCCCAACAAAATATTAAATTTCACTTTTTAGAAATACATTTTTATTAAAATATTTATATCTCGAGTTCTTAATACGCCACCAAGTTCTTTCTGGTTTCATATTACTCAGTAAATGTTTGGGTTAATTTTTTTAAATCGCTAAATAAAATGTGACAAAATTTAATATGGGTCAGTCTTATTTAACAATAATTTTTTTTCAAGATTTGTCTTTAGTTTAAGACATATACCCCCAAATCGAAAAATAACTCCTAATACTCTTTATAATCTTAAAAGATTTATTAAAGTATTGACTTTTACTGTAGTTATGGATTATTTATTGGGAGTTATTAGAATTGGGGATATATGTACTTAACTAAAGACAAATTTCAAATGCAAATAATTTAATATTAAATTAAGATGCATGACTCATTTTTTATTAATTAGTCAGATATTATTTAGTGACTAATGAAATAAAAAATCTAATCTCTACTGAGTAATTTGAGACCAGAAAGAACTTGGTGACGTATTAAGAACCCGAGATATATATCATTTAACAAAAACTGATTTATAAAAATTTAAACTTGATATTTTGTTGGGATTGGTATCTCGTCTCTAACTCGTCCAATTTTAATGATCAATAGCTCAAATGAAAGCCATTACATAATTAATTATTTAAGAATGAACTACTAACTGAAGATAAGGAAAATAGTCGTAAAAAATTTCAAAGTACAAAACGTTTAAAACAAAAAAATGTATTTAAAAACAGATTTCGGCAATGGAATATGCGTGAAAATCTAGTATATATAAGTAATAATGTGTCATAACACTGTCGTTACAACAACAAAAAATTATATCCAATAAAGTGGATCCAAAATGGCGGCCAAAATACGTTTCCCATCGAAATGAAGTACTGACCACCCAATAAATATCGATGTTGGTCCCAAGCCAATATTTAGAAAATTGTGCATAAGAAATGCTTATGGTATCTTTTTTTTCAAAATTTGTCCAATGTTGGGAAAATCCGACTCTGCACACCCAAAACTACAACATAAAATCATAAAACGTTTTCTTGCACTTTTTTAAGGTAAATTTCTCGGACTAATAAGAAATTGATTTTTGCTTATTCTCTTTATGATTAAAACTGAGGAACCGAATACGTAGGTTTGCTGCAATGGTAACTGCCAAAAAAATGAATTTTTAGTAAAAAAAAATATTAAAACAGATAATATGAAGCAGAACAAAAAGTCTTATCTATATAGGTTTAATGAAAAATAATATTAATATTTATGCTTATTTTCCATGGATTAACATTGAGCTATCTCGGCAAGAAAACATACTAAAGTTATTACTTTCAATATCTCTGTAACAAATTGAAACAGAACAAAGATTCAATATACTAAATTGTTAGGTTTTTTGTGTTGAATCTAATGGTGAAAAAATAAATTTGAAAATATAACAAACTTTGTACAAAATATTAGAATAACATATATTTGAGGGAAAAAAATCTTATTTTTTAGCACATAATACCCTGAAAATTCATCTTTGGGCTACTTTGTCTGCCTATTTTTCATATTTAAGGTTGGAAATATAGTTCTACATGTGTTTGCCAATTTTCGTGGATAATCGGCCAATCCTGGAACTATGAATTGATGAATTTGCAGTCATCTTGTCGATTTGAGTGCCTCACGGCGGCCATCTTGGAAAAACCCGACTTTCGGTTGTCCGATTTTGGTAGACTTTTTTCCTAGTACTTTCTACACCTATTACTACCAAAAACCGTCGAAAAACCATTTGTTGGAATTTGTTCTATCTTAGAGGCTTTTTTGGGCTAAATCGACTCGTCTATGCAGTTAACGGGAAGTTAATTTGACTCAGATATCACGTTCCGTAATAAAATAATACTGAAAATACAAGCTTTTGTGAGTTGAAGGTACATGTAATGTACTTAGATTTTAAGAGAATATTTAGAGAAGAGATTGGAGTCGCTCCTAAAAAGTAAATAGAGCGATGGAAACCCCTGTTAATATTACAACTCTGAGTGCACCAGTGCATTTACTTTGCAGGGGAGTTTACAATTAACTGTATGACCTCATTCGTTTGGTCCGACAGCACCTTTTTGTTGGTTCATCTACTCAGATGAAAGATCTCATTGGTTGGATGTTGTATTCAGGAATTTTAACTCCGAATTATTTCTTACGTAACAAGGGTATTTTAACACAACTTTCCTCAAAATTGTTCTTACTTCATTCTCGTATACCTACATTACTAATTTAAAGAAATCATTGTTTTCGTCAACTTTTTAAGTACGATTGTTTGGTTTCGGAGGTGCTCGTCTAAAAAAGTAGTTTGAAGTTTCAAAGTGATTTTGTTGGTATTCGTGTATTGATGAGTACAGAAATGAGACCTTTGACTATAGTATCCAATAGTCAATGATAAGACCCTACACCTATTTTTGATAAAGCCACATAAATGTTTAAAATAATTATTATTCTGCTGTACACAAATCAATATTTTCTTATAGATTTTTGCACTATGAAAATAGATTTCTTATAGCCGAAATCTAAAAAAAATATTTAAATAAGTTTATAGCTTAAATAGGTTTCGCATTTTTTGCCGCCTTGATAAATTATTCTTTCGTAGTACTATTTTGAATACCTATATCGAGAAAGTGCTTAAAATTATTAGTTTTCTTAAATAAAAAAACATGGCAAGTGGTTGGGTAGGTGTTAAAAAAAGGTGTATTCTGTAATCTTTGAATGAGCGTTTTATTTGAACAAACACAAACAATTGAGAGCTCAAACGCCTGTATAATTGTAAAACTATTGGCATAGCATTACTGTGATAAAATTGTATCAAAGATTTTCAGGCGTTTGGAAATTTCCCATTTTCATTGTACAGTCGGTATATGAACGTATCAAGAAGTTCCAAGGTAATTTCAGAATATAGAAAAAAATGTAACAATTTAATTTTCACAATCTATTAGCATTTAAACACATAAACAAACGACTACTTTCATTGATGTCAACTGTTATCGAAAATAGTTACTTTCGTTACGGAGTGATGGAAAAATATACATACTGCAGCAAACCTGCAGACTAAGCGAATTTCCATTTGCCTGAATGGATTTACACTAAAATGTCTCCTTAAAATATCACATTTATTCCCTATTTAAATAACATTAGTTTAACGAGTACTTAGGTTTGCTGCAACAGGGAGGGTAAAAAAGTATTTTTTGTAAAATGTTAATAATTTTGTATGAAATTAATGCATTTTCCAAATTATATCAAAATATGATCATAAACAAGCAAACTACAACAGTTTACTTATTCTCCATAAGAATAGCGTGGGAATATTTAATTTAGCCTACAGTTTTTTTTTTTTTTTTTTTTTTTTTTTTTTTTTTTTTTTCTGTAACCATTAGGCGCATAATAACGCTTCAATATACTAAATTATTTGTTTTTTAAGCTCTACAAAATGGTTTGGAAAGAAAATGCTAAATTTTAAGTTTTTTTTGTAAAAAATGGGAAAAACCAATTAAAAACCCCCCATAAACCCCTGTTCCCATAGTCCGATCATGCTGGTTCGCGAACTCGTTCGAATAAACATAGGTTTACACGATTGTATCGGATGATTTTTGCTCGAGTTATCGCGCTAACGGACACATATGTAAATGACATATATGACATACATAAATGATATATATATATATATAAATATATATATATAATAAATATATACATAATAAATATATATATGTACATATACAGGGTATCCCGGAACTCTCTACCAATATTTTAGGGAATTGATCCTGGGTAAGAAACGTACCTAAATATCATATTTAAATTGTCCGGAAGTCCTTAGTTACTCACACAGCTGCCATTTTGTTTTTTTTCGGTTATTAATTTTTTTCTAAAGAATGGTTAAACATACGAAATGGAAACTTTGCTCAAACATTTATGACAAGTAGACCAAACTACAAAAAAATGATGACGATTTTTCAAATTCATAAAACAAAATGGCGGTCATTTAAAATTTTCTTTCTTAAATAACTCAAAAACCATTGATTTGAAAAAAAAATTTAAATGGCCGCCATTTTGTTTTATGAATTTGGAAAATCGTCATAATTTTTTTGTAGCTTTGTCTAGCTGTCATAAATGTTTGTGCAAAGTTTCCATTTCGTATCTTTAACCATTCTTTAGAAAAAGTTAAAAGATTCCAAAGCATCGTTTACAATACCTACTTTTTTATACAAAAATAAAATAAAATATAAGTAATGAAATAAAAAATCTTCTTTATTGAGGCGAACTTATGACCTCATGGTCCTTTCTTGCAGTTAACCTCTGTAAAGGTAATTTCACTCAGTTATCGAGTCGTAACGAAATAGTACTGAAAATACAAGCTTTTTTGAGTTTAAGCTGCATTGTATTGTACTTAGATTTTAAGAGAATATTTAGAGAAGAGATTGAAGTTGCTTCCAAAAAAGAAATAGAGTAATGGAAACCCCTGTTAATATTTACAGCTCTGAGTGCACCAGTGCATTTACTTTGCAGAGTTTTATTACAATTAACTGTATGACCTCGTGCGTTTGGTCCGACAGCACATTTTTGTTGGTTTATCTACTCAGATGAAAGATCACATTGGTTGGATGTTGTATTTAGGAATTTTAACTCCGAATTATTTCTTACGTAACAAGTGTATTTTAACACAACTTTCCTCAAAATTGTTCTTACTTCATTCTCGTATACCTACATTACTAATTTAAAGAAATCATTGTTTTCGTCAACTTTCTAAGTATGATTGTCTGGTTTCGGAGGTGCTCGTCTAAAAAAGTAGTTTGAAGTTTTAAAGTGATTTTGTTGGTATTCATGTAGCCTATTGATGAGTACAGAAATAAGACCTTTGACTATAGTATCCAATAGTCAATGATAAGACCCTACACCTATTTTTTATAAAGTCACATAACTGTTTAAAATAATTATTATTCTGCTGTACACAAATCAATATTTTCTTATAGATTTTTGCACTATGGAAATAGATTTCTTATAGCCAAAATAAAAAAAAAATATTTAAATAATTTTATAGTTTGAATAGGTTTCGCATTTTTTTTTTTTTTTTTTTGCCGCCTTGATAATTTATTCTTTTGTAGTACTATTTTGAATACCTATCGAGAAAGTGCTTAAAATTATTAGTTTTTTTAAATAAAATAAAAAACATGGCAAGTGGTTGGGTAGGTATTTAAAAAAGGTGTATTCTGTAATCTTTGAATGAGCGTTTTATTTTAACAAACACAAACAATTGAGAGCTCAAACGCCTGTATAATTGTAAAACTATTGGCATAGCATTACTGTCATAAAATTGTATCAAAGATTTTCAGGCGTTTTGAAATTTCCCATTTTGATTGTACAGTCGGTATATGAACGTATCAAGAACTTCCAAGGTAATTTCAGAATATAGAAAACAATGTAACAATTTAATTTTCACAATTTATTAGCATTTAAAAACATAAACAAACGACTACTTTCATTGATGTCGGCTGTTATCGAAAATAGTTACTTTCGTTACGGAGTGATGGAAAAATATACATACTGCAGCAAACCTGCAGACTAAGCGAATTTACATTTGCCTGAATGGATTTACACTAAAATTTCTCCTTAAAATATCACATTTATTCCCTATTTAAATAACATTAGTTTAACGAGTACCTACTTAGGTTTGCTGCAACAGGGAGGGTAAAAAAGTATTTTTTTTGTAAAATGTTAATAATTTTGTATGAAATTAATGCATTTTCCAAATTATTTCAAAATATGATCATAAACAAGCAAACTACAACAGTTTACTTATTCTCCATAAGAATAGCGTGGGAATATTTAATTTAGCCTAAAGTTTTTTTTTTTTTTTTTTTAATTTTCTCCGTAACCATTAGGCGCATAATAACGCTTCACTATACTAAATTATTTGTTTTTTTACCCTACTGTAGTATCAAAAATATTTCAAGTATTGCAACCATTGCAACTGAGGGCCACTCTTTCACCATTTTAAAACTTAGGCCAACAACAGTCACAAGTACCTCAGAGGTAAGGTAGGAGGCTCATAAGTCGGAGGACCCAGGTTCGAGACCCACCCGGGATTAAACAATTTTATCCAGTAATTTTTTCAAAATTTGTTTTTATGAACTATTTAATCAATTTACTCAACTGATAATTGTGTTTTTCATACTAAATCTTTATTATTTTGTGTTTTTATGTTTAGGCCCCATGGGATGTTTGGAAGAGATATTAAATACATTTTTTATTTAAATATTATTCACTAAAATATATTATTGGAACATATTTTTTTAATATTTAATAGATTCAAAAACATATTTTTTATATATTTAATATATTTTAAATATTATATAAAATTGACATTAATACACACTTGAGATATATAAAATAGATTTTAAATACATTTATTCATATGTATTTAATATATATTTGTGCTACTAGGGCTACAAAATGGTTTGGAAAGAAAATGCCAAATTTTAATTTTTTTTTTCAAAAATGGGAAAACCCAATTTTTGCCACACAAAACCCCCCATAAACACCTATTCCCATAGTCCGATCATGCTGGTTCGCGAACTCGTTCAAATAAACGTAGGTTTACACGATTGTATCGGATGATTTTTGCTCGAGTTATCGCGCTAGCTAACGGACACATATATAAATGATATATATGACATACATAAATGATATATATGTATATATATATATATAAGCTTATTCCCTATTCTTTATTATTATTTATTCTTTTATTTTGATATTTAAACCAAATTTATTGAGAAATATACGTTTTTAGCGAATTTCCCATAGGGAATAAGCTATTACCACAGACAATATAATTACCGTAGTACTCATGGTAAGACCTGGACCCGGGACCGATTTACTTTTTCGTTTTGAGGTCCCTAGAGGCTAAAAACACCATCCATTCAAATATATATATATATATGTGTGTGTGTGTGTGTGTGTGTGTGTGTGTGTGTGTGTGTGTGTCCGTTAGCACGATAACTCGAGCAAAAATGATCTGATTTTGATGAAATTTTGTATAAACGTGTAAACCTACATTTATTCGAACGAGTTCGCGAACCAGCATGATCAGACTATGGGAACGGGGGTTTATGGGGGGTTTTATGGGGTAAAAATAGGGTTTTCCCATTTTTGACCCTAAAAACACAAAATTTCACCATTTCTTTTCTACCCATTTTGTGGAGCTCAAAAAACAAATAATTTAGTATATTGAAGAGTTATTGTGCGCCTATTGGTTACGGAGAAAATTCACAAAAATTGTAAATTTAAAATTCCCATGTTATTCTTATGGAGAATAAATCAACTGTTGTAGTTTGCTTGTTTATGAACATATTTTGATCGAATTTGGAAAATACATTAATATTTTACTAAACTATTGACATTTTACAACAAAAAACACCTTTTTACCCTCCCTGTTGCAGCAAACCTAAGTACTCGTTAAACTAATTCTATTTAAATGGGGAATAAATGTGATATATTTATGGAGGCATTTTAGTGTAAATCCAATCAGGCAAGTGGAAATTCGCTTAGTTTGCAGGTTTGCTGCGGCGGGGGTATATTTTTTGTTTTCAACATTAATCAAAAATATAAGTAGGTTTCCTTTTAGAAGATTTTACTGTATTTTGATGTTTAATCAAATTAATTTAGAATATTTTTGCGTCGTGATGAAAAGTATCGTTATCGTTCCTAACTCGTACCGAAAGTTATTATCCGACACTTGCTACATTTAATTTACTTTAAGAATGCCATCGGAGAATGACACAGGTGTTTTAGTTTAGTGGCAATTATAATTCGAAACAGCGCGCGTCGCGTTTTTCCTGGTTTTTCCCTATCTCTCCCTTATCCCATGTTATAGCTGCGGCTTTTTGCCACTCTACGGCTCCGCGTGCCCCTCTAGTGTTCTGCTAAAGCTCAAGCTGGCTTCACCGCAACATGTGTACTGTATTCCTATTTGCGTGCCCTCTCCTTAATGTTTAATCCTCCTAGGCTTCGCCTAGCTCGTGAAATTGGAGTTCCCTGTGTTCGGCTTCGGCAAACACAAAAACTTGACCGCGCGCCGGAAAACGCCACTTTCGGTCCTAGTAATGAAATATACTACGGTATTTCATCACTCCTTTCCGAAAGTAACTATTTTCGATAACAGCTGATTTGGGAGAAAGTAGTTGTTTCCCAAGCTCTAATTTAGAGCGAGGGAAAACAGATCAGCTGATTTTCCCTGGCTCTCGATTAGTTTCTCCATGTATGCGCGCTAGTGTTTTGTTAGATTTGTTTTAATGATTTAAATCAGCTGTTTTTATTTTTGCGCGATCTAAATCTAAACAGAAACACGTATATTAGTTTGTAATGCTGTGTTTTAGCACAGTGCATGTTTGAAATTGCTTAAAGTATGTCTAACATTACTGATGATTTTCTGAAAACAGCTTCAGACGACACCAGATAAATCACGGGAAAGATAAGAAGCAGAATACAGAAAGCTTAGGAAAGTTTATTTGGTACAAATTACAAAATGTTAAGTCAAATAAGTAAAAGTGTTTATTATTTATCTAAACAATCTACAATTATGAAACCATATAATATGTACGTTGTGAAGTGTATTTTCAGTGATAAAGAGTACCTAGCCTAAAACTAGTTTAAGTTTAATACTACTGAGATATGTTATTCTGTGTGTCTATTTTTGCGTTGTGATGAAAAGTATCGTTCCTCGGCTCCGCCTCGTACGTGGAAATAAATCTCACATGCTCAGCTTTGCCTCGCACGTGAAACTTGGTTTTCCTGTGCTCGGCTTTGCCTCACACTTGAAACTTAAGCGTGTGTCGGAAAAAGTCACTTTTGGTCCTAGTAATGAAATATACTATTCTTTAATAAGCCTACTTACCTATTAAAATAGTTTTTCGTCGCATACTACAGCAAAAACAGCTGTTGGGGCAAAGTGTCTTTTCAACCCTCACTCATTTTTCGACCACAGCTTCACCTCGATTGTAAAACTTGAGCATAGGTCAAAAAGGGTCACTTTAGGCCCTAGTGATGATATATACCATTTATTGAACTTACTTCGTTTATATGCTGCTGAACCTTGGGTTGTTTCATATAATTGTATAGACCGGTTGTCATACAACTTCAACACTGTCATCAGAATGTTGTTAAGTTTATGAAGACGTATTATTGTTCATTTTGTCTGTTATTCAACCGAAGTTTGGGTAAAGCAAAGAGATAAATAGGTACAGAGGAAAACATGAGTAGGTACAGCGAGTACTTGAGAGTAGTTGTAAAATTTTTGATTGCAAACCAAGTTTTACACAAAGACTCGCTACTTGAGTAGTTACATCCTATACAACCCCTATTTGTTATTTAAGTTTTTTTCGTGCAACATATATTTTGGGGGGCTTTGTATTTAATTTGAGTAAGTACACTTTAAATCTTTTTGCTAATCCCCACACCGATGTTCAGCCCCTTCTTGCTTAAAGCATGATTTCATACATCAGCAGTCCAATTCAAAAATATTTTTCCTTTGTGAAGTTAAATTGTTTTGTATTATTCATTTGATTCCTATAGATTGTTGCGACATAATGAAGAGATCTGCATTGAATCTCTCATAAGATGAAAGCCTAGCCTAGCCTCTCTAGTCGTAGATATGAAAACATAGATATAGATATATGAAAACATGCATATGGGACGACCGTTAACTTTTATCTCCAGTATGTTGTTTGGGGAATATGAGAACTTCTTTAACCAGGGTGTCCACTGAATTTTGTCATCAATTTCCCTGACTTTCCATGACTATCCATGACCAGTACCTGGGGACCGAGCTTTGCTCGGGGAAAATAATTCCCCCACTCTGCGATTCCCCCTTTACTACTTCCTTCACCATTTCCTTCCCTTCTCATAGCATTTAAGTATTACAGATACATTAATCTAACTGCCACAAACGGTTCCCACACTCTGCGATTCTAAACTTTACTACTTCCTACGTCGTGGACCTGTTGTCATCTCTTTCCATAGCATTTTAGTATTTTAAATACATTAATCTAATTGCCACACACATTTCCGCACTGCTAAAAAGCATTTAATACTTCTTTCACCATTTCCTATGTCTTGGACATTTTTCCATCCCCTCTCATAGCATTTCAGTATTTCAATTTCAGATACATAAATCTAACTGTTACAATTGGTTTCCAGTTCCCAGACTCAACACTGCTCGCCTTTACTACTTCCTTCACCTCTTCCTACGTCGCGGACCTGTTTCCCTCCCTTCCCATTGCATTTTAAGATTGCAGATACCTTAATCTAATCCTCATAAACAGTTCCCACACACCGGACTGCTCGCCTTGACTTACTTCCTTCACCACTTCCTACGTCTCAGATCTGTTTTCCTCCCTTCCCGTTCACATAGCATTTTAAGATTGTAGATACCTTAATCTAATCGTCATAAACAGTTCCCACACTCCGGACTACTCACCTTTACTACTTCCTTCACCACTTCCTACGTCGTGGACCTCTGTTTCCCTCCCTTTCCATAGCATTTTAGGATTGTATATACCTTAATCTTATTGTCGTAAACAGTTGCCACACTCCGGACCGCTCACCTTACTATTTCCCTCACCACTTCCTACGTTGCGGACCTCTGTTTCCCTCCCTTCCCATAGCATTTTAGGATTGTATATACCTTAATCTAATCGTCATAAACAGTTCCCATACTCCGGACCGCTCACCTTTACCACTTCCTACGTCACGGACCTGTCTCCTTACCTTCCCATAGCATTTTAGAACTGCAGATATTTTAATCTAATCGTCATAAACAGTTCCCGCACTCAGGATAGCTCGCATTGACTACTTCCTTCACCACTTCCTACGTTGCGGACCTGTTTCCTTTCCATAGCATTTTAGGATTGCAGATACCTTACTATCCTTATGGAACAGCTGAAGCCACTTTTATTGTTAGTTCTGTCTGGTTTTCTGTAGATGTCGTGTTTTGTTTTCAATTTGTTTCTATTATTTTAGGGTTAGTTTCTCATTATTTGTGTCTGACTGTTTGGTTATATAGCCAACGATAGTAATATAGTAATATAGTACGGTAATATAGTGAACGAGTTATTGTTTATGATTAAATAGTATTATTTGGTTAAATGAGGTTTTAAATTACTGAAATAACAAGAAACAAATTGTAAACAAACCACGACATCTACAGAAAACCGGACAGAACTAACAATAAAATTGGCTTCAGCTGTTCCATAAGGATGGGAAATCTACCTTAATCTAATCGTCATAACAGATTTCACACTCCGCACTGCTAAGTTAGCCTTTACTACAATGTATCGAGTAAGCTTCAGTATAATCATTGCTCAATAGTAACAAGTGATGTTTTTCCTTTTGTACTGTATTTTGTAATTTCTAGTATACTGTGGGTAGATGCCTTTATGAATACATATGTTACAACTTACAAGTCTTTTGTTTACTTTTTCCTTGTTATTTAATTCAACCAACATGGTTACCTAGCAACCCATAAGACAAATGTTAAAAAAATTTGACTTTCAGTTTAATTTTTCTATGTAATTAGATTTTTGTTGGCAGTTCTAACTGCAGTAAACTCGTTAACATTTGAAGAAAATCGTCGGAGCCATTTTCGAGATCTTGGTACAAGCAAGCAAGCAAGCATACATACATACAAGCAAACATTGCTTGTATTAGAGTATAGGATTAACCATTGATTTCCATGACTCACGAACTTAACTCAAAAATTATAATATACCGTACACACACAAATAATACTGCCTAGACAAGTTATTTTGGAGAAAATATTGAAATGTATTAACAGATAACAATGGAGTATAATAGGTACAACAATGAACTAATACAAACTCAAAACCCATAAACTAAGAGAACAGTATAAATTGAAATTGTCGTACATTTGTGAAAAATTCGGAAAAATGCTACAATAGTCGCGGTTACGGCCGACTATAGCATTGAAAGGTCCCCTGAAATCCATCCATCATTGGGGATTTCCATGACTTTCCATGACTTTTTGCCTATTTCCATGACTTTCAATGACCATAATTTTTTTCCATGACTTACCAGAATGTGGACACCCTGTTAACTCTCACTTCGTTTGCAGGACCCCGATGGCTGCCTGTTGTTGGCAACTTACTGCAAGTAATATCTCTTCGCAAGCATCTTGGCTTCACTCATCTTGTGTGGTGTCGTCTAGCAGAGATGTTTGGCTCAGTAGTTGGTCTACGACTAGGCCGAGACCTCATCGTCATCGTCTCTGGCTACGAACTCGTCAAACAAGTTTCGACACGAGAAGATTTTGATGGTAGACCAGATGGCTTCTTCTTTAGACTGCGCTCGTTCGGTGAAAGATTGGGTGAGTAGGTTCTCAATTTTCAAGTCCTTTCACCCAAAATGAGCATTCATACTTCAGCAAAATGTATTATGGACTGCACCCAAATTGTATCTACTTCATTCTTACGATTGACAACCACTAGAGAAGGATCAAAGATTAATTATAGTCGTGAACAAATTAACGTGGATCCAGGGGATGGGCACTGATGCAACGGCTAGTACCATATTGCAGCCTCTCCACACCTTGTATCTAAGTGGACTATTAAGCCCAAGAGCTATGAGAATTTTTAAATATTTCAAATATAAATAAATAAATGTATTGTTCTTTCCTTTAAGTTCTGCTAATTATATAGCAAATTTCATACAGTACTAGCTTTTTGGTATTTACATATTTTTATTCACAAGTGCATTGATAATTGAAATAAATTTTGACATTAATATATTAGATCGATTTACACATAGGACTCATGGTAAGACCATGGGAATAATTTACTTTTTCAGGGTGTCCACAGAAATTTTTTCATAAATTTCCCTGACTTTCTATGACCATTAACCATTGATTTCCATGACTCACAAACTTAACTCAAAAAAATATAATATGCCGTATACACAAGAATAACACTGCCTAGACAAGGTATTTCATAGAAAATACTGAAATATGTAGGCCTATTAACAGATAACAATGGAGTACAATAGTTACAACAATGAACTAATACAAACTCAAAACCCATAAACTAAGACAACTGTATAAATTAAATTGTCGTACATTTGTGAAAAATTCGGAAAAATGCTACAATAGTCGGGGTTACGGCCGACTAGAGCATTGAAAGGTCCCCTGAAATCCATCCATCATTGGGGATTTCCATGACTTTTAATGACCAGAAGTTTTATCCATGACTATTCTGACTTTCCAGAATGTGGACACCCTGTTTTTTTTTGTTTCGAGGTCCCCAGTTGTACACTAAATTTTTATAGAAAAAAATAAAAATAAAAACTCCAAAATTGTAAATTCCCTTTGTTTATCCTCAAATTAACGAACTAAAAAAACAAACAAACTGTTGTAGTTTGCTTGTTAATGGATATATTTGTATCCATTTTTTTTATATTTCAAACTAATCTATTGACATTTTATAAAGAACTCGATTACCTTCCCTGTAGCAGGAAATCTAGTTGCTCATTTAACCTACTTTTATAAAATAAAAATGCCAAATAAGTTTCAGGATTTTTGGTAGCCTACTTAAAAAAATGACCTGAAAAAGAGTGTTTTAAAAGTAAAAAACCAACCCATTCACCTGAAAAAATCAGAATAGACAACATATTTTAATTCCAAAACATTGTCAACACTTTATTGCTGCTTAAAAAAACTTAAGTTACAAAGATGCAACACAACTAGGAAAAGGGACACAAGAAATAAAGAAGGAATACTGACAAAATGCTGGGTTTAAAGTAAAGTTTAATAAGTAAAACGCTAACATCAACGCTTCCTGCGCAGCTGTAGCGTGTTCCTCCTCTTCCAGGCAGCGCGACGGGAGCCTCCCTTGGTCTGGGAGAAGCGGTGGCCCTTGCCCAGACCTCGGGACTTTCTACCAGCCGAGGTCTTGCCTCTCATCTCACGGTGTTTGTGAACTGCGTTCACGATCCAGTTCACCTTCGCGTCTCGCCGGATGGCCTAGAACCAAGTTCAAATAAATCTTATGACTATATTCAAACCTTTTTTTTAACCTCAAATACAAGCATCTAATCTACTTTAACTAAGTGATTTAACTTACATACATTTTGTGGGAATAAAAATTACTAAGAATTACTAAGATGTGTAAATTATAGACAATATCAGTGAATTATTCCCTCTTCTAAGACTGAAACTTAAGAGAAATTTTAGATTTTAAATTCTTAAGGAACATTAAAAGTTTATTGATTCATCTAAGTTTAACGAGTGATGATGTTATACTGTTTGATACAATAGTTGTGGTTATAATAAATTGTGTAGTTGATAGTCAATTTATTAAGCTGATTACTATCATTGAATAGGTTGTTTCTGGGCGGTTGCTCAAAAAGCAAACTCAATTCACCTTAAGTAACATACTTTTACTTTTTTAAGTAATTTAAAACATCTAACAATGTCAATTTGTTTTATATTGTGCTGCTTAGTGAAAATTGTGGGCTGAAAATTATAAAATAAAAACAATAGTTAACAAAATATCAGTGAAACCAAAATACTTGAATAACCTAGAATATATACTAGACTACCTTAAAAGTTTGAAACATGATTCATCAGACATCCAAGGAAGATATAACAATCACAGGGTTTCATTTAGTAATTTGTGCATCATCATAGAATCATGTAAACTATCAGGACAATGAGTTAAAACTAATTTGTAGTTTACAAGATTTGATTAGGCATAGAATGCTGAGAAAAGGGAACTATTTTCATTCAGTGTTTAGAATCAAACAGTAAAATAGCAAAATTCAATTATCAAAAGTTAATGAAACTAATAATTTAAAAAAATCATAACCAACAGTTTGCAAAGCTTACTTTAACAATGACAGCATCATTAAAATAATTTTGAATTTAAATATAAAAACCGTCAGAAGTATGTTAAACATGATTCATCAGACATCCAAGGAAGATAAAACAATCACAGAGTATCAACTGATAATTTGTACATCATCATAGAATCGTGTTTAACATTGGATAACAAGCAAAAGTTTTTTTATTTTTTAAATATTTGATTATATCATAAATTGATATGAAAGAAAAACTCATTCTGGCCTATACAAATGGTTCATCAGACATCCAAGGAAGATGTATGCATCACAGTTTATCATGGGTTAGTAAAACCATCATCATTGAACCTTTGGAACTGTACCATGTATGCTAATCGTGGACAGTTTTCAATAGTTAAAAAGGTGGGATTTACCAAATATATCTTTAAAAGTTTGTTTATATGAGCATTTAAAATTACTTTGTCCAAAATATAACCTTTCATGACGGATAATCTGAAAAAAGTGAAGATGCTAGAATAGTAATTTTACTAATGGTTCATCAGACATCCAAGGAAGATGTATGCATCACAGATTATCATGGGTTTGTAAAACCATCATCATTGAACCTTTTGATTTTTGGGACAGTGCTTCAGACACAATTTCATGGGCAATCATGCAAAATAATGATCCAAATCTCCATACCTTGTGTGATGGGTCAACGCAGATCACTTCGTAGTATTTGTACGTAGAGTCTTGAGCCACCCAGTAAGAGTTGAGAACTCTCAAGCCACCGCAGCGGCGACCCACTCGCTCCTGAACATAGGGACACAATTGAGAGTAATTATCATGTAGGCTATAACTTCAAAACTAGAGGGCAATTGTACTTGCATTTTGACATCAGACATCCAAGGAAGATAAGTCATCACTGGATTTCAAAGGCATTTTTAAATTGTCATCACTGTCAAGTATTATAGATGATATCTACTAAATCACGCTTACAAATTAGGCTAAAGGTGTTATCCCTAAAGACAAATTCAATAATGTAAGTACTACTTTCGGAACTTTTCTTTAAACTTCACCACACCGCCTTTACATTCATTAAGATGTTTTAAAAGAAATAATCATTCTTATCACATAATCCATTGAACTACAAAACAATTAAATTTGTAAATTGTAAGTTTGAAATTGGATTATGTATTTTAACTTATTAATTTGTAGGCTTGTGGTTTAAAAAAACACTTTCCTAGGAATAACATTATCATTATATTGTGGTATATAATATAGTCTAATATGAGCATATTTCCAGTCTCAGTGTAACCGCTGATAGTCTCTCGCAATTGAGGAAACACTGGAGATTGGCCTTTTGATTGATGGACATCTCTGATGACTGTGCTTCGAATGATTGCTACTCCACAGTATTTACTGTTATATTTAGGATTCCAGGAGGGTTGGCTAACTTTATGGAGTGTTCCAGGATAACTCATGGTAATTTTAAATTTCGGTAGGAGGTTTTTGCAAATAGAGTAGACACCATGTATAGACTAGCTATTAGGCCTAAAATCAAAATCTTGGAACATCTTAAGCTTATATTCTATCGAAAAACCGCACAGGCTCAATGGACCTTATTAACAAAATCACACTTAAAACATTCTAAAATATCGTAATAAGGCAATCACTTAATTAGGAACATCCATTATGTTAAAACCTGGCAAAGAGATAACAATCAGAAAAGTGTTGTGAAGCTACTATCAAACCTCACACAAAAGCGTGGCGTTAGCGAATCTTCCCATTTCTATCTGCACTTAACTTCAATCAAAGCAGGTATTTACTTGCCTTAACAAATTTGAGGTTGTGCATTACAGGCCTATCTTACCTTAGGCCTATTGATAATATATCAAATATTTAAACGATAGGCCTAATCGCAATATTCATTATCAAATAAATGTATTACACAGTAGCGTCTTTTGTTTACTAGAAAAAACTTGGCACTTGCGAATTAGCCTCACTGAAATTCTTAGTTTTCATATTAATTTAATGAGCTACTTTTATATAAATATAAATCAGCTTAGTTTTTATCAGTTAGTTTTTTTATCAGTTGACACATTTTAACTGAGGAAAATTTTTATGAATTGACAAAAAAAAGTATTCCTCAGCAACAGTTCTGTTTGTGCATCTAGTAGGCCTACTTACATTATTCGTTCGAAAAGACAATATAGTATGACAAAAAATTACTCGACAAACAGTAGCCTAAATCAAATAAGTTAGAATAAGTGTTGTGAAGCTACTATCAAACCTCACACAACTGTGTGGTGTTAGCGAAACTTCACATTTCTATTTGCACTTCCAAAACAAAAGCAAGCCAGATACTTGTCTCTAAAGATATAAGGTTGTGCAATACTGATATCAGAATAGGCTGTTTCTTATAATGAATAATACAAGACTACTTGCCTCGGCTACAGACTGGAGGTTTCGCACGGGTTTCAGCTGATTAACTCCGTGGCTCTTAGGCTTGCCGTAGGTGGCTCCCTTGGGCACAGGGCGCTTGCGGCCTCCACGGCGAACTCGAATACGGAAGATGCAGAACCCTGTGGAGATTTCAAACTTATCAATAAAACTTTGAGCCAGGTGAATTATAACCAAGCTTAAACCCATCATCAGGTAGGCCTACATGGTCAAGAAAATTAAAACACTTAACCCTCCGAGTGTCCATAGTTTAGGCCTTAATGTCCGCCTATTTTTGGCGCATATGCAAGGTTTTATTAAAACGGATCTGAGAAGCTTAAAACAATGTTAATTCTACTGTTCTATATACCATTTTGTTTGGAAAATCATGGGCTTCAATATTATACATAAAACATAAGGAACATTTGTTCCAAAAAAATCTTTTAGGTAAAAAAAAATATTTTGGAAAATTTTCAAAAAAAAAAATAAGTTTGCGCTTAATGAAATTGTATAAATTATAGGCCTATAAATATTTGAAAATAGCCACTTTGTTCTAAATTTTATGAGGATTACAAATATATAAAATATAAGGAAGTAGATTTGCAAATAAATAAGTTATGGGCAAAAAACAGATTTCAGTACATAGCGGCTAAGAATGCATAGCCTAACCATAGCTAGGAATCTGGCTGATAATTTACATCAATATCACTACCTACTTCTTCAGGATCATCAACCAGCCCTTCAAAATCACTTAAATCTTCTTATAATGCACCACGTATATCACTACTTTTGATTTTTAACACTAAAACAATGATAAACGTAATAAAACACATCAGTCATCGGTCCGAGGGTAACCTAGCTGTTTACAAATACGCACGTCAGCTGTCTGCTACAATTACGATCAGCTCGGAGAACATAAAGCGCTTAGAGACAGACCTCTGGAGAAAGCTTAGAATCTAACGAAAAGAACGATACCTAACTCGATCAAGTTCAATCCGATTCAGTCAGTCATAGAGCCTTCGCCGTAAACGATGTTCGTGTGTCGAAAAATCGACGCGTGACACTACACAAAGTGTGTCGTGAGTCGATTTTTCGACGAGTGACGCTCGGAGGGTTAAGAATTACAAAAGGTAGCTGTTTATTTACAAAGGAACTCATCATAAGTAGGTTTAAATTTTATATTTTCATTTCCACACTGAAAAAAATGTTTTGTATTTGTTTAGACGTGACGAACGCATGGATATATGAAAACAAATGTAGATGGTTATGTTAGTTTATATAAAAGAAATAGACGGTAGCCTACTAAAATACTAATTTCAAAATTCCAAATATGACACAAAGCGCACATGAGTAACAGGATACAAATGTCAAGAAATAGGCAATATTTTATTTAAATAGGGCCTAAATAAAATAAGTCATAGGTTGGAATCAAAGTTCATGTTTACAAAGTCAACTTTTGTAAATATTTGAAACCAAACTAGGCTAACTTATACCATAGATAAAACATCCCTTAGATTTCTCATCCTTCTGGATAAGCTGAGACAATTTGATTGTTAGTTTCGTCCGGTGCACTGTAGAGGAACGTTGTGTTTTGTTTACAATTTGTTTCTTGTTATTTCAATAATTTAAAACCTCGTTTAACCAAATAAAACGATTTAATCATAAACAACAACTCGTCCCATAGTTAGGCAGTAAAGCCCAAATCATGAAATTAACCCTTAAATAACAGAAACAAAATTTTGTCACACCAGTTATCAGTGTCAATAACATAAAGAACACGAAAAACGAGCTTCAATATTTACAATGGGATGAGAAGTGTTTAGCTATGCACATAAAATCTTAAGGTTCTGAAAATGGTGGTCAGACTAAGTGCCGTTAGTGCACTAGCCCGAACAGACTCCGACCGGTCAGATGTTCAGTTTTACAATAGGCGTAAATGGAATATCATGCACTGGCCAACTGGTCGGACAACAAGACTCCGAGGACTTTGGTCGGGCCCGACTCACTAGCTGTTGCAGCCAAAAATTGAACGCATTGTCACAGTGTGACACGCACTGCCTCCGACTCTCACCCAACTAGTAGGTTGGACTCTGCTTCTGATCAAGCAAAAGGTGTTCACTTGTTTTTTTGTGTGGTGTGAAATAACTTCTTTTATAATGCCACAGTTTTATTTGGACACTGAATGTTTTATTGTGGCTATTGAAGAAAGGCTCTCTTTTACGGGATCTATCGTCAGACAATTATGCCAAAAGAAGGCAGCTTGGGAGGACAGTTAACATCGGATGCACCCAGCATAGTTTTTTCTTCTATTTAACGTATCCACAAAACAAATGCACTACAGCAGCTACTTCATCAACATTCATCTTGACATGGAAGCTTGGTTGGTATGTACATTTGTTGTCGTGGTCGGGCATTTGGACGTGGTCGAGGTCAGGCTAGTGCGCGCCTGTCCTTAGCAGTCTATTGTACATTGCATCTTAGCATGAGGCAAAATCATTGAATAGCTTAAGTGAGGCTAATTAAATTGTATTACAGAACATAAAACATAAATAGAATTAGTTATATTCATCAAGTGCAAAACAAATCATTTATTTGTCTTCAAATCTACACAAAAGAATAAAAAATGTAGTGAAGCTACTATCAAACGTCACACATAAGTGTGGTGTTAGCGAATCTTCTCTTTACTGTCAGCACACAGTTATGAGCAAAATTATAAAAAATAGTTTTGCATCTATGATGTGTGTGCGTTTATAAGGTTTTTTAAATAAATAAAGGATAGCCTATTAATTAATTTTTAAACACCTTTCCAACAATCAAGTACCTAGACCTAATTGGAAATCCTAAAAAAAAGCCAAAATAGATTCCCTAGTACGAAATTCAAACTTAATTGATCAGAACTAATTTAAAATTGGACTAGCGCTGTAGGCCTGTGTTTGTCAGTGCTATATTTAAATCTGAAAAACTTTAACAGTAAAATCTCACTAACTTGACACCCAGTAACTGGACAGACTGTGTCTGTCAAATCGACGGTCAAAAGCTTACAAGAACCAATTTCTTCTGAGCATTTAGTTTATTCAACATTATAAAACATTAAACAGAATTATTCAACATTAGTTAACATTAAACAGAATTATTCAACATTTTTTCGAAGATTGTTTATTCAATAAAAAATATGTAAAAATACTGATGTAGGTACGTAAATAAATTAATATGTAAAAATTAGTCTGATATGTAGGTATTTATTTTTTTAATATTTTTATTACTTGGTACAGTAAACTTAGGTTATATACCTACAAAGGAATTTACAAAGGCATTAAAATCATTAAATGCTTGGAAAAAACTTTTTAAGTTAGGGAGGTTCATTCAGATCACCTGAAATGAACTTACGTTGGATAACACGTAATGAACACCACGTATAGGATATTGTATTGTAATTCAAAAGGTTTCAGATACCTTAGGCTACAGTATAATTTTGTACAGTGTATGATTGTTTCTTTGTTAGTTGTCTATTGTTTGTTTACATAAAACTTTCACCTAAAAATTTAATAACAAAAAATAGTTTAATCCCTATATGAGAAATTCGCTAAAATTAAACTCATCCAAACCAAAAAACCTAGAAAGCCTAACAGATATACCAGTTTGCTGTGTTATCCTACAGTTGTTTACTAATTAAAGCAACATTGAGTACCGTAGCTGACTGACCTTCCTTATTCCTGTAGCCGAGTCTCCTCGCTTTGTCAGGTCGTGTTGAGCGAGGTGCTCGGTGCATCTTGGTCATCTGACGATACTGCCACACTCGGATACGCAGCAAGAACCTCAACACATCGCTCTGTTTCTTGCGGTACAACTCCTGTACGTACTTGTAGGCACCCATCTTGATGCCTAAGAAAACATAAGAAGTTAATTTAATTTACTATCAAATTAAGTTATTTACTCAACAAGTTAATTAAGTTAGAGTTAAAAAAAAAACAATACCTAACTCAGTGCTCAAACAAATCAACTACAGGGATCTTTTCTACAGTAGCCTATACTTCATGGTAAATAATACAATTTCCTCATTGTTGTGGCTTGCCCCTGAACTGGTAAGACAAATATAAAATAATAGTGGTTTAGTTACCTTTAATTTCATCCCAGTTCAATAAAAAGTTGTAATATCTACAACCATGGTTTCGACGCTAGTTGCGTCATGGTCTTGTAGTTAGCACAGTCGTCTGATAACTGAACAACAAAATGAAATAAAACCTAAATACGTTCCCATTGAATATGGCCATAGATTCCATAATTTATTACATTAGTACATTTGTTGTTGTGGTCAGGCATTTGGACGTGGTCGAGGTCAGGATAGTGCGCGCCTGCCCTTAGCAGTCTATTGTAGATTGCATCTTAGCATGAGGCAAAATCATTGAATAGCTTAAGTGAGGCTAATTAAATTATATTACAGAACATAAAACATAAATAGAATTAGTTGTATTCATCAAGTGCAAAACAAATCATTTATTTGTCTTCAAATCTACACAAAAGAATAAAAAATGTAGTGAAGCTACTATCAAACGTCACACATAAGTGTGGTGTTAGCGAATCTTCTCTTTACTGTCAGCACACAGTTATGAGCAAAATTATAAAAAATAGTTTTGCATCTATGATGTGTGTGCGTTTATAAGATTTTTTAAATAAATAAAGGATAGCCTATTAATTAATTTTTAAACACCTTTCCAACAATCAAGTACCTAGACCTAATTTAATTTAATTTACTATCAAATTAAGTTATTTACTCAACAAGTTAATTAAGTTAGAGTTAAAAAAAACAATACCTAACTCAGTGCTCACACAAATCAACTACAGGGATCTTTTCTACAGTAGCCTATACTTCATGGTAAATAATACAATTTACTCATTGTTGTGGCTTGCCCCTGAACTGGTAAGACAAATATAAAATAATAGTGGTTTAGTTACCTTTAATTTCATCCCAGTTCAATAAAAAGTTGTAATATCTACAACCATGGTTTCGACGCTAGTTGCATCATGGTCTTGTAGTTAGCACAGTCGTCTGATAAAACTGAACAACAAAATGAAATAAAACCTAAATACGTTCCCATTGAATATGGCCATAGATTCCATAATTTATTGAAGAAAGAACTCAAACCATTCAACATAATTCCAGCACCTAGAAACTCCAATAAAATTGATAGCCTACTTAAACCCAAATCACAGCATAATGATAACCAATTAGAAAATACTGGGGCATCTAAAAATTAAAATGTAATGACTGTGATAAGTTTTACATAGGACAAACAGGCAGATCCTTTGCCAAAAGGGCTAAGGAACATAAACCAAATCCCCGAATAAATCCTCAAAAATCAAGTTATGCTCAACACATTATGGATGAAGAACATAACACTGGAATTGAAGTTTGCAGCAAAGGTTTTACTCTTGACACCCTCGAAGAATTCCATATTTATAAGGCCCTAAAACAGGACAGCGATAACGTAGCCTATTGAATGAAAAACTAAATTATAGTTCACACTTAATCTTTAACAAAATCATCCAAACGTCTAAAGTTCGTCAGGCAAGTCTATCTTCAACAGACAACCCCCACAGGACGAGTCCATGTCCAAAGAAGGTGCAAGGGTCATGTAATCACAGACGCCGTCGCCCTCAGTGTTCTCCTGCCGGCTCCCGCGACGGTACAAATTAACTGTTCACCACAGGCCTGTGTTCCGTCCACGAGAACCTTTTATTTTAATCAATGTACATGTGTGTTCATGTCCGTGTCCATGTTTGTGTAAATATGACGACGTCCAAGCGACCGACTATGACAAGATACTTCTGGACTTGCTAACTACATGACCATGACGCAACTAGCGTCGAAACCATGGTTGTAGATATTACAACTTTTTTTTTGAACTGGGACCAAAGTAAAGTTACTAAACGAGCTGTGCTTTACATTTGGTTATATAACCAGGGGATGAGTAATTGAGTTATTGACTTAAATAACACGTTGATTAGTCTGTGAATACATATTATTTTTAACCCTAGAGCTGGCAGTAGTGTAACGCTGTACTGGCATAGGGATTTTATTAACTATGTAATATCATTTTTAAACCATCATAAAAATTAGAAATAGCAACATAACTATGGGTTATTATATATCATTTTGTTCAGAATAAAACAAAGAACAATAATATAGGTGGTTTATATGGTTACTTTGTATATTTTGTTTGATAGCCCTATTATTATGTTGATTGTACCCCCGCGCTAGTACCAAATAATCATCCAACCCAGGTCATGTACAAAACCGTACACCTTACATAATATATAATTCCAGGGTACTCTGGTTTGAATTATTTAACTTATTTATTACAAAAGTAGCCCTAAAAAGCAAAGAAAACTAAAAAAAAAAAAAAAAAAAAAAATCTATAGGCCTACCGTAACACCTGCATTGGCGCCGTATATCCGGCGTTGCCATTTCGGCCGCGGCCGTTCGCGCCGTATATCCGGCGTTTGCCAGCGCTAGGGTTAAAACTAAACTATTCTAAACTAACCTAACCAAACCATACTTGCTGTAACATAAAATATAAGTATGATGACAGAAAAGGCATGTGTAGAAGGCAAGTCGGACTTTATGCGGATTCGTGACTGCATTAAGTCCTTTGAAGGTAGGTTAGATTAGGTAGCCTAAGTAAAAGTGTAGGTTATAGTGAACCTACACTTTCCCTTCCTAATCTAACCTAACTTCAAAACACTTAATACAGTCACGAATCCGCATAAGCCCGACTTGCCTTCCACACATGCCTAAATAAAATCATTCTGAAATAAATTATTCAGTGCCGTGTTGTTTCTTATATGTTTGTAGCATATGTACTTTAAATGACTTGATTGACTTATTGTATTCTCTTCTCTTCAATTTCGTATTTTCATTTTCATTTCAGTTCGGTTCAGTACAGTTCTACAAACAGTTAGTCTAGTCCGTAATTCCCGAATTCCGTATTGCGGCAAGGAGTCAAGGAGTTAGTACTGTTAGTAGCAGACTAGAATAGAAGGCAGAAGGTAGATAAAGGAAATCAAAATGTCAAATTATCTTAAGTTACCTTAGTTAATATTCGTGGCCTCGGAGAAGTTTTTGCACTGTTATTTCCAGGTAAAAAGTGAGTCTTCTACTTTAATCATTACTTATAATTAACATAATATATCAAGTATCAGGAGAGAACATTTCATAGGCTTATAAATAGGTTAGGTCAAACAAACAAAGTAGCCTAGGCCTACTGGTAAATAAAACTTAAAACAGACGTAACTCCGTTAATACTTATTTGAGAGCGCGGAAAAATTTTTGCACCGATATTTTCAGCTAAAAATCTAGTTTCTAGTGATATATAATTCTATATAGGTTCCCATGGTCACGTTCGTCACAATAAATACCGAAATAACTTAGGTAGCCTACTTAGTGGTTGTTTACAGGTTAGGCCTAAAGCCTTGGCCTACATTTTGGCATTTAGCCTAAAATCCGTATGTGAGTACGGTAACTTAACATAAAAGGTTTGTAATTAAAAAAAAAAAAACAATCAAAATAGGCCTAACATCGGCCTAGGTAGCCTTGAACTGCTAGCCCAAGGGCATGACCAAAATGCAACTGCTCATTAGCCTACAATTTTTTGAAATCCACATTCACGTCATGCCTTCACCTAGGCTTAGACAACCGCAAATAATTTGAACCTATGGCTAAATAACTCTATTCATAAAGGAAAACTGTGGCTCGATTTGTGTTCAATAACGGAGGCTAGCATGATGCACACATAACCTGCGTTACGTCAAGCCTACATCGACAGCCAACTGGCCATTTTATAAATTTTAACACAGTGCGAGTGTTATGAATTCAACAACATCATCCTTTTGAAATAAGAAAATAATTATCCATAAATTGTTATATGTACTAGGCCTTATTTAAATAAATAATTTCTGAGATACTCACCTACGAAGATAACCTATGCTGCATATAAATCCACAGCCGGAAAGAGTAAGAATAATTCACACGTGGAGTTGGTGTTGGACTTTGGAGAATTGGAGATGAAAGCAGAATCGAAAAAATATCATGGAGGAAAATTAACTCTATGTCATAGATTATGAAGGAGGATAGTTGTACTGCATATTGAAAATGTTTATGTAACACTTGATTTAGTTTGTCTTCTCTTTATTTCGATTATTTTGCCAAAGATAAAGCATACCCCCTTTTTTACTAACTTCAAAACCATCACGCAATAAAATTAGTATTTTTGAAACGTCATTGCTAAAATAATCTTGAGAAAAATTACTTAAATGCTTATTACTTGGATACTTGGAGAATTCCCACTGGTATCGCATCAGCGACGTGGTCGTCAGGCTTTTTTACTTTTCTTGCTATTAATTTATACAAACGGATTCATTTCCTCTTCAGAGATGCACATGGCCTAGACATATTTCATCGACACTGTTGTAGGCCGCTTGACTTAAATATGTTTTAAGCAGGTTCTTGAAATTGTTGATAGAAGGCTCTTGCTGATGAACTGAGACAATTTATTGTAAATTTTTATATTGAAGTAAGGGCTCTTGCTTGCAAGGGTGGAATTTACTTGAGGTACATGGATTTGTTGCTCTTCTTGTATTGTAATTGTGGACCATGTTAGTTACAAAAATATTAGGATTATTCTTAACGAGCAATGCGGATTCCAATATAAAGAGAGACCAGAGACGGAAATGTGCGAATGTTCAATTCTTGGAACAGAGGTTTAGTAGTGTGTCCGTCTATGGATTCCACATATTCTTCTAATAGCACGTTTTTAAAGGATGAAGATGCGTTTTGCCTCACTAACCACCCCAAAATACCAAACCATATGAAATTATGCTATTAAAGCAGCCATATTAAACCTTAATAATCGATGTCAACCAGCTTTTGTAGTCTAAACAGCAGGTAGGTGACAGATGATAGTCTGGACACTATTGCATCGACATGTGTTCCCCAATTAAGGTTCTCCGTAATGTATAGGCCCCAAGTATTTGGTTTTTCCTACAGTCACTATAAAGCATATAAATAATTAGTCTTTCAAACACTATACAACACGTTTTTAGGTTCAGCTGGCAACACAAATAGGTGCCATAGAGAAAAGTAGTGATGGGAGTGAAATCACTTCACTGATATATTTCACTGATATTTGAAAATCTCGTTCACCGTCCACTCTGTAACTGTGGTGTGACTGGGACTGTGACTGACTGTGATACACGTTTGCTGCTATCGGTGATGGGTAGCTAACCCATATACCCTGTTACTGTTGCTGGATTATTCTGAGTTATGATTTCTATTAATTCGCAATTTCGAGCGCGTTTTCGTCTACGTTCTTTGTTTCTTAGGAATAACAATGAATAGGCCTAAAACAAGTCCTGTAAGGAAATCTTTTACACCTGTTTTTATTTATGTAGATACTTTTTTGTATTTGAACCTTGTTTGATACATAATTAAATTATTTTCTCATCTTAAGGATTATTTCATGTATTTACCTTTACTTTTTTCTAGTAAAATAAACCCGACACATTTCCCAGCAAAGGAATTCACATTACATATCAATTAACATACATATTAATTAATTACATTACATTTATTAAATAAAATTTATTAATTACATTGATTTGTTACATATTAATTAATAAAATTGTTGATGTCAAGCATGCGCGAAGTTAGCATGGTAGGTATGGTATTGTTATTAGCAGAAATAACATCCAACAAATGACAAAGGAGCCGGTAGCAGTATAATCACCGTTAATCACTGATACGAATCACTGATACCAAAGAATCACGGTAGCAGTGATCACCGATAGAGCAAAGTAACTGATATTTCCATCACTAGAGAAAAGTAGTACCCGGTCCGTATCACTCCGCTATTTTTCCTCGGCAAGAAATGTGCTCCGCGACTTGAGAATATAGTTCCGTATGTTTTTGTAATTTGGAGCGGTTTCCGCGCATAAAAAAAATGCTTTAAAGGTATTTTTTTGTTTATTAAGATCGTAGGAATGTTATAAAAACGTTTAAAAGAAAAGTCCAGATAGTTCAGAAATACCGAAACTATAAACACGAAATGACAGGTTAAATCGTAGTTATAATAGTCAATCAGCTTGTGACGCAAAATTCTAGGGGGGGAATAAACTAGTATTCACCAAAGTCAGGCTAGGCCTACCCCTAGAACCAGCCACACTCAAATTTCTTCCCCGGAGTGCTCAGAAGGAGCCGAGAAAAATCCAGGGGTCGATACGAAGGTGTCACGGCTTTGACTGATCAATTTATTAAAATTTAATCGAAGGCTCAGAGCTCAGGAAACGTTCAGGAAATCCTGCAGACGCTCAGTTGGAGTTATATCATCCCAGCCTTCGTTAACGTGTTTTGGTAAATTTTGCCTTAACTTTTAGTATGACTCTGTAGGGCTGACAAGTATCCAATCTTAAGCCAATGTGATTTAAATACTCGTAATGAACTTTAAACTAATTAGTTGAAGACGTTGGTAATTGATCTAATATCGAATAAAAGGCAAAACAATTCCTACAGAGTCGTCGGGGCCTAATTAATATAATCGAATGCAGAATTTATCGTGGGATGATTTAAAATAGATTTAATATTAATATTCGTAGCTGTTTGATTGTTCAAATCAGCTGCTCCCAAGACTTGATTCTTTCACCCGCCAAAGACGGGGTTTAGAACTTAGACGACAAGTCTCGGGGTATTAAAACGACGTAAAACGGGAATAAAATCTGAACGGCGAAACAAATAAACGATAGATTTAATAACGAATTAAATTAAACGAATGCAACACTTACGGCCACCGCTAGTCACTGGCAAGCAGGAACTGGCGGGTCAAGACTCAAGTTAAAGTTATTAAATTTAGACCATTCGAATCTGGACTTTAATACAGCGAATACGAATAATAGATTAAGAATTGCGTGAAAAGAAAATAACGTAAAACGTGAAAAGGTCCTAACTAAGTATGCTAGCTAACCTTCGTAACAAAATCGTACAGTCGTGTCGATTATCGTGCGAGCGCGGATGTAACGACGAAGTTACTTTCAAGACGGCGTACGAACGAATAATCCTGTCTTGGAGTAAAATCCTTCGTTCCTGCCCGCTCGAGGCTTACGCGCTCAAGCGGCGAACTTTAGTACTACTAGATAACAGCTGATCGAATTCACTTGTTGAGCTGGTCTAGTTTCGTCTGTCGTCTGTCAACAAATAAACACCAGTTTGGGGTTATGTCGTCGTCGGCGTTAAATACCTGTAAAATCGGCCGGTTTAACTTTATTATGTGAAACAAAGTGCTATTATGAATAAATATGTAGTCGTGGATGTGTGTGTGTAATATAAATGTGAATAAAAATAGGCCTACGTTCTTTGGCCCATAGCCCAAGCTATGGCCTACACATAGGCCTCGGAGTAGGCTATTGAGGTTAAAAATTGGGTAAGTTCTGGTGTTCATTTATTCGTAGTACGTTTTTACCCCCCCTAGAATTTGGCACCTTACACCCCTTACCAACTTCAGCAAAAAAAAGAAAAAAAGATCTTAAACGTAGGGGTTCGGATGGGGTCGGAATGGTCTCGAAGAAGAGGTGCGTGTAGAAGTCGTCGTTTAGTCGTAATCGTTCGTATCGTATCGTATCGTATCAACCAACGGGAGGGATATCACCAGCTCCGTCGGGGCGTGAGTCGGAGTTCGTTGCGTTGTTCGATACTCTTCGGTTTCGAAGAATCTACGTCGTGTCGGGCGTCGTCCACGAGGCACGTCGGCCACCTCCGATGTGAGGTGACTCACCACGACAAGGCCCGATTGGCCGTCGTTCGTCGCGGTTGGCCTCGATGCGTCATCTTTCCGGTCTCAGCGAATTAGTACGTTGGGACGTTAACGAGGCACGTCGGCCACCTCCGATGTGAGGTGACTCACCGCGACATGGCCCGATTGGCCGTCGTTCGTCGCGGTAGCCTCGATGCGTCGTCTTTCCGGTCTCGGCGAATTCGTTCGTTGGGACGTTCACGAGGCACGTCGGCCACCTCCGATGTGAGGTGACTCACCGTGGCCAGGCCCGTGTGGCCCACGTTTGCCACGGGTTGCCTCGGGAAAGCATCCACTTCGACAGATTGCGTTACAGGATTTCTGGGATACCTCTGTTTGACAGGGGTTGCAATTGCCCTGAGCCACTGCGTCTGCTCAGTCAACGCCGACTACCCCTAATCGTCGTCAAAAAGCGGCATCTGGCGTTCCAGAAATTCTGCAAATTTCGTGTTTGTTTTTCGGGTAATTTTGTAAATTTTGAAATGTTGTTGACCGGAAAGGGCGGGGGAACATCGTCGTTGTGGAGGTTTCGTACTGCGGTGTGTACTCTGACGAGAGCGAGGTCAGCAGTACACCGAATGTCGAGTGGATATCCCGCGAATAAGGTTGGCCAGGGATTTCGTCGTCTACTCTGTGTCAATCCGAAACACACGCTGCGTTGTCCAATCGTTGGTTGACGTCAGTCTGGTCGGGTACGACGCCGCACGTCCGAAGGTGACGTACGATCTCCAATCAGACTGACAGACGAGCCGGTATCGACGAGGGCGCTGAACGTCTCACCTGAGATGACCGCGTCGACGAAGGGTCGGCCATCTCTGGGGGTCGCGTTCGCGGCTGACGGTTCCCGTGAATTGCGTTATGAAATGGAGCAAACGGCTCCACTCGGAGGTCGTATGGCGTCGGGTAAATCGTGTTCCGTCGTTGGACCGAAGATCGTGATGCGCGACATGTATCCTACCTGGGCGATGGGATGTTGGCTAGCAGCTTTACCAACACTTCGAGGGTTCGTCGAACGGGTGAAGAATGTTCGGTGGGAGTCCCGAGTATATCTCGCACGCTGGCCGTCTCCTGGTATGCGGCAGGAGGTTCCAGCAACTGCGGTCAAATTCGGATATCATGGGCCGCATAAGCGGTAGTCCACGATATCGTAGTCACCGTCGGGTTCATCGGCTGGCCGATGCTTCCCAACGGGTTTCTCAAAGACTCGCAAAAGCGTTTGCGAAGCTCGGCGACGCTACTCCCAGTTCCCAGCTGATACTTCGTCGTCTCAGCTATTATTGTCTACTCAAAGTGTGGATCCAACCGACGCGCGGGTCGTCTATCGGCGATCTCGGTAAGCTCTCCATCGTCGAAGGCATTATTTCGGGAATTTCGTCGTAGTTGTAGTCGTCAACGTTTGAATTTCCACCGTGTCTATCGTTACGTGGCTAATCGATAACGTTCGGGTCGAGTAATGGTCGTCGTAGTAGTCGAAGTCGTCGTAGATTTCGTTTATCTCGTCATTTCGTTTAAATATCAAAGTCAAAACCGTGTTATCGAGTCCAAATGTTCGGGCGCCAGAGATGTGAAGCAAAATTCTACAAAATGACGGTACTAGGACGTGAGACCGAGGAAGCTCAGTCCCTGTTCGGGCGCCGGAGATGTGACGCAAAATTCTAGGGGGGGAATAAACTAGTATTCACCAAAGTCAGGCTAGGCCTACCCCTAGAACCAGCCACACTCAAATTTCTTCCCCGGAGTGCTCAGAAGGAGCCGAGAAAAATCCAGGGGTCGATACGAAGGTGTCACGGCTTTGACTGATCAATTTATTAAAATTTAATCGAAGGCTCAGAGCTCAGGAAACGTTCAGGAAATCCTGCAGACGCTCAGTTGGAGTTATATCATCCCAGCCTTCGTTAACGTGTTTTGGTAAATTTTGCCTTAACTTTTAGTATGACTCTGTAGGGCTGACAAGTATCCAATCTTAAGCCAATGTGATTTAAATACTCGTAATGAACTTTAAACTAATTAGTTGAAGACGTTGGTAATTGATCTAATATCGAATAAAAGGCAAAACAATTCCTACAGAGTCGTCGGGGCCTAATTAATATAATCGAATGCAGAATTTATCGTGGGATGATTTAAAATAGATTTAATATTAATATTCGTAGCTGTTTGATTGTTCAAATCAGCTGCTCCCAAGACTTGATTCTTTCACCCGCCAAAGACGGGGTTTAGAACTTAGACGACAAGTCTCGGGGTATTAAAACGACGTAAAACGGGAATAAAATCTGAACGGCGAAACAAATAAACGATAGATTTAATAACGAATTAAATTAAACGAATGCAACACTTACGGCCACCGCTAGTCACTGGCAAGCAGGAACTGGCGGGTCAAGACTCAAGTTAAAGTTATTAAATTTAGACCATTCGAATCTGGACTTTAATACAGCGAATACGAATAATAGATTAAGAATTGCGTGAAAAGAAAATAACGTAAAACGTGAAAAGGTCCTAACTAAGTATGCTAGCTAACCTTCGTAACAAAATCGTACAGTCGTGTCGATTATCGTGCGAGCGCGGATGTAACGACGAAGTTACTTTCAAGACGGCGTACGAACGAATAATCCTGTCTTGGAGTAAAATCCTTCGTTCCTGCCCGCTCGAGGCTTACGCGCTCAAGCGGCGAACTTTAGTACTACTAGATAACAGCTGATCGAATTCACTTGTTGAGCTGGTCTAGTTTCGTCTGTCGTCTGTCAACAAATAAACACCAGTTTGGGGTTATGTCGTCGTCGGCGTTAAATACCTGTAAAATCGGCCGGTTTAACTTTATTATGTGAAACAAAGTGCTATTATGAATAAATATGTAGTCGTGGATGTGTGTGTGTAATATAAATGTGAATAAAAATAGGCCTACGTTCTTTGGCCCATAGCCCAAGCGGGGCGATGTCTACTTGTACCGGCGTCTAGTTGTACCTGCTGCATTCCTGCATTTTGGTGACAGGCGTCTAGTTGTACCCCGTCCAAAGCTGTAGAGACAACTTGACGATGGTGCGGACGTCTAGTTGTCTCTACGTCTAGTTGTCTCTACGTCTAGTTGTACCTCTTAAAAATCTACAGGTACAACTAGTCGGGAACGTCACCGTCTACTTGTACCTCATACGTCTGCGTCTACTTGTACCTACGACTACTTGTACCTACGACTACTTGTACCTACGACTACTTGTACCTACGACTACTTGTACCTACGACTAGTTGTACCTACGCCCACTTGTACCTACGTCTAGTTGTACCTGCGGCTAGTTGTATCTCCCCTTCAACTTGTCACCGGTTTAAGAGATTTATTTTATTTCTTTAAAAATCATACAATCTTACAACAATTTATTATAAACAACTTGCTACAAAAGCCAGGAAAATTTGGCTTGTCTGCAGCTCATTGAGAAACAGTTTGTTATTAGTCTTTCTTTGCTTTTGTTGACGTTATTTTTAATAAATAATTTATATCACTCCAGAGGTTTAACTCTACTACTAAAGGCAGCAAACATGTTTGTGAATAAATATTGGTTTACTAAGGTAGCTTTGGTCTTGTGTTTGATGATAATGATAATAAAAAGGCTTCCCTGATTGAAAGATTGGAAATCGTCTTCGTCAAAAATGAAAAGGCAAATAAAGGTGTGTTGAGATAAGCTTAGTTCTTGGTCAAAACCGCTAAATTAGCATCCCTACGAAGTTATTATTTCTACGTTTATGCTCCTTTTGGAAAGGTTTAACAAAATTAGTGTAAAGTAAAAGCATCCCATTGACCAAACGTAGGCCTATCGCTAGATTTGTTTCTGATCAACATAAAAACTACTATTAGCCTAATGTAAGATTATGTGGTGGTATTCCTCCTAAAGGTGCGATTGATTTTAAATATTCTATCAAAAAGGGCAAAGACCTCCTTTTGGACCTGTTTTACATGGCTAAATGTAGTAACCATCCAACGCGGAATACAACGTCGCAATCCCTTGTTAAATATCTTTAACTGTAAAAGTTATAGTAACATATAAATACTATTTTTAACATACACAAATCTGGGTTTCAATCAATGTTGCTTCAGATAATAACGTTGAGCTACCATTAAACATTATTAGTTTTAGGAGACACTTTATTTTGGCTACGTTATGATTTCTGGTCGCTATCTTATGCTGGACCAAAGGATCGAAAGAATACGCAAACAATACCGGTATCATTACAATAGAGACATAGCTCCGTGTTTAAAGCGATATTATACCTCCACAAACTTGGGTAGTAACTATATTTAACTATATATAAGTTTGTTAAGACCAAAAGAACTGACTAATGTATATAGTTTTAATTTAGAAACTGTACTATTGTAGATTACTAATAACGTTAATTGTAATAGTAGCCGCTAAGTATTTACATAATCAGAACTGTAAATATGAATAAAACCGTCAAGGCCGAAAGACCGCTTATACATTTCCATACGTGACAATTCTGTCTAGTGTATGAGCGGCTGTTACATCCAACAATCACATAAGACCAAGTTACATATACATTTATTTATCTAGATAGTAATTTAAAAGCGGTATATTTTTATTACTACTTAATATAGTTAGTAAGTTTTATTTGATCAGTGAGAACTGATTGGTTGCTTTAGTCAAATAGTCAACACCTAGCCGTGGTTCTTGGTGGTGTACGCAAACTTCGCTTGTCAAATTCCACTGACACAAAGGCCAGGCCTTGTAGTCCAGGAGCTGAGGGGGCTTGAGCATGCATAAAGGAGTACGCAATGTTATTGCTGATTATTGTAATATGGACTGTGGTGATCAAAATTACGTATGTCACCTATTTAAGAAACTGACATCCCCCATGTCAAGAAATTCCAGCTTCAACAGTAACCTCAAAATACATTTCTCAAAAGTAAGCTAGAGGGTGCATTCGTTGGCACAGAAGTAAGATATGAACTGACGCGACGTGACGAAGGAAAAATCAAACTTACACTGTAACGGATATACCTCCCTTTGAATATGTCTTCCCAAAAAAGTTTTCTTTTCAAATAAAATCATATTACACTGATGAAATCACGGAAGTGTTTAACTACAAAAGATCCACCAATACGATTTTAATACTATTTAAAGGTTCTTCCAAAGGAAGAGATACCAGATAACATACTAATAATAACTCCGATGACGTATGGTAAGGGGAATATTTTATTCATTGAATGATCAACCGAATTTGGCGACTAACGCAATTAATATCAATATTGTTTTTACACTTATTATTCTTTAAACAATGCTAAATGCTCAAAATATGTAGCCTATATTTCATCCAATTTATCGCAGTTAGGTGAATTAACGTAATCCTTGAAAGTAACCGTCGATTTCGACGGGTTTCACCTAGTTACTATTAAATAGTACTAGGTGGCGTTCGCAGAGGCATCCACAAAATTGAGCGGAGCCATCAAGGGTTTATATTATATTGTTTTGGTCATACTGCAGTAATACCAGTCGTTTTTAATACATGCGTTGCGGGTCTAAAGTAGCATTTTTACTCTTTAGGAAGTAAAAATAGTTTTTATCCTCTATGGAGAAAAAATCAGCTGTTGTCAACTCAGTTGTAAATTTCTTTTGTAAACGATTACATGTATTGAAATGCGTATCGATTCGTGCTTCGTAATTATTTTAACCTACAGTCTACAGTCTCTTCCCATAGCGTTTTAGCATAGCAGATACATTTATCCATTCCTACACTCAACACGCTCACCTTTACTACATCCTTCACCACCCCCTACGTCGTGGACCTATTTCCCTCTCTTCCCATAGCATTTTAGGATTGCAGATACATTAATGTAATTGCCAAAGACAGTTCCCTCACTCTACACTGCAAGCCTTACTACTTCCTTCACCATTTCCTACGTCATAGACTCTTGTTTCCTTCCCTTCTCATAGCATTTTTGGATTAAAGATACATCAATCTAACTGCCACAGACGGTTTTCACACTATGCTCATACTTTACTACTTTCTAAACAATTTCCTACATCGTGGACCTGTTTTCATCACTTTCCATAGCAATTTAGTATTTTAGATACGTTAATCTAATTGCCACAAACATTCCCCACACTCCGCACTGCTAGCCTTTACTACTTCTTTCACCATTTTCTATGTCGTGGGGATGCTTCCATCCTTTCTCCTAGCATTTCAGCATTGCAGATACATTAATCTAACTGCTACAAACGGTTTCCGGTTCCCACACTCCACACTGCTCACCTTACTACTTCCTTCACCTCTTCTTACGTCGCGGACCTGTTTCCCTCTCTTCCCATAGAATTTTAAGATTGTAGATACCTTAATCCAATCGTCATAAACAGTTCCCACACTCCGGACAGCTCGCCTTGACTACTTCCTTCACCACTTCCTATGTCGCGGACCTGTTTCCCTCCCTTCCCATAGCATCATAGGATTGCAAATACCTTAATCTAATGGTCATAAACGGTTTCCACACTCCGGACTGCTCGTATTTACTACTTCCTTCACCGCTTCCTACGTCGAGGACCTGTTTACCTCCCTTCCCATGGCATTTGATGATTGCAGATACCTTAATCTAATCGTCATAAACAGTTCCAACACTCCGGACTGCTCGCTTTTACTCCTTCCTTCACCACTTCCTACGCCACGGACCTGTTTCCCTCCCTTTCCATAGCATTTTGTGATTGCAGATACCTTCATCTAATCGTCATAAACAGTTCCCACACTCCGGACAGCTCGCCTTGACTACTTCCTTCATCACTTCCTACGTCGCGGACCCGTTTTCCTCCCTTCCTATAGCATTTTATGATTGCAGATACCTTAATCTAATCGTTATAAACAGTTCCCACCCACCAGACTGCTCGCATTTACTACTTCCTTCACCACTTCCTACGTCGCAGACCTGTTTCCCTCCCTTCCCATAGCATCATAGGATTGCAAATACCTTAATATAATGGTCATAAGCAGTTCCCACACTCTGGACAGCTCGCCTTGACTACTTCCTTCATCACTTCCTACGTCGCGGACCTGTTTTCCTCCCTTCCCTTATGATTTTTGTAATGCAGATACCTAAATTTAATCGTCATAAACAGTTTCCACACTCCAGACTGCTCCCCTTTAGTACTTCCTTCACCACTTCCTACGTCGCGGACCCGTTTTCCTCCCTTCCCATAGAATTTTAGGAATGCAGATACCTAAATCTAATCGTCATAAACAGTTTTCACACTCCAGACTGCTCACCTTTAGTACTTCCTTTAGCATTTCCTACGTCACGGACCTCAAGCTAGTGTCGTCATTTGATTATATTTATGATTCATACGGTTTTTGTTCTAATATCTGTGGAATAATGCTATCAGCTATTTCTTTATCTACTGCATTCAAAAGTCAACAGCTGATCATATGTCTTTGTTTATGTGTCAAATACTGCTTCCATAAGGATTACATTGAATCTTTGAGACCCAGTGGGGCGGATTCCTGAGAGTTATTTTTAACGCCATATAGATGTTGGCACTCACCAATATGGTCTTTATCACCATCCAAAATTTGAAAACGATTGATTCAGCCGTCTAGGAGGAGTTTGCGTATTACGAAATGCATAAAAGTCGATGTATAAGAGCTTCGCTCGCTTCGCTCGCTCCGCTCAATTAGTTAATATATCGATGTTCACATGACCGGATGTGTCATCAGCTCTATCCCTAGTCCGTCGGTCATTACCCCTCGAGGCACCGGCCGATGGACCAGGGAACAGCTATGATTTACACTATCACCCTCTACTACGACATTTTTTTTAGGTAAACATTCCAACGCTCATGATGACATCGAACACTCATGCATATTTGTATATAGGCCTAGCCAGTCCAAAACCTGAATACACTGTAGGTATGAATCAGACCGCTTATATCATAAACAACTAAATATTAAGGCTAGTTTCCTAACCAGAGAACACACAAGAATGGCACTTTACAAGACTTTTTATACCAAGCCTTCATAAACTAAGAGTATTTCATAAGTTACGTTGCCTGTGTAGATTTAGACTTAAAATCAGTATAAAATCAGTAATGGATTGAAAATCTAAGTGTTATTTACGTTTTGTTTGCACTATAATGTAGTGTACCTGTTTCTCGAAATCGACTAATTTTTAAGCTATGTGTATTACCAGGAATTATTTCAAAACTAATAAATAAATAACGTCTTTGTTGGGCAGCGTACATCAGATTATAGATCTGTTTTACAGTAAAACTTTTGTCATTCAAGGAGTTTAAAATACTCAACTAAAAGCTTATGTTATTAATAAAAAAATCACACTGTTCATAACAGTTTGATATAATCAACATTTTTTTGAAAATGTTTAATACTGTGAGTGAAAGAGTTTTTTTTTAGCAACTACCACAGTACTACGTAAAATCAAAACAATATTTAGGTTGATTGGAGGTCAATCACTTTCTCGCAACTACGCGATAGAGGGCTGACCCAACACCCCAATAACTGGAATGGATTGTTGTGAAAGGAAACTCTAAGAATTTGCAAATGAAGTCCATTCTGAGTAACGTGTGGGGATTAACGGGACATTCTGTACGCTGTTTACAAAATATTTCCTTTGCCTTTCCAAGTACTGAATCTATATGGTTTTGCTTATATTAAACAATAAGTCAAATACGTTGTAGCAGATGTCTTTGGCTGCATTTTACAACAGGTATTTCGTTCACCTTTCTCAGAAATAGCTGTTCATGGCGTGTTCCTGAATCAACAATAAGGTATATTGTGTTATTGTCCTAATAAACACGAGAGACATTCGCCTATCTTTATGGTCGTATTATATAAATAACATTGAACTGATTAATTTAACAAATGATCATTGTTAATTTATTGCAACACTTAGGATATTTATGTACTGTACATTTATGTTTTATGTTTTACATTTATGTTTGTTTTGTACTGTATTTATGTTTTAGTATATATACTGTTTAAATATTTATTTATTCAATCAATGTCCTGACTAATCAATACACAACCTAAACGATATTAAATAGAGATTTGATCATATTGTCATAGCATCTCTTTATAAGAAATCTGTCCGGAGTATGTGCAATTTTGGTTTATTAAAGTTATTGGTAAATTGGTGTAAGATTGTTTTAGGTTTATTCGTAATCCGGACGCATACGAAGTTGAAGCTTTTGCTTTGGTATTAACAGTCAAGTAAAATAAATAAATAATTAAAATAAATAAATAATTAAATAATCTTATAAATTTAAGAAAATGGGTTATTCGTTTGGCTCTGCTACCCGACCATTTTTATTATTGAGGTCTCAAATTAAAGGTATGCACGCACAGATTTGCCATCAAGCATCGGCGTATATTTTTCTATTATCTCACTCGGCTTATACGTAAACGAAATTGCTCCCCATGTTTTTCTTATGGGAGTTAAATTTGGTTTTCATGATTTTTCTTCGTTAGGCTAAACAAATCATGTTAACAATTTAATTTTTGAGTTGTTCTAATTCTTATAACGCAGTTTTCTAAAGTTATCTGTTGTGGCTGCCTAGAAATAATCGGACGTTTGTTTCTCCTTTGAAAATGTATTGATAATTATAGTAGTGGTAGTTAGTTATGTTACAAGACTATGACAAATTGCCAATTATTGAGTCAACTTGGTCCCCACGCACAGGCTTCGCATATGTGGGCCCTGTCGATTTTCAGAAATTACGTTCATTCTGTATCTATTATTCTTTTGTTATGAATTGCTTTTGATTTTATTTATTTGATTTAATTTTACTATGGTATTTTTCCGGACAAACTCCATTAAACATATAGCACGGGTCGAGGTTAATTTAACAACTTAAAACTAATTCATTCAACAATAGTTTACCTGAAAACTATTTTACTAATATTTGTTTAAAGTTTTACAGAATACACTTACACATGATGCTATTGTATGTTTTTATTTATACATGATATAGGTACTTACAACAAAACTTGTGAATTTTTGTGTTTATTTATACATTTATTGTATGGCAACAACGTAAACTTAAAGATAGGAGCGAGTGTATGCAATTCCAAGATAGAGTTTAGTATTCACCGATCCTACGATAGTTTAAGAGTATATTTCGTACCTAGGGCCGAAAATGACTTTTTTCAGCTCGGGATCATTTTTAAGTTCGAGACGAAGATGAAATCGGTCCGTGGTACGATTGCTGTTTTTCACCAAACTATACAAAAATGAGAAAATATATCAATAATGTAGGCAAGCATGTTTCTTTACAACCTTTTTATCAGCTCGTGAACATCACAGAGAAAATATCCGCATATCGGTGGAAATGTATTTTCCTGTCGATCTACAGAATGCCTTTATAAATTAAAATAGGCTAAAAAGACATAAAAAAAGAATTACAAATGTTTAAAACTAACATGGGTTTAACGGGTTGCCATGCTGGTGACGAAATAACAACTAATTATGAAAATAAAATCAAAACAAATGGAACATATTCCAATCACATTTATTATTTACAGTGTATGTTAATACCCCCGCCGCAGCAAACCTGCAGACTTAGCGAATTTCCATTTGCCTGATTGGATTTAAACTAAAATGTCTCCTTAAAAATATCACATTTATTCCCTATTTAAACAGAATTAGTTTAATGAGTACTTAGGTTTGCTGCAACAGGGAGGGTAAACAAGTTTTTTTTATGTAAAATGTTAAAAGGTACTGTGGTTTAGTAAGAAGTTAATGTATTTTCCAAATTTGATTAAAATATTTTCATAAACAAGCAAACTACAACAGTTGACTTCTGCTCCATAAGAATAACATGGGAATTTTAAAATTACAATTTTTTTGAATTTTCTCCGTAACAATTAGGCGCATAATAACGCTTCAACATACTAAATTATTTGTTTTTTTAAGCTCTACAAAATGGTTTGAAAAGAAATTTAGAAATTTTGGTGTTTTTAGAGTCAAAAATAGGAAAAGCCTATTTTTACCCCATAAAACCCCCCATAAACCCCCGTTCCCATAGTCCGATCATGCTGGTTCGCGAACTCACTCAAGTTTATCCCGCCTTACACCTTCAAACCAAATTTCATCAAAATCGGACAAAAATTACTCAAGTTATCGTGCGGATGGACACACACACACACATATATATATATATATATATAAATTTGAACGAATGGTGTTTTTGGCCTCTGGGGACATCAAAATGAAAAAGTAAATCGGTCCCGGGCTTAGGTCTTACCATGAGACCTACGGTAATAGCTACTTCCCTATAGGGAAATTCGCTAAAAGGAGAAGTATGTGTAGTACATTGCATAGTTTTTGTCGAGTTTTCAACCGCTAGACCTCAACTTCATTGTACACTTCATTGTTCATTGATCACTGGGAAATCCATTGTAAACTATAAGATATGCACACTAAACAATGCAAATACTTTAAGGTTATCAATGTATATTTAATGATATATATATAAATGTTTTAATTAAATAAGCGATTTTCGGTACTAGGGCTGGAAAATTTTAATCACAACTATAGCTGCCATTTCGACCCTGGACAGCAATGCGTAGCTTTCAGCCTCCAATTAACGTCTGTAAAACTACTAAAACATCGTATTGCGGTGAAAAATATTTGCCAATCATACTCAATCGACTGCAGTTCCTGATTTAATTAAGGGTATTATTAAAAAGTACTCGTGCAGTAATCAATTAAACAGGGTAACGAATTGAAGGATGGATACAACTAGACTATAAGGACGCAAAATACGCGTAGGTACAACTAGACGTAGGGACTACTAGACGGAGGGACCACTAGTCGTAGAGACTACTAGTCGTAGAGACTACTAGTCGTAGGGACAACTGGTCGCATCCGTACAAGCTAGGTGATACTACTTGTCGGTGGGATACACGTCTAGTTGTACCTACGTCTACTTGTACCTACGTCTAGTTGTACCTCCTAAAAATCTGCAGGTACAACTAGTCGGGTGAGCCACCGTCTACTTGTACCTACGTCTAGTTGTACCTACGACTAGTTGTCCCTAGGCCTCGAGGTACAAGTAGACGGAGGGACAACGAGACGGAGGGACAACGAGACGCGGTCCCGCCCAAGCTATGGCCTACACATAGGCCTCGGAGTAGGCTATTGAGGTTAAAAATTGGGTAAGTTCTGGTGTTCATTTATTCGTAGTACGTTTTTACCCCCCCTAGAATTTGGCACCTTACAAGCTGCTCTATTATCTTTAAAGCACGGGTCACACTAGGCTGGCATCAGCGGCGAATTGAAAGAAGCCGCGACTGTCAGCTTAATGTGACCACAAAATTCGCAGCTGACACTGAGCTGACTCAGTCTGGATTGGCGAGCCGGTGATGCTGGTGCCAGCTGCTGATCACCAGCGGCTGGCGAACAGCCTAGTGTGACCCGTGTTTAAGTGTTGCCAACCTATTTCCAAGCGTACACGGATTACGTGCATAGTAGAACCACGCTGTTTTGTGTTGTTTCGTTGGAATCCTGATGTGGGCCAAAAGTATAAACTGTACGACAAAGTATAAACCATACGACAAAGTATAAACCGTACGACAAAGTATAAACCGTACGATAAAGTATAAATATGCAGCAATTAGCAGCTTTCTGTACTATAAACAGTACAAGGAAGAAAACTTTGTCAGGTGACTGTAGGAAAAAACTGTGATACCCAATGAGATCGGTCAAAATAAGATTGTTTACAGTTATGTGTATGTTTTTAATGTCATGAATAATTATTTGTGATTTTTTGTGAATTCGTAATATTTTCTTTTTCTTTATTGTTTTGGTGAAGTGATAAAACATGTTGGCTATGGTAGATAGTAATACCATTAGTATACCGTCAATTTAAAGAGGCAAATTTTATCAAACTTTGTCCTCCCCCATTGCAAACGCAAAGCTTGAGTATAACTGCAATAAGTATTTTAAACTTATATGACAACCCCGTACGAAGGACAGGTACTCTGCTAGTATGCTCATAAATAAGCAAACTACAACAGTTTACTTATTCTCCATAAGAATAACATAGGAATTTTAAATTTAATTTTTTTTTTGAATTTTCTCCGCAACCATTAGGCGCATAATTTTTTTTTTTTTTTTTTTTTTTTTTAGGGAGAGGAGGGAAAATGCTTTTACGCACACAGGTAGCCAGCCTGTAGTGTGAGACTCCTGAAAATTGTCAGACTACTCACTAAAAAACCCCCTCTACTCTGTTGGACACAGACCTGGAATTGTTTGTCACATTACTTCAAGTCAGGCCAACATGTGACCTAAGCCCTCAGGGCTCGCACCGTTTCTGGCATTTCGATTCTTAATTACCTACAACCGCATCCCGGTCAAGGTCGATCTTCTTGGCGCGGAGAATACCCTGGATATAATGTGACACACAGGTCCAATTGTCCTCACCCTCCGTCATAATCGGTATGACCGTGTCCACCGACAGCAGTCCTATTAATTGTTGAGCCTCCAGGCGGGACCTTTCCCAGCGCTGGCAGTGGAAAAATGTATGTTCCACGTCATCGAGAATGCCTGGGCAGTATATGCAGTCGGGTGACACGGCTTTGCCCATCCTGAACAGGTACGACCGGAAAAAGCCGTGTCCCGTCAGAAATTGGGTGAGGTAGAAGTCCACCTCTCCGTACCGCCGATCAACCCAAGGTTGGACTTGCTGTATCAGTCGCCTGGTCCAGAGTCCCCGTGTCTCCTGTTCCCAGCCCTCCTGCCACAGCTGGTAGGTGCGCGTGCGTTCCTCTGTTCTTGCCTCGTCCTCCCCACGGCGCCGGTAAATTGCCTTTCTCTCCGCCGCCAAAAGGTTGACGGGGATGACTCCAGCAAATACCAGGACGGCGGGCTCGGACACTGTTCGGTAGGCAGATGCTACCCTCAGTGCTGCCTGACGCTGCACTCGGGCGAGCCGCATCCTGTATGCCTCCTTATTTAGTGCGTCTGCCCACACCTCCGCACCGTACAAGAGTACGGACTGGACCGAAGACATTAACAGCCTTCTACGACTGGACCGAGGCCCTCCGACATTGGCCATCAACCGGCTAAGAGAAGAAACCACCCTAGCGGCCTTGTCCGCTGTACGGAAGATCTGATCCCGCCAGCTAAGCTTGCTGTCTACCATGACCCCAAGATACTTGGCAGAACGAACAGTTTGAACCTCGACGGCTCCCACCCTCAACGGCACGATGGTGTCAATCCGTTTTTTTGTCAAAATCACGATCTCGGTTTTGCTCAGAGCAAGCGAGAGACCGTGGTCTGCCATCCATGCGTTTATGGTACGCATAACTCGGTTTAGCTTTAGCTGAGCCAGCTCAACGCTACGTGCAGCTATCAAAGCTGCAACGCCGTCTGCGTACCCAACCAAGACTGTTTCCTCAGGCATTTCAGACCTCAGAAGGCTGTCATAAGCGACGTTCCAGAGGTCTGGGCCGAGTATGGAACCTTGGGCAGCACCAGAAGTGACACTCATCGTCCGCGGGCCCTCCGCAGTGTCATACGTTAGGAGGCGAAACCGGAGATAATCCTCTATGATGCGCATGAGGTATGCCGGCACGTGGAAGGTGTTCTCCAGAGCATCCAGCATATCGCACCACCTCGCCGAATTAAATGCATTTCGCACATCGAGCGTTACGAGCAGCACAACCCTGCGAGAGTAGTGGGTAAAATCCTCAGCTCTCATCACGGCTTGCTTCACCTCCTCAATCGCATCAATCGTTGATCGCCCCATCCTGAATCCATACTGACGAGGGGAGAGGTCCCCCGCAGCGACAACGGCTGAATTTAGCCGGGAACGGATCAATTTCTCGAGGACTTTGCCAGCCGTATCCAACATACACAGAGGTCTGTAAGAGGATGGCAGATCTGGGTCTCCCTTTACCTTCCCAACAAGCACAAGCCTAGCTGTCTTCCAGCACAAGGGGAAAACCCCTTCAACCAGGCAGGCGTTATACATGCTCAAAAGGATCAAGGGGTTGGTAGTCAAAACCTTCTTGAGGACTTCACCGGGCACCCCATCGGGACCAGGAGCCTTGTTGTTCTTCAGGGATATGACGGCCGCCACCAGCTCTTCAGGGCTGAAAAGTGGGACGTCGTCCACCCTTCCATAATCCCGCAGTGGGCGCAACGCGTGAGCCGGGAAAAGGGACTCGACTATCCTCTCCATAGTGACCCTGTCCATGACGGAAGGTGGAGAGCGGGTTCCAAGTTTCTTGGTTACAAGTTTGTAACCCAGGCCCCACGGGTTGGAATCAACATCGTCCCTTAATTTATCCCAGCAACTGCGTTTACTCCGATTGATGGCTCGACGAAAATACCTCCTAGCCACCCTATAAGCATCCGACTTACGCCGTCTGTCTAGGGGTTCTCTAGCCCTGGTAGCAAGTCTTCTGGCCCTTAATGCCGCTCGACGCAATTCCGCAATCTCGGCAGTCCACCAGTACACAGGACGCTTATTGCACCGGTATCTCCTGCGAGACTCATCGCAGGCCGAGACAATCAGTTTCATCGTGGATGTAACTAACGCCTCTGCGTGAGGCACGCCAGTTGCAGGATGAACCACCTGCGTTCTTCGTAGGATGGCTCCATTGAATTTTGCCACGTCCAGTTTTTTAATGTTCCATCGAACGGGCACTTGACAAAACGCTGCCACTTGTCTCTGATGACCATCCAGGACGTCAAAAATTATGTACTGGTGGTCACTGGCCGTGTAATCCTCCAGGACTCTCCAGGCTCTGATCCTTGGCAAAAGAGACTCAGATGCAAGGGTAATGTCTGGGATCGTTCCCCGCATCCCAGGGCGCCGGAAAGTTGGCGTGTTGCCCTCGTTGACGACAACGAGTCCGGCTCTGGCAGCAAAGTCCAGAATGTACTTGCCCCGGGAATTTGTGAGGGTCATTCCCCACTCGACAGCCCTAGCATTAAAATCCCCACCCACGACGACGTGTCCTGTGGTATTGCGCACGCTCTCTTCCAGGCGGTCTATCTTCTCACGAAAGTCACGGATGGCCTCATTGGGAGTGAGGTAGACACTAAAGTAAGTGACATCCCGGCACCGAACCCAAACGAAACCTCGGCCCTTCGCATGACCCCGTACTTGTACTGTAGCTGCATTACGCGCCCAGATTGCAGCAGTACCAAGACTATCAGGGAACCAAAAAGCTGGGTCCCTATCACGGTACTGGTACTGTTCGCTGACTAAAAGCGCGTCGACATCGTGTTCTAGGGCAAACTGACATAGAAGTGCGTCAGCCGTCCTGGATCGCTCAAGATTGCATTGAAGGATTCTTATCTTCGTGGGAGGGCTTTCGCTTGTTGTAGTGCAGATTTAAATGCACTGCACTGTCCAGACCCAGCTATATGCTTCAAGTGTTTTTCAGCGAGCCCATTTTCTTTGCAAAGAAAACAGGACTCGACTTGGCAGTCCTTACGGATGTGACCGACTTCCCCGCACCGAAGGCAGTTCTTGCTTCGGTCGGGTCCCTTGCAGTTTTGGGAGGAATGGCCGAAACAGAGGCATTTAAAACACCTCTTTACTTCCACTCTCCGTCTGAGCCTGCAGTTGACCCAGCCGACTCTCAGATGTTGGAGTGCCAGCACCTTATTGGCATGTGCGTCTGCCATTTCGGCGACCGCCATCCGCTGCTGGCTCCTATTCGGTTTTGTGAGCCACACCTTCAGAAAAGCCGTTTGCCCACCAAGCTCGGGGATAGCTTTCTTCAGGGCTTCCACAACATCAGCCTCCGTCGACACACAATCAATGTCTCGAACCTCAACTGATGTCTTTGGCTCAAGAGAACGGACGGTGCCCTGGCCTTCGACAGCTGCCTTCAGTTCGGCAGTAAAGGCTGCTTTGTCTTTCAACCTACCCAGTTCAAGGAGAACGTCCCCGCCCCGGGTTTGTCTAATGTAACCGTACAACCGTATCGGTCTGCTCTGGCTTAGCATTGGCCTTGATTGCACCCAATACCTCGGCAAAAGATCTCCCCCCTGAGGGTTTGACAATGATTGCCTCCATCCTGGGCTTTTTTGGCCGCAACCTTTTAGGTGCAGGCACCGAACCGGGCCCAGTTTGGGCCACGCCAGTTGGCTGTGCCTTCACTGCCTCATTTTTCATGGAGGCGACCTCCGCCCGCCTCAATTGCCTCTTCTCCTTTTTGGAAAGGCGTTTTTCCCAAACAGCCCCAGGTGTCTCCACCACTGACCCCTTTCGGGAACTTCCCTGAAGAGGGGTCGTGGGTTGCTGTGCCAGTTGGCGCCTCGCTCGAGATGCAGCTACGTCCGAAAACGACGTACCGTTGGGCACAGCAGACGAGAGGTCCGTCTGAGTCGCCTTGGCCTTTACCGTGGTCTTTTTGGTCTGGACGCCTTCTTCTCTTTTTGGAGGACTCTCCAATGTGGAAGGCCTCCGACGTTTTTTAGAAGGCAGCGCTCTTTCATCGGGCAGGGACACCACCTTTTCGGCAATCTTTTCCATGGTCGCCTTGCTTACCAGACGGCAGGCAAAGACAAAGCCAAGGTCATCCTCTAGTTTTGCCATTCCATTTTTTACCACTTGGTTTACGGCTCTCTGGGTCCGGAAGGTGTCCAGCATAGCCTTAATCGTCTTTTCCATGTCACGGAGCCGGGTTTCAATGTTACTATCTGCGTCAAGATATTCCTGACGCAGAAGCACAATCTCAGAGCTTTCCGACCGCGACGTCGCTGTGAAGGTTTCCTTCGGCATCCCTACAACAGTTCCCGGCAATGCCAGTTTGACATCTACATCGCCAACATTTTCTGGACCGTTTCCAGCTCCACTTGCCGAAAGGGATCCTAACGGGGGGAACGTAGAGCACTTGAAAGGTGCAGGTGGCGGAGATGTCCTTACGTTTTTCGGTGGTGGCGACCTCTTAAGCTTGGAGCTTCGATCAAAGGGGTTCTGCTCCACTTCAGACGCTTCATTTTGCTCATTTGAGCTCCTTAATGAGCGCATTTGAGCGCCTTATTAGGCGCATAATAACGCTTCAATATACTAAATTATTTGTTTTTTAAGCTCTAAAAAATATTTTCAAAAGAAATTGCAAAATGTTATTATGTATTTAGGATCAAAAATGGAAAAAAAACTCATTTTTACCACATAAAACCCCCGTTCCCATAGTCTGATCGTGCTGGTTTGCGAACTTTGAATAAATGTAGGTTTAATAGTTTATACCAAATTTAATCAAAATCGGATAAATTTTGCTCGAGTTATCGTGATATCCATACTTGGGAATAACGAATAGAATTTCTAACGAATAGCAATATTCGTTAGTTTTTTCGGCTAACTTGTATTTTATTCGTGAGTTTTTTAAAAGTGCTGAAAATAACTTCTACTATCAGTTAGATTTATAGCTAACGGATAGATAATATATTCTCGATAATATATACTCTACAGGTGGAAGTATCTCGAATACGGGTTATTTTATTTGATATGATCAGTGAGGGTTGCGTGAGGCCGTGAGGGGTCAGCGCCCTTATGTCTAATTGATAGCGATAGCTCAATGACAAATGAAATCTGGGTCCACAGAATGGATCTCGCTTAGTTGGCACCTTCACCTAGCAATTAATTTAGTTAATTATCATAAATGACTACCGAGCAACGTAGAAGACTCACAAGTACAAATAAGTTATTACAAACTAATTTCACCCGAAATTTAATTGGTTTTATTTAATTTTATTTTATTTGATCCAACTGAAAAATGCTTCTCGGTAATTTTACTCATATATCATTTTCAGGCATAGCTTTTGTTGATGACGCCTTCTATCATGAACAGAAACGTTTTGTTCTTCGCCATCTGAAATTATTTGGATTCGGTGGAAGCTCAATGGAGCAACACATAAATGAAGATACAAGTCAACTCATAGAATGGCTTCAGTACCAAGTAAATACATTTTTAATACGTACATATTCTTCACACTTGTGCAGGGATGATTTTCAAAGTTGTATTGTATTAGAATTCAATGATGGTTTTTTTTTTATTTTTAATTGGTAGTAAAAAAAAGGTTTCAATAAATACAAAACAAATAACTTACTATTTATATAATAATGTGAAAGTATAATAGCAGTTAGTCATAATACTTAGTATTTATTTTCTTAGTGGAGAATATCGAAAATATGTTTTGAAAGGGTCAATAACAACATAGTCCGATGAAACAACAAACAGGGACTGTTCACCAGTAGAGTTTTTTGGAGAAAAAAAGCACAGTGTAAGAAGAAGCATTAGGGAAAATTGGGAGATGATCGATGTAACACAACTACCTTATAAAAGAGATCCAGGCACATTAAGGGTGCGCTCTACCTCAGCTCGGGCTTCAGTAGCTATGCTGTGCCATTGAACAGCGCTGCGAGAAGCCCTTGCATATGTGTAAGTCCTCTCAAATTACTCAGTTAGCTTTTAAAATAGTTTTTATCTGAAGAAGGTTCCTTATTTTAGATTCAAATTTATGACTCTATCGTTTAAATTTTCTTCAAAAAATTCATTTGTATGTGTAAAATGCCTTAGAAAAAAGCGTATTTAGAAGTATTTACCAGTCACTTCCCACTTAAAATTCTATTATTACAAAAAAGTTAAAACTATACAAGCCTATATAAGTAAGAAATTAACATAATTCAATTGGTTAACTAAGCCAACAATGGCAGAGATCCTAAGCCCTTGCTTAGGCGTACAGGTAGAGCGCACCCTTAACAGCACACAAAGCTTTCACAATAATATTAAATTATAATAAAGTTACCTTTTTATTTGGTTGTTGCCTTTTGTTCTTTATTTTATTACACTTCTTGTCACTAATGCACATTTTACCACAGTAGTGACATTATGTTTTAATATTAGACACTCTGAATATGCCTCAATGAGGTGAAATGTGCATTAGTGACAGGAAGAATAACAACATCAAGAAAAAAAGGCAACAACCAAATTAAAAAGTAACTTTTCTTAAACTATAAAAAAAATTAAACTGATATTTTGCCAGTACAAGAGAATTTCTTCAAACAATTTTCAAAAGAAAAGATGACACTCTTTTATCAGCCAAAAATCAGCTCTAGTTGTGCACCCATCACAAGAATTTCCATTCTTTTCATGTTCTAGGATAGTACTGATAGTTTTGAGTAATGACCAATACAACTTTAATCAAAAGGAGTTTTGCGAAAACAGTTATATTTTACCTCTTGATAGTTTCATTTGTAAATAATAATAATTATTTACACCATACTATGTGGATATATTTAATTGATCCAACACTTATTCCAGGAAGGTCCTGTAGACATCCAGGAGATATTTGACGTATCCGTGGTTAACAGCCTGTGGGCGATGCTCGCTGGACGAAGGTTTCTGTTGGGAGATAAACGACTGAAGCAACTCTTGTCCTTGCTAAGGGAAAGTTTCCGATTGTTGGACATGTCTGGAGGACTTCTCAACCAAATGCCTGCCTTGCGATTCTTAGCTCCTAATCTGTCTGGATATAACAAGATTGTTCATGTCATTGACAGTGTAAATGCACTTCTTCAAGTAAGATACTGTAATAAATAATGTAAAGTCATTCTAGTTAAGAACTCAGTAAGAAACAGTAAATTAATTAGCAGTTAATTAAGCAGCAGAATGGGGGTTCTGCCATTCTGTTGACTATGCTCAAATACAAAGTTAATAACAGGATGGTTAGAGCGCTTGTCTGACAACCAAGAAAGATCACCAGTTCAGTCCTGAGAAAAGTCTTTATACAAAAATTGTCATGTCTAATAAGAAACAATACTCGCTCCTAAGATTATTCAGCAATACTCGCTCCTAAGATTATTCAGCTTGATACATATGTGTATATGGATAAACATAATAAAGTACTAGCTGTAACCCGCGGGCTTTGCCCCGTTTAACTTCTTAATTTTCAACATTATCTCGTTCGCATGGCTCAATCACGTCCTGGTTGAAGTTTGTTCGCTACGCTCACTCACCTTTAGGTTGGAGCTCGTTCGCTACGCTCACTCACCTTTAGGTTGGACAAGATTGTAGTTTTTCAGATGGCAATTTTTCGGGGACACCGAAACTGCCACGAAGTTTTACGATCATGCTCCATACTGAAACTGCCACCGCAATTAGTGAGGATTATAAGGGTGTTTTTGAGAGGGCTAGAAACACTGAAACTGCCACGGCGGATTCCCCAGATGGACGGGGAGAAACGGGAGACTTAAAATTCCCATTTCCATCTTAACCTTTTAATTTCTTTCACAATAATACGTTGATTGGAAAAATGAGTGATTGATTTGCCCTTTCGTATTTATATTTTAGGAGTTATTTTTATGTTAATTTAAGATTTAAGTGTTGCGACTGTTAGAGTATTTACTTTATAAGTATTTATTCCGTCTCTTGAGAATATATTTACTTTAATGAATACTTATTTACCACTAAGAAACAAGTTTTATGATCATTTACCACTTATATAACACTGCATTTTATATGATCTGTTCGACGCTTTTAATTACACTAGAGGTGATCAAATACTAATATAATACCGTAAAACTGTAATATTCAAAAATAGTTTTATTCGCCCAAGACGCTAGGTTGCAGAACTACAAATACTGTACCCAACCTCCATGGTCTGCAGAGGGGCGTTCACGTGGAATCTCAGTGGAATGCCCTCCTATTAGCTTGACTCATGTAATATTTTTCAAGTATTTCTCAACAGTTTTGTGCCATCCTTCAGAGAGTTAGTAGTAAGGGTGTTGGTGTGTTAGTTATACTTAGTTGATAGTCTTTCGACGGAGGATAAGATATTTGAAACGAAGAGAAGGGGTGCGGCGTTGTTAGTAGACGGCTACCGTTTTGTTATACAAAGTGTGGTGTTAGTAAGTGGTTTTGCTAGAGAAAAAATCGGGGAGGATGTCGAGCAAAATGCTTCACAGATTATATATAACAACGAGTAACAGTAACTGAAACGATTTTAACGCTTACCATTTTTCAGTCACTGTAGTGGGTTGAGTTTAGATAGGGACCTCTAGCTTTTGTCGATATTCTTTCTTCGATATATATTTCTTCGACTAATGGCCTATTAATATGAGGTGTCACTCGATGGGGCAACCAAAATAACCCATTTTGGGTTTAAGAACAAAATTTGAATACAACAAAAAGTTCACTTGCGTGATATAGAGACGTGTACAGAGTTTTGTTTTCTTGGCGTAACCCATTAAAAAGTTAACTGGTGATGTCCATAGTTTTGCACAGCCCTGTATATGTGAATAAACAAAATTTATAATTGAGGTATATTACTAAATAAATATGCAAAAACATACACAGAGTCTCATTTCATTCTAATTAAACATGAGAAAATGGGAAGCAAATTCGTGTTGATTTCCCACCAGGCGTAACATCCGTGAAAATTTTCTGTGATCATAGAAACGACCGAGATTATTACTTGCGATCACGGAAATGCCTAAAAATGGAGAATCGTCGTAAGAAACTTGAACAAACATCCGTGATCGTATGTTACGATCGTGGTCAAATCCGTGATAATTTCTCGCGATCAAACGCAGATATAACTGTGATGGTAAACTACGACCGCAATGATGATGACCGGGGATGATTTTACAATTGCGGCAACATTCGCATTCATCTCCAGCGATTATTTTAACACCCGTAACTATTTTTCGCGATCGACGAAAAATGAATGATCATCTTGCACTTGCAGCTTAGTGTGTGATCATTTATCGATATTGCGGCAATATCCGTGGTCATTTCTACAGTAGTTTCTCGCAATGGCGTTTTTCGATTACGCAAAACGTGTAAACTCTGTGTTTTGGGGTGGATTTTACGGCAAATATTTGACCATTTTTATTATTTCCCTGTTACTTACTAAATTCAATTACAACTCATGGACTTTTTCCTGATAGTTAAAATTCACGCGCTATTCCCGGTTTCTAGGTTAGCAGAATTAAGTGACCCTGAATCATCACTACAAGTAGCCTAGGCTAATTAAGATTTATTTTTTATCAACCGTATCTAAAATGTATACTTATCAATTATGAAGTTTTTATCTGGTATTATTAATGTAAACCTGCACATTATTCGCCTTATGTATACAAGTATAATTGTATCTGTATATTTCTTGGCCTAGCCTTGTATTTTATTTGTATTTCGTACTAAACAAAATCTGGACAGAGAGTGAAAATTTAAAAACGTACGTTTTCAGGAAACACACTTTGCAAATTTTTTTCCCCTTTTTTCAAAACTTTTATTATTTTTTTGATTTCATTAACATTTGAAGTTTCATAAAATGTCCATGGTAACGCAATATCTTTGGTAGTTTTTTTTTAAAAGAGCATCTTTAGTGGAAAAACACAAAATCCTGTCACGACCATAACAGACGTTTAAATGAATATTAAAAATAGTTAATATTATTTTTATAACTATGTTTTGCTATAAACTAATTTACTTTTATGACCATTATACATTAAAAAGGTCACTGAGCTTTTAGTATATTTGGTCTTTCTAGAAAAAAATAAAAAACTCAAAAAAATTGAAAAAAAGCCAATAATATCTCTTTAAGTTTGTATAACTCCGAAAAAACTTACCTGAGACCCGAAAAATCGTTATGTTTGCATAGAGGCGTGCTTCTTTTGTGTATAAAACATTGAAATATGAAGATATTTTAATTTTTGAAATTTTTATGACAGAAATCATAAACGTGATGGTCAGGGACAAGCGGTACGGTCGTGAATTTTATAAAACAATCTAAATCTTTCTAAACAATCCTTTAATTATACTATTAGTTATAATAAAAATATGTGTTTCAATTGAACTAAACTGTTCAAATTACAATTATATTAAAGTTATTGTCACGACCAAACACACTATAATCCATAAGGCTGGATAGGTCGTGAAAAAACCCGCGATGGTCGTGAAACTTTGGTCGTGAAATTACGTGTTATTTGGCTCTGTTCTGGCGGTAGCTCTGCACCTCATGTTCGAGGATACAAAGTGGACTTCTAGGTTAATCTAGCAATTGAAATATCTTATAAACAAAAATTAACACCATGTCTACTTCATCGAATGACTATGTACGGTCATGGACACACCAAAATTACAAAAAACACAACCTTTCCTGTATTAATCTTGTAATTCCTCCTTTCAACTCGAAACGACCGGCACTACAATCCTGACGTACACCCCGAACTAGTCTCTAAAACCAACTGACTCCATCAACGCGAGGCTTGCCACTGTCGTGCTCCAAAGTTGAAAAATTTTCCCAAATGGTCGTGACGCCAAATCGAGGGACAGACTTATTATGTCATGGTAGTCAGTTTGCAATGACAATAAAATTATAATATGCTCCTTTTTTGTAAGTTGAATAACCATTGATGACATAAAAATATGGCTTTATATATTGCTGCATGAATAATTAGTCTAAAAACAGCGTGAAAGTTGGAAAATGTACCCTAGGGACACGTCATGGTCGTGAATTTCGAGACTTTAAAAATACGAAAAAAATACCTAGAACCTATTTAAAACCAAATAAATGTGTGTAACATGTTGCCCCCATCCCAAAAAATATTAAAACACATAATAATAAACTACAAATCCAGTAGCTACAAAGTAAAATGCCAGGGACATGAAAACGTACGTTTTTAAATTTTCACTCCAGACTCGAACTCAATTCTATGTATTCTAGTCATCACAAAGGATCTCATACTTCGACGCCAATTCCTAAGACAATTGGAACGCAGTGCGCGCAGTATTTCCAACTCATTGCTGAAAAGCATGTTTTCATGGTATTCCCAGCTCATTTCTAAATACATTACCTCCACCGCAGCCCGCAGCAAACCTGCACACTAAGTGAATTTCAGTTTGTTTGATTGGATTCTTACTAAAATCGTCCATAAACAAGACATATTTATTCCCCATTTAAATAAAATTACATTTAACAAACACCTAGGGTTTACAGTTAACTTACGGCGAGGTTAAAAAGTTTTTTTTTTGCAAAATATTAATAGTATAGGATGAAATCAATAAATTCGCCAAATATGATCAACATATTTATCACAATTGTGTTTTATTTATACTTCAGGACACGTATCCTGTTGTGCTATTATTTGCATTAGATTATGTTTCTTCTTGTGCAATTTTGACGATGCCTATACCTACACCTTGGTATATTTATAAACTGAAAACTTCAAATCTAATGATAAAATATGTGTTTATCGAGTTCGTTAACACCATTAATTCACTATAACGGGTTAAGAGCATTCATATAATTTACATTTAGTAAGAAACATTTTACATTCCATTGCAATCTTAATCCTTTAGAACATATTATTTAATTATTTCTGACTTAATCGGTAGTTAAATGACTTTTTCTATTGATACTTGATTTAAATAAGTACAAAGTTAGTATGGCCTCTTTTAAGTAGCGACATGAAAAGCATTTAACTAAGTTATGAGCAAAGTAAAGTGTTGTGTTTCAAAATCGTTACTGTGATGAGTGAGGGGATATTCTCATTCCCGTTTCTCCCTGCACGTTGCCAAACCAACCTCCCCTTCCTGAGGAATCCGCCGTGGCAGTTTCAGTGTTTCTAGCATTCTCAAAAACACCCTTATAATCCTCACTAATTGGCGTGGCAGTTTCGGTATGGATTATGATCATAAAACGTCGTGGCAGTTTCGGTACAGCCAATTTTTCAGCACCTCTAGGTTGAATCCACCACCTAATCCTACTAATTAAATAAAAGTCTTCTCTTTCTATCAGCATAGAAAATCAGAAGTTATCTTACTTAACGTTATTTTTTACCGCTAAACAAAGAAATACTAAAATTGGTTAGGCTATAAAAAACTGTTATGTTACTTAAATAAATGTTTTCATACAATTACTATCTTTAATAGGGGTCCATAGCAGCAATTGCTGCCCTTTACTTCCGTTGTAAATTGCACTAACCATTCCCAATGCTCTGCACCATTCCTAAATACTCTCCTTCATAGTCGCAGTCTTTCCCTTACACGATACATTTCAACACAGCATTATATTCTAACTTAAAAACAAAACACTAAAATCAAAAAAACAAACCAAACTTGTTTAATACACAATGTTTACTACAGCTGGTATATTGAAAACCGCTTATAGAAACACTGTAGCAGTACTACCATTAGATAATGGATGGATCTTTGACGGCCTGTGGGGCAGAACAGCGGTAATTTTTGACACTTCTAACATTTTTCCCAGTCTCCTTGAACCTTAAGCTTTAAAATGAATCCTCGACAGCCATGCTACCTTTTTCCTAGCTTGAGATATTTTGTGGAGACCGATTCACTTACGGAATTAAATATATAGATTTCTGCTGGAATCATTTGTTTTTCATTATACAATAAATTACAACTAATTGTACAATTTTATCAAATACTTTTTAGCGAATTTCCCATATAGGGAATAAGCTATTACCGTAGTACTCATGGTAAGACCTGGACGCGGGACCGATTTTTTTTTCGTTTTGAGGTCCCTAGAGGCCAAAAACACCATCCGTTCAAATTCATATATATATATATATATTTATATATTTATATATATATATATATATATATATGTGTCCGTCAGCACGATAACTCGAGCAAAAATGATCCGATTTTGATGAAATTTGGTACAAACGTGTAAACCTACGTCTATTCGAACGAGTTCGCGATCCAGCATGATCGGACCATGGGAACGGGTGTTTACGGGGGGTTTTATGGGGTAAAAATAGGTTTTTCCCAATTTTGACCCAAAAAACATAAAATTTAGCAATTAATTTCCAAACCATTTTGTAGAGCTTCAAAAAACAAATAATTTAGTATATTGAAGCGTTATTATGCGCCTAATGGTTACGGAGAAAATTCCAAAAAATTGTAAATTTAAAATTCCCATGTTATTCTTAGGGAGAATGAGTAAACTGTTGTAGTTTGCTTGTTTACGAACATATTTTGATCAAATTTGGAAAATGTTTTTATTTCTTACTAACTATTAACATTTTACAAAAAAAAACTGTTTTACCCTCCCTGATGCAGCAAACCTAAGTACTTGTTAAACTAATTCTATTTAAATCGGGAATAAATGTTATATTTTTAAGTAGACATTTCAGTGTAAATCCAATCAGTCAAATGGAAATTCGCTTAGTCTGCAGGTTTGCTGCGGCGGGGGTATTTTATATTTCCGACCTTACTATTCGTCATTAGGAAGTGGTGAATTCTGATATGCTACAGTAATAGCTTGCACTTATAGTTTTTTTTTTTTTTTTACACAGGAAATTATTGACGAGCACAAGGATACCTTGAAACCAGGAGTGGTCAGAGATCTTGTGGATGCTTTCCTTCATGAAGTCAACAAGCAAAAGAAAAAACCTGAGTCATCGTTTACAGGTAAGCTACCGGCACCATACCTCTAAATAATTGTTTAAATAAAACGATAAAATAATGTTAGCAACAATGTCTTACTATGACCAGTAAAAGTTAAACAGTATGCATTTGACCATATATCCTTAACTAATATAAGGCTTCAGCTTTGTGATGTGGCAACGTCACACTGGTCGGGCTATAGCCATGGTAATAACAACAAATTGTGCGCATAAAGCATTTTCCCTCCTATATAGGTTGCTACTTACAAAACTACTCACAAAAAACTCTTCTCTGTTGAACACAGAGGTGAGATTGTTTATCACATATTTCATCAAGTCTCAAGGATTATTGGAATTCAGGTCTTTTATGACCTCAGACCATGGGTATCAAGGTCTAGCTTCTTGGCACTGAGAATATCCTCGACGAACTGTGACACACAGGTCCATTTGTCCTCATCCTCAGTCAATTAAAATAATGTGTAGGTCTATTAAAGTCATTGTGTTAACTTGACTTGGTTTCTTCTAAACTCAGAGTGAAATATAAATGACTAGTTATGTTGTTGAAGTAAGAAAGAATCACATACAAATGAAGTGATACATACGGTAGTTGGGTAGTTTGACACTTCTTACTCTCTGAGCTATGTTTATCTGAAACTGATCAACCAAACAATTTCAAAGCAACACACTCACTATATATTAATTTTTATTAATTGTTTTTCAAATAATTTTTAGAGAAGCAGTTAATGATGCTGCTTATGGACATGTTCATGGCTGGTTCTGAAACTACAAGCAACACTTTGGCTTTTGCAATTTTCTTTCTCCTGAAAAACCCACGAGTTCAGGAAATTGCCTACCGAGAATTAAAATCTGTCATAGAACCAGGAAAATTACCTTCACTCAAGGACCGCTCCAGGTAGTACAAAATGTCTTTAATGTTTCTAATGTAGGTACTAGTAATTGATACTTCTTTACAAAGAATTGGAGACTCTAACAAGCTATGGTTGACTAGCTGTAAAAATAAATTGTTGGTATATAGTTTTAAATTCATAATATAGGAGTAGGTGATAATCATAAGGATAATAAATATGCCATTTTTTGCTAAAGTACCCTGCTTGCTGGCCTTGTAGCGGCTAATTGTAGCATAATAACAGTCACGGTTGTAGGATGCTTTCAAGGGGGGGGGGGGCTACCACAGGGTGTTGAATACTCTCCTAAGAAAGGAGGGGGTCCAGTGGTATGGTACTTTTAACGTCAAGTACTGTGTTCATAAACCTCCTATTTCGCATGCCTCATTGTGTTACAAGTAGATTGTAATTTTAAAATCAAACTAAGACGATTGCAGGACATAATTTATGTTAAAACAAGCTGCTATACCCGTGCTTTGCAACGGGAAGAAAATGTGACCTAGAGAGCTATTAAAGTGGTGCTGATGTGTGTTTTAAAATACAGCAACTCTATGATTTAGTTTGAAAATATAAACTGATTTAAAAGCGTAAACCTACTTACTTTCAAACTCTTACTTTTGATGTTAAATAGATCCATAAGAATATGACAACATATGGCAACAGCATCAATTGCTTCATATTGATGCTTCATGAATGACATGTTTTACCAAAATTCTTCAATTTTAGTCAAGCCTCTTCACATGTAGCTTACTAACTATATAAATTAAAAAATTAAACTTTGAGCAATACTTTACGAAACGTATACAACCTCACTTTAAAACCAAACATAACCCTCCTCAATCAACATAAAGCCACAAACATCTCATTTAAACAAACACCAGTTTATTGTACTGATCAGCTGCTTCACTAAATTAAATTAAATCATTTAAACATTGGAAGCATGCCAATCGTAGGTCTTTGGAAATCAAGCCTAGGGGGCAGAGCCTTTGGCAAATCTACACACTCTAAGCTTCATTTTTATGTGTTATATGCCTAAATTTATATTTGGTAAATGACCTTAACCGTTTTTATAAAATTTAATTGTATCACTTTTTAATAATATAATAATTTTTTTTTTCCATGGTCCAATGGGAAATGGGCTTTAGCCCCTTAGCCCTCTCCCCCTAGGAACCGCTACTGCTATTTATTACTATTACTATAGTTATTTCTACAGGTTTTTGGGTATTTTTAAATAATGTTACTGTTATAACTACAGTTACCAAATATGAAATATAATTTGCAGATGTAGAGAGAAATGTAAAGTAGGATCTTTATGAAGCCGAGCTGAGAATGATTTATTTTAATACAAATACAGTAACTTTGTTCACTGTAGATGTAGCTGTGAACTAGCATCAGCTGACTAGTGTCCTTTATGTTTACGATTTTGGATATTTCGGTTGTCATGGTGACTAATGGGTGTTGAGTTGAATTAATGTTTAGAGAAGGTTCGTTTTGTTGTCCTGTTTTTTTAAAGTGTAAAATATAACTAAGTTGTAGAAAGTTCTGAAGAGTTTTATTTTCCCACAAGCTATTTCGGCATGTCTGGAAACGGTACAAGATTTTCGGATTTGGTAAAGTTGTATGATGGCGAAGGAGACTTCTCGGAATGGCTGAAAAAGTTAGAGCTTGTATGTAAACTTCAGAAGGTTAAAGAACTACAATCAGTGCTTCCCTTGTTTTTGTCTGGAGGAGCATTTGCCGTCTACGATGGGCTTACCGACGCAGTTAAGAGTGATTACTCCGCCCTGACCCAAGCTTTGCAGCAGGCTTTCTCTGCTAACTGTTTCCAAGCGTATGAGGAGTTCATATCCAGACGTTTGCTTCCAGGAGAATCTGTTGATGTCTACGCATCTGATTTGAAAAGGTTGGCTAAATTAATAGATTCTTCAGTTTCTGACGAGTGGATAAAGAGTTCTTTTGTTCACGGACTACCCAGAGAAGTTCAAAATCAGATAAAGGCGGCATGTTGTTTGCAAGACATGGAGCTGTCAAAAGTGTTAGAAAGGGCGAGAAGTTTAGTGAATGGAAGTGAATCCAATGTTGGAGCCGCCGCTCAGATGGAAGTGTCCGTAAATAAAAGACAGTATAGTAAAAAATGTTTTATCTGTAACTCGGAAGGACATCTAGCAAGATCATGCCCACAAAGAAAGCCGAGTAGCACCTCAAATGTAATTTGTTTCCGTTGTGGAGAGGCAGGACATTATGCTCCAAAGTGTTCACAGGCTCAAAAAAACGAGTAAAAGGGGCCACCCTTTGTTGCGCGGGTGGCTATCCTTGTTTGACTGCGCAACCACAACTGCCGACGTTGATGGTAACTGTTGCTGGAACTAAGTGTTGTGCATTATTAGATACGGGGTGTTCAAGAACTATTATCTCACCGAGTCTTGTCAGGTCTAAGAAACTAATAAGGCCCACAAGTCAACGAGTGGTAATGATGAACGGGGACGTAGTAGACTGTAACTTAATGTGTGAGACAGAGGTGTCCGTTAGTGGGATTAACCTATCATTAAACTGTTTAGTTGCTCGATTATTGCCAAACTATCAGGTGCTATTAGGAATGGATGCGATTTCTGCAATGGGTGGAGTTATGATTCAGGGGGATGGTGGCGTAGAATTTAAAAAGGGTTTGTGTACTGGAGCAGTGGCTGAATCTGAGCAAAAGGGTGACGGTGACCAGAAAATCATCAGGGAGATCGAATCCAAGCAAGAAATTAATATTGATAAGAAATCTGCAGAGAAAATCATTAGGCCTATTGAAGACTGTGATTTTAAGGCAGAATTTTTAGATGGAAAATGGACAGTGGAATGGAATTGGAAGGATGTGAACAGACTGCCTATGTTGGAAAATCAAGTAAAAATGTACAGAATTCCTGAGAATGCTACCGAAGCCTTCGAAACTGAAGTTGAAGAATGGATAAAAAGTGGTTGGCTGCAGCCCTATCATGGAGAGTTTGAAGGTGTGATTCCTTTGATGGCTGTCATACAGCAAAATAAGGATAAAGTGCGGCCTGTAATGGACTATAGAGAACTTAACCAATTCGTTTCAAGCCATACAGCTGGAAGTGAGGTTTGTAGTGAAAAGTTAAGATTGTGGAGACGATTGGGTGAACATGTGAGTACAGTTGATCTTCGTAAAGCGTACTTGCAAATTCATATTGCTCCACATTTGTGGAAATTTCAAGTTGTCAAATTTAAGGGTGAAAACTATTGTTTAACTCGACTTGGGTTTGGGTTAAACGTTGCCCCAAAGATTATGAGCAGTATTGTTAACCAAGGTTTTATCGATGGATCCGATAGTTAGGAGTGCCACAGATTCATATGTCGATGACATCGTCGTTAATGAAGAAATCGTCAGTAGTGATGTTGTGATTAGCTTGTTGGAAACATATGGTTTGACAGCAAAGCCGGCAGAAACGCTTGATGGAGGCAGAGTATTAGGACTAAGGCTGAGAAGAGCAGGATGTAAGCTAATGTGGTACAGAGATAACAAATTAAAACCTTTGGACTAAGTTAAAACAAAGAAAGATGTTTTCTCGTTGTGTGGGCAATTGATTGGACACTATCCAGTAGCAAGCTGGCTTCGACCTGCATGTAGTTACGTTAAGAGACATTTGTCGGATCTGAAGTGGGATGATTTGATCAGTGAACGTGCGCAAACTATGTTAACAAATATTATGGATCGAATCGATGAAAGAGACCCAGCCACTGGCAAATGGGCTGTGTCCCCTGGAGAAGAAGGAAAAGTGTGGTGTGACGCAAGCAGTCTAGCGATCGGAGTTTGTCTAGAAATTGAAGGTGAGATAGTCGAAGATGCTTCGTAGCTGAGGAAGCAGCATGATTCAGCACATATCAATTTAGCAGAATTGGAAGCTATCCTAAAAGGAGTAAATTTGGCCCTGCGTTGGGGGTTAAAGAAGATCGTATTAATCACGGATTCAGCGACAGTTCATGCTTGGGTGTCATCTATACTGACGGGGGACCGTCCTATCAAAACACATGGGTTAAGTGAAGTTTTGGTTAGAAGACGATTAAGCCTATTTAAAGACATTATTTTGGAATGCGGTCTCAATGTACAAATAGAACTCATAAGTCACAGCTCAACAAAGCAGATCTTCTTACAAGAGTGCCAAAAAAATGGTTAGCAAGAAACGAAGAGACTAGCATTGCACTTGTGTGTGAGAATGAGAGTGTGGACCAAAAGACATTGGTGAAACAGGTTCATGACTTGCATCATTTTGGTGTTAACCGTACTTTATTCACCGCCAGACGGTGTCACCCAGACATTAACTTTACCACAAAAGTTGTTGAAGAAGTTGTGAAAAGTTGTAAAGAGTGTCTGTCAATTGATCCATCCAGCATCAAATGGGAGCCTGGGTATTTGGATTGCCAGAACAATTGGTATAGGCTTGCCATTGACGTAACACACTATGGTCAAAGCAAGTTCATGACCATTGTGGACTGTGGTCCAAGTAGGTTTTGCATATTTGGCGCCGGATCCCAAAAGAGACGAAAGATCAGATTTCTAAAGTGTTGTTGGAATTGTTTACTGATCGAGGGCCACCACATGAGATTTTGATGGACAATAGTGCAACATTTCGATGCGAAGAGATTACTCAGCTCTGTGATAAATGGGGTATTAAAGTCGTGTTTAGGTGTGTCAACCGGCCAAGTGGAAACGGGATAGTTGAGCGAAACCACAGAACAATCAAGCGTATGGCCGCAAGAACTAAAGGGAGTATCCAAGAAATGGTCTATTGGTACAATTTGACACCTAAAGAAGGATTAGGTGGCGATTCATCGCCGAGTTCCCAGATTTTTTTGTACCAATGGCGATGTAAAGGTGAACCTGTAAAAGGTGAAGTGTATGAAGGGTCACATTTTACAGTAGGTGAACGTGTGTATGTCAAGCCGCCAAACCCATCCTGTACTTCGAGATGGAAGGAAGGAGTGGTTACTGGACAGTTTTCACCCAGAAGTGTTGAAGTAAATGGCAGGCCTCATCACATAGCAGATGTGCGAAAAGTAGTTGAAAGTAAAAATGAAAGTGTAAGTTGTGTCGGCACCTCGAGGGCGTGTGGTGGTGTTGACACCACGGGGGCGTGTAGCTGTGAACTAGCATCAGCTGACTAGTGTCCTTTATGTTTACGATTTTGGATATTTCGGTTGTCATGGTGACTAATGGGTGTTGAGTTGAATTAATGTTTAGAGAAGGTTCGTTTTGTTGTCCTGTTTTTTTTTTAGTGTAAAATATAACTAAGTTGTAGAAAGTTCTGAAGAGTTTTATTTTCCCACAGTAGACACAGACAAAATTTGATAACCACAAAAAAGTGTACTTATGACGATAACATACATTTTACCTTTTTAGCCTCACTTACATTGAAGCAATAGTTATGGAGACTCAGAGATTAGGAAATGTTGCCCCAATAACACCTCCGCACAGAGCAAAAAGAAGAACTTTGCTAAATGGGTACTGCATTCCTGAGGTAAGAAACATTTTTATAACTTTTGTTACGTTATTTCCGACAACAACATTTTTGTTAGTTATGATTTTTGCTAGCATAAACCATTAAAGTAGTGTGGAATTTTCAATTACAAAATTAGTTTTTGAAACCAGGCTACAAAAAGTACCTACAATTTATTGCTAAAGTAAGTTTTACCACAGCTAGATGTAAATTAAGAGTCCTCAGAGCCTAGGCGTTCTAACTCATAAAACAATTTTAAAAATACAAAGAAAATTTTAATTTGAAAAAATATTTTGAGACGGTAAATAACTTTTCAGTGGCTGTTTAAAAATAACAAAGTTAACTGCTCTTATGGCGGGCAAATCTAAGATGGTCGTTGGCTTCCATGAACTCCCTTGGAAATCAATTCAAAACAACAAATATAATTTTTAATCTCGTATAGTATTTAAACTATAATCACTTTGGTGTTTGAAAAACTATTTTTGGATGATAATTAACTCTTCAGCAGCTGTTTGAAATTATCTAAGATGGCCGCTAGCCTCTATGGACTCTTAAGTGTCTAGAGTAAATGCTCTGGATTGATTAGTGTGCTAGATCAGTCCAATCCAAAGCTAGGCCAAAACGACTGTTTAGTATAACAAAAAATCCTTAAAGTGGTTTAAAATACCTGTATTATTGCTGTCGGTAATCCAATTGGTTGCTGAGGCGCCTAGTTTCCGCCCACAATGTAGCCATCATCAGACATTAACCATAGTATATCTTTTAAATCCGGAGGCTAACAATTTTGAAAAATAAAAAAATACCTTTGATTTTGCAGACGTGAAACTGCCCTTTGCTTAAGACCAACCTTGAACAATTATTGGCAAAAAAACTTGTTAAGTTCTGTCATAACTTCCTCTAATAAATATTAAAGTTAATCTTGGTTGGCACTTTTGGTTTTAGATGCTTAGAGGAAATTACAAAATGTAATTTTAAAATATCAATTTATTACAAAAAGTAATTGTTTTTCTCATTACAATAGGACACAACTATACTTGTGAACTTGTTTAGTGTTCACATGGACCCAACTTACTGGAAAGATCCAGAGGTATTTAAACCAGAAAGATTCATTGATAAAAGCGGCAAGATAATTCAACATGACTACTTTATTCCTTTTGGTCTAGGTAAGTACGATAGATCTCCTATAAATAGTATATTTAACACAAACGTCTTATTTTTAGGTAGTGTAAAAAAAAACATTAATGTTTGTAAACCTGCACTTCTGTGAAGGTTATTTCTTAAATTTCTAGAACAGCTAATATTCAAATGATACCTATACTGAAGTAGAAATTTTTTGTCTATTAAAGAAAAAACTTAAAAAACATTTTATACAATTTAGGGCAAAATAGTTAAAAGCAAAACATGAGAAATCTAATGAAATTATTCCTGAGATCACTTAATAAAGAAAGATATATCAATTATTGACACCACATAATGAGTGTACGTACACAGCTTGTCACTAAAACTCTTAAAATAAATTGTAAGATAAAAATTATAAATTTTTACTTAAAACAAACTGTTGGGAATATGTTGCTGGGTATACCTATTAAAAAAATGTTCTACAAATATCTGGCATTGTGTGTTTTAAATTACAATCTAAAAAAAGAATTATGGTTATTCTTTTTATCTCCAATACAGGGAAATTTTCTCTTAGCTGAAAGATGCTTCTTTAACATGTAATGATTCTTTTTGTGAAGAAGGATTATTTTTTCTCTTTTGTGGGGATCCGCTTTTTTGATATTTTCTGGATAGACAATTGGATGCGCATTACAGTTTTTAGCTTTGTGATAATGTACTGTGATCTGGAGCACTCCGTAAAGCTGAAGCAGTTATATTCCTATTCTCTAGGATCAGCTGTATCCCAATTTCAAAGTCTTTTAAATTTGACTGTGTGTATTCAGTACTTGCAAACTAATTGAGTAGGGAACTAAAAGCAACATAACTATGAACAGTATATGCTATTCATATGTGCATATGGACTCATGGAAACTATCTCAAATCTACTATTGTTTTTCAGGTCGCAGACGATGTTTGGGTGAAACTTTGTCCAAACCGAGTCTTTTCTTGTTCTTGGCGTCTCTGTTACATTGTTTCAAACTGACCATACCGCTTGGAGAGAAATTGCCGACTGCACCAGCTGTTGATGGAGCTACCCTATCTCCTCCGCAGTTCAAATGTCAACTAGTGCCTCGTATAGGAGAAGATTAAAGTGCTGAAGAAAATACTTTGTTAGAAGTTCATTGTTGGTGATGGTGATTTTAGGTTGTTTTAAGAATTGCTTTGAATATTTTTCATAATTGTTTCATAGTAAAATATGTTTCTTGATATTTCCAAATCTGAAGCCTCGACCTAATCTTTTGTTAAAAATAAAAGTTAAACCTTATAAGGTAAAATATATTAAAAAAAAAAAAAAACAGTGCTGGGAAAGACAAAATACTTTTTCTGAAAAAAAAAGGTTTCAAGGGGTTGAATGAATGAACACCATTGGGTATTTAAAACTTTATTCTATACTACATGTTTTAACAAGTTTTGTATATGAGGTTAAAGGTTAACATCGGTGGAACTTAATGATGTTTAAAAACTGTTTGTATAAAATGTTTTATAGTAATACAAAAGTGTTGAACGATACTGTATAAATATTGTTCCTAAAAATACTGTTAGATCGATTGAGCCTAATTTATCCTTCCTCTGAATATTTAAGTCTTTACAGATTCTTTCCTTTACCCTAAAGCTGGGTTTTCCTAGGCGCGGAAGCGGAGAGTGGAAAAAAAATTAACATGGTGGTCCGCTCCGCTTCTAGGAAAACAGTAACATTAAATTACCTAAGACGAATGGAGTCCGCTCTCTACGTTCCTCTCTCCGCTCTCCACTTCCGCGCCTAGGCCGCTCTCCACTTCCGCGCCTAGGAAAACCCGGCTTTAGGTTATTCTTCCTTAAAACAATTGTTTTGTAAGTTTTTATAAATTCCGCCTACTTAACTGCTCTACAATTTTTCAGAAAGGGGTTCGCAACAAAAATACAGGTTATTCTATTAGTTGGTTTTAACCATCAACCAGCCAATTTATTGATAGTCTTAATTTTGATATAAACTTTATAATAGCCTAAATAGCCTTCACTTAATTCTTGTTTTTGATATGTTGATATTTAATTGAAACTGAACCCAAATAAATTCTCCATCTGTGCTAAAAAATCGTATATGATCTTAGTCAGTAACAAAGCTGCTCAAGGCATTTTTACTAAACTACTTTTGGGCATTGAAGAAACCGGATTGAATCTTTCAAGTCCACTCCTCCATCAACAAAATATTTTAAACTGCAAACAAAAAATATTTTTCGTTTAACTTGACATTACCTTTACCAAACGATATAGATCTTATTTCTCTCTAGGTGTTAAATGAACACTGTAAGGTTTGGGTGACAGGGTTATTCCAGGTATATAGTCAAATTTTAAAGGATCCATTCCATTTTCCACTCCTAAGTGAAAATTACGCATTATTCCAGTAAAAAATAGAAATATGAAATTTTTTGCTAAGGCTTCACCAAGACATCTTCTTTTACCTGAAAAAATCATTGTTATAAACAATCAAATTGCTTGAAAAAATATCTTAAATTTATACTGTGTTCACTCCAATTTACTTCAAGAGAATACATTAAAACAAATAAAATATTATATAATATATAAAAAAAACTTTTGCAAAACTTATGACAGCTAGCCTGACCATACTACTGGACCAAATTACACACGGGTTGTAGGTACTAAAAGGAAGGTTATCGGTTCTATATGTGCAGGTTTTATTTGAACTCTTTAGAATAGAAGCAAAAGGAAACATTTTACTGTTGTACGTTCTTCTGATGTGAAATAAATTATTTGAACTCACAGATGCATTCATATAAGTGGCTTTGAAGGTGAAAGGTAACAGAATATGTCATCCTCCTGCTACTGTAGAAACATTAAAGTTGTTTCCTCTCACTTTTTCTATGCAATTGTAAAGTATATGAAAAAATAAGTTAAAAGTAAGAATAGGCCTCTGAAACTGAATGAATCTATTTTACTATTTTATCACCAATAATCTAGTGTACGTACATAAAAGTAAAATTAGTTGTTTATTGGTTATAAAGTGTAACATTTAAATATCCATGATGATATCCATTATTTCTCCTTTACATTGAAATGTGCACCTGCTTAGTTAATTTTGAGTAAACCTAATAAAAAAGTTGAAAAGACTCACCTATTCCAAATTGATACAGTTCGTCCATTAATTTTCTGTTCTCTTCCTTCAAGAAGCGATCAGGTTTGAACTCTTTTGGCTCTTCCCAGGTATTTTCATCATGGTGAATAGACTGTAAACTGAGCAACACTGTGGTATCCTGTAACAATGATATATCAACCACTTACAAAATTACAATCATAACAAATACAAACATTAACGTTAACTTTGTAAGCCCTTTACACAGTTTTAATAACTAGGAATGCCGTACCAACAGGATTACTGCCCAGTGTGATTAGTAACTTTGCTGCTGACATCCCAGGATTCTGAAAATGATTCTTGGGACAGTAGCTATAAAAAATCTTGCAAAATCAGTAAACTTGCTTAAATGTTTCTCCATAAAAAATTAAATTAAAACTACTTATGGTCCCCCATTATGGTTTGAATAACAGTACCACTAAGTACAAGACATGCAAGCATCACTGTTGGAAAACTAAAATTATGAAGCAATAAAAAAGTTGAGAAATAATGAGTATTTATAAATCTATTTCATTTTCTGTTCAAAATTAATAAGATTACAAATATTTTGCAACCCCTGCATTTTAGGGATAGTGTATATCGAGGTTTAAAATTACCTTTGGTATATGGTATTTTCCAAGCACTGTGTCCTTTAGAACTCTACGAGGACCAGCCACAGGCACCACATGAAGAAACCTCTGTGATTCTGCCAGCACTGCTTCTACATACGGTAATCTACAACAGTATATACAAACAGGTATGGGTTAATATTTTATCAACATATACTATAAATTCAGAAAATACACACCGACAAATTTAGAGAGCAAGCAATCAGTTTTTGCAGTGAGTTGCAAACAAAAGTTGTAAGTTAGTTTCTCTATTTGTGGTTGTTTTTCTTTACTTTGCTCAGTTTTTCATAATGGCCCCTATGATTCAGTAACCAGGCCCGAGTTTAGGGTAAATAGTGTTCTGGGTTGCAAACAGCTTTGGCTCCCCCACCACTATGATCTTAGGGCCTTCCTCTGGAAACTTATTAAAATGAAATAAAAAAGAAACATTTTGTAGAAATCAGCACACTTAAACTTAAGTGTTACCAAACAGAAAATCCTCATCAAAACAGACAACCTTCAAAATCTACACTAAAAGGTTAACCATAGTAATGAAATGAAATGAAATAATGGATTAATTGCATGAAATTAAATAATATTTTAGTAGCAACCAAAGTCAATCATGATGATACCTTGCTCTGTCTTCGAGTGATGGAATTGTTCTTTCTCCCAATGAACTTTTAATCTCAGAATAAACTCGCTCTTGTACATCTTGATTTTGGATCATGTGAAGGAAAGCAAAGGCTAAAGTGTTACTTGTTGTTTGGGAACCAGCAATGAAGAAATCAAGACAAACCATGATCAATTGATCCTCTGAAAAATAAAAAAACACATTGACATCATTAGTGTACAGTGTATATCTACAAATATGTGTGAAGGCCAAATACTAGGTTACTCCCGAACGCTCAAGGAATGTCAGTGTAAGATCTCAACTCTTTGGCATGGTGGTTCCACTTAATACATTTTCTGTGGTTTCGCCATGCACCTGAGAAAGAATCAGTTTTGAATGGAATATGTATATAGAGTCATAGGAAATTATTTGACACACTAAACCAATAGCAGAGCCATAGCATGACACTTTTACTGTTTTAAAATTTATGTTTGGGAGATATAGTTCTGCATTAGTCTCGATAGGTAGCAGCTCAGCTCATGGTAACAGGGCCCTGTACTGTCAGGGAAACAGTTGGAAAGAAAATAGGGATTATAGTTCCTTCCCTGCTTCACAGCACCCACAAAATGCAAACCAAGTGAAGAAGAAGAAATGAGAAGAATGTTTAGAATGTTTCGAGATTGATTTCACCTTCCTCCCAAACGACTTGAGACTGTAAATCCAACTTGGCACACTCCCTTCTTCCAATAAAACTCAATGCATCCCATAGCAGTGTGGAGCTTACCTATAAGCCTGCTGCAGTTTTGTATTTAACCAGCGATGAAATACTTTGTAAAACAAAAAAATTTAAGAAAATTTTACAAAAGAGCTGGGTAATAGGAAGCTGGTATTGACAATAAAAGCTATTTTTTAACACAATATGAGGTAAACATTTGTAGAACAACATTTTTAATGTACATTTTTTAGGGAAATAGCATGTAAAAACTATTTGTAATTTTAAACTTTTGTGAAAAACAACGTTAATTATCGTTGAAGATAAATATTACTTTTACATTTGACTTTGAGGAATAAAATTGAAGGTTGAGAATGCAAATTTATAGAGTACTGTAAGCAAAAAAGAATAGTTGGTTATTGATCTATTTCCCAAAAAATAGCCTATAGTAAAAAATCATTACAAAAGTAAGTTTGTAAATTATTAACTTTTGGAAAACAAGCCCAATCCACCAACAATACCTATTCAAAATACAGTGTGTCCACAAAAGATTAGTACAATTTCATATCTACGTCATTTAGTAATTTTTACCGTACGATGCTCTACCTGTGTGAGTCGTTTCGGCCACACACCACAATTTTGTTTTACACACAAAATTTTTGGCAAATTTGCTCGTCGGAAGAGATATTGTGACCTTAAATTTGAATTTTTTACTAGCAGGTATAGCTGAGGTTGGCAAACAAACTAACTTCCTTAATATCCTGACAGTACCCCTTATGACAGGGTTTACCCTTATTGTATGGTAAATAAGGGACATAGACTTCCAGACAAATTCTCAGTTGGTGAGTTTTTTTTTTCCTAGCACGCTGGGATTGTTTTTCACATTACTTCAGGCTAGACCTAGGGGTTGCGGCTTTATCACTTATTAGATAAAATCCATTGGTGACTTGGCAGGGATCGAACCCGGGATCACAGGAACAGAAGTCCCGCGCTCTAACCACTACGCCAGCTCGCTCCCCCAGTTGATCAGTTAAGGAAGACAATTATAAAAGCATTTCTCCAAGATTAAAACAAAATAAAAAAAACGATTTTTAAACGTGAATTTTAATGGTAATGGCGTTATTTGGAATCCTAGAGGAAGGCATTCATACTTATCCCTCTTAGTGCATCAACTGAGATGATTTTGATAATTAGACAATCCTTTATTTGCCCAATAAGGAGGAATCACACAGTGTGATGTCGAAAAAAACTAGAAATCCAGTATACCGACCTCATTCATTAAATGCTTGTCAACGTTTTCTATTTTAGGTCAAATACCTATTCGAATAAACAAATTCAGCAAAAAAATATCGTTAAAACTAAACGTTAGCATGTAACCGATACAACAAACAAATGTATAACATTGTGTGTTACAAAGTAACAGTGTACGGTAGCTAATGTATGGAATTGTACTAATCTTTTGTGGTCACCCTGTACTTACTACGATACTTTATTATATTGAATTTTAGCCTCCTTATCGCATTTAAATACTATAAATTGGTGTACCTGTATTTATGTGATCCAGTTTGTAGCTGTATGAGTTGACATATCTAGACATTATGCTCTCATACTTGATTGATCATTGATTGTCTGGGTAGTAGTCAAGTGGTTATAGTGCTCGCCTTCAAATCTGAAGGATGCTGGTTCGAATACAAGCAAGATCGTTTCCAGACCCAGATGCCATTTGCCATTGGGCAATGAATTAATGATGCTATCTAACAAAAAGGTCAACGTTAGATAGTCATGACCAGAGTTTGGACTGTTCCCTTTCAAAAAGTAAAAAATGCCACTGGCGTAAAGACACACAAAATAAAAATAAAAAATAAAATAAAAATACTCAGCTACAAACTGGATGGTATAAATGCAGGTATTTACAAGTTATAGTTCTAGGCCTACTTTAATACCTGAGAAGCTGGATGAATGATCATTTGATGAGCTTATCTCCTTCAGATAAGCATCAATAAAATCTCGCACATTATTATCTCCCATGTTATCCTTGTGCTCCATAATGGTTTTCTAGAAAAAAAGAAAATATCATTGCCATCAAATATCATTCAAATATTGTTTTAATGTATTTAAGAAGTATTTTTAAAGCTCCATTGTGGTTGTTTCTATCTTAAAACAAATAATAGATAAAACACTAGGTATTAAAGATTTGCTTGATAAAAGTGGTAGATCTATAAGAATTACGTAATTATACCTCTAAGAGCAACTTTAACTCGTTATTCAACGAGCAGATGAGGTTATATCCTGACCACTCGGGAGCGATGTAGGCCAAGAACGGAAGTTGACTGAGAATTCCACCGGCCATATCAAATGCTTTGCTTCGTAGAGCCATCAGCTCTAGTAGCCTTGTCAACTGAGGGTCGTCTGTAGAGAAGCGACTACCAGCTGTCATTGCCCACAACACGTTCAACACACAGGGAGCCAACAAACTGCTGAGAGGTGCACACGACCCTGCGTTGGTCAATAAGTTCAGCAAGTCCTGCAATAAAACGCAAAATTTAGTATGGTAAGCATCCAGGGCCGCAGCTATGAGGGACGTGTTTGCTGCGGGCGGAAAGTTTTGTGAGCGAGAAAATTGAGGTTGCTATATATAAAGTAAGAACGTATTTAAAAGTATTAATGTAATTTATTTTAACTTTACTATACAAAAAGTTTCTGCATACTAAAGTGGTCTAGCCAATACAATGAAAAGGGTTCTTTTCTTAAGTAAGAAAATATTTATATGATCCAGGTAGTGCAGGGATGGGAGCGGAGGACATGACTGCTCAAGGTCAAAGTCGTTCCCTGTATTTACAGGCGTGTGTAGAGTAGAGCGCCGCCGTCTGTGCCATCCAACCCCTGATCTACTCCTTGATTGACGTCTATATTTTTTATTAAATTGCTATAACTTCTATCTGAATTTGTGGAATTTTCTAAACCATCACAAGCAGAGGCAGATCCAGGAATTTTTTGTGTAAGAGACACACTTATATTTTTTATTGCTTTTTTATATCATCTATATAAATAAAATTAAAGTTTTGTCTGTACATTGCTCAGAATCATAAACTTTTAGGTTATTTTTATGTTTTATACATTAAAGAAACCGAAACAAGTCTCATCTAAATTTCTGTCTGTCTTCCTGTCTGTTACGGCCCAAGAGCCATTTTACGCGGCCTACTCCTGAAAAATGAGAGTACCTATCAAGTTCCAAATCATTTTAATGTATTCACTCGATTGGCGAGATTGTCTTTAGCCAATAAAATATGGCGTCACTACTTTGTAAATAAAATGACAGACGTTTAAAAACCCAATTCTGTGCGATTTTTTTAAAGTTTTCCCAATGTTCATCACATATTCATCTATGAAATAACAAACAGCTGTTCGAATCAAGATTATTTCTTCTAGCTGTCACTGATATGTTTACATTGAATGTTGTTTACAAATACCGCAACCAATTCCGATCACGTTTTGAAGACAAATCCACACCAAGTAAGATTAAAAACGTTTTTCCTTACATAAAGGATTTAATTAATCGCAAGTGCAATAACTTGTAGTGTATCCGTAAATGAAAATAGAGATTCTTTGTGTATAAAATTGTTCTTGAGTTTTGATAACCGGGGAAAAGACCTTGAATGAGTGTTGTATATGGCTGGGAAACTTACATTTTTTAAATAAACGTTTTCAGTCGAGACTCGGCACACGACCGACGCACGTCTATACATGTCCATAGTAAGAATAAAAGTTGGCATACCGTGTATTTATGTTTAACTAGCAGAGTACCCGTCCTTCGTACGGGGTTGGAATATAAGTATAAAATGCTTATTGCAGTTATACTCAAGCTTTGCGTTTGCAATAAGGGAGGACACAGTTTGATAAAATTTGTTTTTTTAAATTTACAGTATTCTATAGTAAAAATTACACATCTACCATAGCCATTAATGTTCTACCACTTCACCTAAACAATAGAGAAAAATAAATTATCAACAATTCGCAAAATATCACAAATTATTCATGACATGAAAAACATAAACATAACTGTAAACGATCCTACTTTGACGGTTCTCATTGCGAATCACAGTTTTTTGTTGCTGCTTAGTTCAAATTAGCTGTTTTCATAAATGCAAAAAAATATAGTGCTGCACCCTGTTGGTAAATCTTATAACTTTTTAATGCTTTTCCATATCATAGAACCAACTTTTTTAGTTGAAACAGCTGACTAAATTCTTTAATTCCCTTTAAATATGAATGCTCATAAGGTTAACATGGGGAATTACAGAGCCACTGGGGCGGAGCCCGAAAGGATTTTTGAGATAAGAATATGCCTATATGTTAATCGGGAATGTAAGCTATCATCATGCCAAATTTCAGCCCAATACGTCCAGTGGTTTATGCGTGATTGAACTTCAAACACACAAACAAACACACAAACTTTCACATTTATAATATTAGTAAGATTTGTCATGTGTATAAGTGTACAGTTCGTGTATGTGTTTCAAAAACTGAAAAACTCCAAAACGCACCTAATGGGGGGGGGGGGGGGGCTCAAGACCTTATATTAGGAATGCATCTCCTATTCTCCTGTAATCGGATACATTAGGATCGACCGGCGGACACAGGTAATTTAACCTTTTATTGATTGTCATACCGATCCGGACAACAACAAAAACAACATAAAATGATGTTATGTATAATAGTGTGGACAGCATATCTGAAAATGTGCAAACCAACTGCTGTTTTTATATATGAAAGTTTCAACTGAATAGTGAATACTAAAAGATCCTCGTGCGTAGAACGGGTACACAGCTAGTTTGAACTAAAGCAGCAACAAAAAACTGTGATTCGCAATGAGAACTGTCAAAGTAGGATTGTTTACAGTTATGTTTATGTTTTTCATTTCATGAATAATTTGTGATATTTTGCTAATTGTTGATAATTTATTTTTCTCTATTGTTTAGGTGAAGTGGTAGAACATTATGGCTATGGTAGATGCGTGTACTTTAGAATACTGTAAATTTAAAAAAGCAAATTTTATCAAACTGTGTCCTCCGGTGTCCTCCCTTATTGCAAACACAAAGCTTGAGTATTTTAACTGCAATAAGCATTTTATACATATATTCCAACCCCGTACGAAGGACGGGTACTCTGCTAGTACAGTATAAAAAAATTGGAATGAACTGTATAAGGGTTTAAATTAGCCCTATTTTTAAGGCTGGGTGTCGGTTTACTGGATTTTTTTTAACACCCAAAATTGAGGATTGGTAAAAAATGCCAGTGTTTGTTTATATTGGTTGTCACGCTACGATTTCGCCTCGGTCCTGGGTAACAAAACAACAAGTTTTTTGGTGTTCGCGACGATGTTCAAGATTCTGTCGCAATCGGGGGAGGTGATGATTACGTCTTGTCGATTGTGGTAATGTTCAGGATTTTGTTGAAATCGCGAGATAGAGGTAAGAACAGTGCCGAACTTACCACTAGACTGCAGCCTACAACAACTTTTTTAACACAACAAATTGTTTTCTAAAATTAATTAATGATTCGTCATACTTGTGAGTAACAATAACAATGTGCCTGTCATAGTGAGAAGTTATAGATTTTTCCGTGTTTGCAGTTAATGATAACGGTGTACTCGTGATGGCAGATGTTCACAATTTTCCGCCATTGCGGGGGATGATAACGATGTCCCCTTGATGGCAGGAAAGGTTGATGATTTTGCCGTGATCGAGGGTGACTTTAATCATGTTCACTTAAAACATGATTAGCGTCATGCAAGTGCAAGCATAGCTAAAAATCAGTTGGTAACTGGTAATGTTTGGTAGTCAGCTGAAGAACAGTGTCGATGATAATTAATAGGTATAGATGGAGGTCAACAATTTTATAAAGTAGCTAAAGTTTAGAAGTTAGCAAAAAATCAGTAAGTCCTGTAACAAGCTATAGATAGCTTTAGGTTACAATCTTCTTTTAAAGGCCCAGATGTGCATCTCAAGATGAATAAGTTAGTATCAAGTGCGATACAAGTACATTCTAGTATCACTTCGGTCACTCAATTATGGCATTACTTTTGTGTCTGAGCATTTCCAAAGTATTTTCTTGTTAGCAATTTGTTGTAGTTTGGGAGCTCCACTTATGTACTTTATGTAGGCCTACTTTGATTTATGTAATATCATTGACTTAGTAGTCAGGTACTATTCATAAATTATAAAGTTCATGAGTAGTGTAATAGTATATTTGAGCGTATTGATTTAGGTGTAAGTATTGCAGAAAAACTTGTTCCTTACTAATTTGTTACCTTAAGTTCCTCTACAATAAGAGATTCCATATGTGATTTTCCAAAACCAAGACTACGCAAATGTTTCACTGCGAAACTTCTCTGCTCCATCCACAAACTTCCATCGGTCATTGTTATTCCTGGAAAAGTATCCCGTTACAATATCATATTCGGTCAGTTCAACTGATTCTATAGTTATTTGTGCAACTAGTGAGAAAAGTGGGCAATTGACTCACTCGAGAGAAATCCTTACTCACGAGCCGTAGGCGAGTGAGGAATGGTTTCTCGAGTGAGGCAATTGTACTTTGAACTCGAGTTGCACATTATACTTTTCCTACAGTTACCATAAAACAAAAACATTTGTGAAGAAACATGAAGAAACATAACCTATTTTTACACAGAAGTTAACTTTTAAGAGCCGGCTGGAGCCAGCGAAAATTTCGCCTTTTGGCAGCGCCTGCAATACGTGAGATGCGGTAGCGCCACTATCGGTGGCCACTAGGGGAGTTACGTGCTCTAGCTCTATTGACAGAACTAAACCTAGGCTTCGAGAACAACAGACAGTGTAAACAAAACACTGAATAACCGCAAGGAACCGAGCAAGATAGTAACGTAGCCCTTCCTCGACATCATTATAAATCATAACAGCTGAATGTTTGTCGGGTTTGGTCGGGTCTGACCTGACCTATAGCTTGCTATGCCACATTGAAACAATTGTAGTACAAGTCATTGATATAACTTTGATAATACAAGATTGAATTATTTTAAAACCATTTTTAACAATGTTTAGATATAAGTTTTATTACAGTTATCGTTATGTATTTAAAAATCTGTTTGAAGCTTTTTCCTAAGAATGTTTGTTTGAGCGATTAAAATTTTATCAAAGATCCTAATAATTATATCAACCATTTTTAAAATCTAAGATTTGACTAACATACGTTTCAAAACAGTTTTAACAAAATAGTCTTTCTAAACAACACATGAACAGTTTTAACATTTGGTAAGTAGCTAGTCTTTCAATTGCTTTAAAGAGTTTTAAAAATAATTTCCTAAAATGTAAATACGACTAAACCGATATGTACTAACGTAAGTTACAACAAGTTTGACTAATCTTTAAACTAATTTTTAAATATAATTGATATTAAACGACTTGTCTGTCTAAGATTGTATAAAAGAACAGTTCATGTAATAAAAACGGTATGTACGTTGAACGATTTCAACACGTGTTGTTTAGTAAATTGTATTGTATTAAAGTGGGTAAGTATTTTTGTATCCATGAGTTAAATGTTATTTTAATCAAATTCGTTACAAATATGTCCTAATGTGAGGCATACTCGTATTCATTTTATTTTTAGTAAACCACATTATCATTCGTCACTAACGGATGATAGGGCAGGCCCAGCAGGTAGTCCCATTGTGTCCGTGCGAGTGAGTGGGTAAAGGGTCGCCTATTTTGTAACTTTCACATTTTTGCCAAACTGTACAGGCGTGTCTAGGAATCGAACGCTTCCTCTATTCGCATTGTACTAAAGCGAGCGCGGTCCAAGTATGACAAAATAGCCTATCTGTAGAACCCCATACAGGCAATAATGTCAGTAAATTCGTCTTGTACAGTAAAAACATATCAACATATTCAAATCCTTCGAAGAACCATCTCGCAAGGCATACTGCTGAAACTATAACAATGTTGTCTGTTTACACAACTGGTTTTTATTTTTAAAGTATACAAAAAATGCCACATCAGCCTAAAAAATGCTGTTCTCTTCTTGGCTTTTCCTTGAGCCTCCAAAATGTATCCAGGATTTCTATATTTTTTTATAATATTCATATTATATTATATTATTATATTATAATTTTTATAATCGGCATAGTCCTACTGTTTCGAGGCTCTATTATTTCTGGGAGGACGCAGTTCTAGACTAAACAATGCTACCTGCTAACAACCACAAAGACAATCGCCGAGATAGGGTAAGGAGGAAATCTATAAACAAATACAGATATTCTCTTGCACCTTTCCTGGAACTCCTCATTCCTACTGTCGGGGGAAAAGGTTAGACACTCGAGTTTCAAGCTCTACAGAAAAGTAACCAACTAACTTAGAAAAGCACGTAGTATATGTAAATTTTCGTTGTTTTATTCCCTGTGAAAACACAAATTTCTTAGCTTGTTTAGGAAATTTTTATGAAAGTCGGAAGGTAAAAACTGCCTGTTTTTAGAGTACCAAAAACCATCTTATGACTTTGAAAATTCGCACAATGTAAACTAAACGGCAGAACTTTATCAAACTTTAATACAATATGGAAACATGTAATTAATTCGTGTAGTTTCAGAATTTTTACTCGACCCAAAAAGTTTTTGTTGTAACTTTTGTAAATCAACTTTTTCTAAAAAACGGCAAACGCTAGAAAAAAAATTAAAAGCTTGTTTCGAAGGTGATTGTTTTTGTATTTGAAATACTGATACTGCTCAACCAAATTGTTACGCATGTTATCTATATAAATTAACAAAAAACTGGATGATCTCGCGCCTGCAAGGGGTGCAGACGGCATCGCCCGCTCAGGAATCCAGTGCAGTGTTGCCACGATGGACCTTGACCGAGCGTAAGGTGATTCACGCAGTGTGTGTCACTGACTGACTCACAGGAAATATCATGCTTTGCATTATTCTAAAGGGTCGAAAGTATTACCACCCCAATATAGGTGTTAAATCTGTTCAGTTTTGACCCAACAGTTCGCAGCCCATCTCTGCTCAGTGTCCAGGTGTTCAATTTGGCAACACTGTACGGGGTATGCGCCCAGTCAGAGCCGGTGGCGGTCTGGAAGTGCCGTATTCGGCCTCTGCACTATCCAAATTAAATGTTAACTTAATATGCGAAACAATTTGGTTGAGCAGTAGTAATATTTCAAATACAAAACCAATCACCTCCAAAACAAGCTTTTAATTTTTTTTCTAGCGTTTGCCGTTTTTGAGAAAAAGTTAATTTACAAAAGTTACAACAAAAACTTTTTTGGTAGAGTAAAAATTCTGAAACTACACAAATAAATTCATTATATATGTGCCTATATTGTATTGAAGTTTGATAAAGTTCTGACGTTTAGTTTACATTGTGCGAATTTTCAAAGTCATAAGATGGTTTTTGATACTGTAAAACAGGGAGTTTTTACCTTCCGACTGTCATACAAAATTTCCTAAACGAGCTAAATTTTTTTTGTTTTCACAGGAATACGAAGGATAAAACAACAAAAATTTATAGTATTGACTAGTATTGACATAGTATTGACTAAGATATGGAGGTAAAAAGTATAATTATTTTTAATTATAGTTCAATTACTTTATACTTTTATACTTTCTTATGAAATGGCGACCAGTTTTGCCCTATAGACGTAGAGACAAATTGAACTGAACTTGTACAATTTCAGTTTGCATCCGCTTCAGCAAAAGTGATTGGAATATCTGTCTCTGTCATGCTTGGGGTGTTTAGTTTCTCAAGACTGTGCGACGCTAGTGCACCCTAGCGTAAGACCGCTGAACTACCTCAGTCGCTTGTCCGTGTGCTGCGGGACCCTTGATGACAAAGGTTTTTTAAAACGATCAAATTAATTACTCAGAGATTTTATTTTTTAGATGTGGTACACTCAAACAAAAACTGAAATATTGTAGTTTGTGATGGTACCAATTTCAATTACAAATATTAAAATATATGTTAGTTACAGTTGAACTAATTTACCGATATCCTTATGGGAAATCAAATTACGTATTTCATGAATATAAAATTAAAAAACAACTTTATAATGGTTTATTATACTTTATATAGTAGGATATGTAGTGACAAACATTACTAGTGTTCCTTTTTTTTAGTAAATGTCTATATATTTCCTGAGATAAGTAAAATGTGTCGCCGCTCCATGTTAAACTAGCGGGCAGCGCTGAGCTCGGGCGAGCTGGCTCCCGCCGCCTCTTAATATAACATTTAATGTGAAGTGACAAATACAACAGTACAACAGCTGACCAGCTGATTTACAGCCAGTGCTGCCAACGTATTTCGCGCGCATACGACGTTGCCTGCATGTTACGCGCTCACTATTTCGTGCCTTCACGTTGCAAATCTGGAGTGAGACAATGTTAACATTGTCTCACTGGTGAGCGAATTGGCCACTTTGCTTTCTCAAATCAGTGAGAGAACATATACATTGTTAGGTAACTGTAGGAAAATTAATTTTCACTGCATATTTTTTTTATTGTCTTGCACAGAAAAAGAGGATCCAGAGAACACTTTCCTATGAAGTAGTTTATGCCACAATTGTTACATACAGCACCAAAGATCGTGCGCTCTCAAATACGCAAAAAGGGGAAGAACGGCAATGTGAGCCAGGAGAACGGAAGGAAAAGTCTCTGTTAATTGCTATAGCTGATTAAAAATTGTTACCGTATATAGAAAATTGGTATATTAACAATTTTTTTTAACAATGGCATAAAACTTTGCTTCTTCAAGTAGCAAGAGATGCCAAGCAAGAACTCTTAATTTTCTTCCGAAAGAGTCCCACTGTTTTTTTAATAAGTAATACATTTTTTAACATATTTAATTAAAGTAATGGTCACTAATAAACATTTTAGAAAATTCAATAGTCATACCTATAGGAATACCAACGTTAGGAGTGTGCTATATTCAGAAAGTAACAATTTCCATCTGGCTCTGGGATTTATTCTGTCAGCAAATTACCCCATCCAACTTACAGTTTTAATAAAAATGTTAAAGAAAGACACCACAATACCTTTTCTACTGCCCATGGTGCGAAGTCTGATGAAATAACTGTCTGGCCTGGCTTGAAATTCATCCCTTGTAAACACTTGCTTTACCAAATCTTTTGAGAACACCACAACAAACAAATCACTTCCTAGCTTGAGACCAAGAATTGGGGTTTTATACTTTTTTGATAAATAATTCAAAGCGTTGTGAAAGCCACCATGGAGAATACTCAGTTGCTTAATTAAAGATGAGTTTCCTGCCAATGGTAACCATGATGGCCCTGCAAGGATATGGAGCGTTATCGCTTATCAGACTAAATTATAATAATTAGGGTGAAATCTAATGATTTGTATTGTGATAGGATATTTAAAATAGGCTAGTTTAAAAATTAAATCTAAGTTTTTATTTACTTTTCCATGGTACCTTAAAAACATTTATTCAACTATAGTGCGTTCAAACAGCCGTGGCACCTGAGGGATTAGGAGACCCCAAGGGTTTCCAAGAGGTCTCCTAATCCGTCAGGTGCTACGGCTGATTAAACGCACTATAGTGTAGCCTACTCAACACCTGGATATACTGCATAAATTGACTGAGACGGTATGGCGTTGTCCTGTAATCCAGCAACTACTAGCTGTGTGATAGGTATGTGGATGCGATACTCTCTGGTGTGGATTAATGTCCGCATTAGTGAGTACTATGACTATCCGCAGTACTATCCTGATAATTTGACCAATTCGTTAATACCAAGGCAAAAATTTGGTTCGGATTCCGCTATAAACTGTACCCTTAGTTGGCTCACATCAACTATGACAATTTTGTTTGAAAACCGGTGACAGCTTTAAAGGGGCCCCCGCCTATCTATCCCATTTTAATTTTTTAAACCTAAAAGGTACATTTTTCTAAAAAAAGTATTAGAGTTAGGGATCTAACTTTGGTGTTACTGAAAATAGTGTATGTTAATGAGTAATTAATTACAGCTTATTATAATATCAATTGTGTAATTTTTAATTTTATTTTTAAACAGCTGTTTTTAATCAATCAAATCAAAATATAGTAGAACCTCTTTAATCCGAACCCCTGTAATCCGAACGTCCACTAATCCGAACGCCTCATTGCTGTACTCTATACACAGTACAGTAGTTCTTTATTGTATACTGTGTTTATTTATATACGTACCGTAATTATTTTAATTGTAATGTACAGTACCGTCCATTCCCTATGTTTACTACTGTATTAAATGAACACTGTATTTTACTTTATAAAGCATTTTTTACTTTTCCCTAGCTATTGTTATGTATAAACAACAATACAGGGGCGTCGCCTTGGGGGGGGTAGGGGGGGGAGCCTCCCCCCCCTAGAATCTGGGAAAGAGAAAAGTTGGGAATTTCCTTGCCACGAGTTGGGACAGTTGGGAAGTCAGATACAAGAAAAATATATTTTTAAACTAAACAAAATTTAAATATTTGCGAAAGGAAATCCATCAAAGATAAAAATGTCTTTGATTTGGACAAATAAACTTGACGCTTCTTTGATTTCATTTAACTTTGATTAAACAAGGGTAAACCATGGCTAAACACGCCTTATTTTAAGAAATCAATAATCAATTAGTGGTATAGCTTGTTGGAATTTCGTTTACGAGAAATTTTATTCCTTATTGGACGTATGTTGGCTACCTTGATCCTGTTCTGTGTTGATGATTCTGAATGATTCGTCTGCGAGTTTGAATTTTGAAATTGCAAGCGATTGTAGCTCTTCAGTTCAATTATGTTGTTTGTTACTGTTAACAAGAAATTCAAAAATATTTTTCACGTCAGTCACATGAAATATATTTTATACCTTTTTTGTGGTATTTGGAGCAGGCTAACTGACCGGAGTACTTGCTAATAAGCAGATTAAAATAACATTAAAGATAGGTTTTGTGTATCGATTAGGCCTACCTTTAAAACTCTTATTTTTTAATAGCCTAAATGAAATATTTATTCTCTGAATATATTTAAAAAAATCTACACAAGTTATTTATCATTCCTAATTAAGGATTTACACAAATGAATCAACTAATCACTCTGAAACAGATCTACGTGGACAAAACATAACCTAAAATTTGATGTTTGACTTTCACTCTAAGTTTGATTTTTGTCTAAATTCTAGTTTGATGAAGATGAAGGTTAACATTTTTATTGTATGTATAAGTTTATTATCAACCAAGTAGGACGTTTTTATTTTATACAAGTCTTATTTTAGGTTTATTCTTTTCTAGACTAGAATAATATTATTCACAACACTGATATTAATATTTCACATTACAAACTTGTTTAGGCCTAGGTACCCTAGTTGTAAGTTTTACGAAAGTTAAAATGTTGATCTTAACTTCTAAAAGTATTTTAATTTCATTATTTTGTACTAAATATTTTTTCAATACTAATTTGTACTAGGCTTATTTTATATCCCTAAAATTTTACACTGCTACGTCTGCTACCACAATGGTTTGTAAAGTTTTTTGGATTTGAAACATTACTTGTTCAAGTTTTTTGAAGTAATAAAATTTCATTATGAATTGGTAGAAGTTTTAGAAATTGAGTAATTTTGTATATATGTAAATAAAAACTAGCTATGTTTTGTTAATGCAAGTTTATAAATACTGAATTGAGTGTGACTGCAGTGTAGTATAATAATTTGTAGATTTTTAAAAATAGTACAGAAATTGATTTATAAAAAAAAAAATAGTTGGGAAATCTATGTTAAGCAGTTGGGAAATTTGAGGCTTCTCCCCCCCCCCTGGAATTTAACCAAGCAACGCCACTGCAACAATATGTTCTGTAATCCGAACTATTCAATAGTCCGAACTACCCCCGGTCCCAATTAGTTCGGATTAAAGAGTTTTTACTGTATTCTTTATTTGTAGTTTCGTCAAGAAATTACAATGGCGTCATACAATAATATAACTTAAAACTAGTAAGTTTACATTACATGGAATTTTATGGCTTAGTAGGCCTACATGGATGGATTGTGAAATTGCAAGAAACAGTGTTTAAGAGAAGACTGTGAAAAATTGTTATTTTAATGCAAGTGTTAAACAATATGCTGTGAAATTCAGTGCAAGTTATTTATTGATGTAGATGGGATTCGAGGAATTCCTTCAAGGAGTAAGCAGGTCTGTCTATCAGTCGCTTGTGAAGCTGTGTTTTCAGCGGTTTTTCCTTCAGTGACTGTGGTAGGACCTTTTTCTACTTTAAAGTGATTTTAATACAAGGAATGTGAGTACACAACCAACAGGTTTGAATGTGGATAGTGAGTTGCATAATAATAATAATAACAAATCAAGAATGATAGAAATAATGTCAGTAATTTAGATAAGTCTGATGCTCTGCTTGAATTACATTAAACAAGAGATAATTTAATGTTATCCTATACAAATATTAACTATAGTTTTAACAGTATATTTGAACAAAATACCAAATACTGTACCATTACATAATTCACATGGATGATAATATATGGTTATATATTTTAGCCTATTTTCAGTTTTAGAGAACTGAAATAGGCTACTACCAATAAATTTAGTGCAAAGTAGCCCTAACTGATTAAAACGAAATAAAACTATAAAAGAATTACGTACCTGGAGGAAACATAGGTGGTCTTGTTTTTCCTATTATTATGTAAAGAAGAAGTAGACAGCATAGTAATATTACTAGAAAAAGTGACATCCCAGGCATAATTGAAAACTAATCTGTACAAATATATTAATATAATACATTAACTTACACTCTGAAAATATATTTAATTTACAACAAATTAATTTTTTAAATTCAAAACATAACCTGATCACAGAGGAAGCGGAAAATTATATAATACAGTTCATAAGACCTTTGGTTGTCTGATATCACAGAGCTGCACAAGTGAGACAGCTGACTTGGATAACTAACTAGAGGCAGAGAAACAGGAGGAATGAGAATGTGGTCGAAATATCAATGAACTTCATCCTTTCATTGTTGGATCACAAATAGATCACGTGATCTCGAAGGTCTGACAAAGAGTATGCAAAAAGTACAAGAGTATAACATTATGTTGAAGTACCAGTATATATATTTCAAACTTTATACCTTGTGTATCATATAATATGAACTATTTATTTTTTGCTCCAATACATTTAATCATAGACTAACCAAACACAAGTAGACTTCTCATCCCATTGTAAATTTTGAAGCACGTTTTTCGTGTCTAGTTCATGTACGTGACACAAAGGCGCTAGTGTCGATGAAACTTTGTTTCCATTATTTTAGGGTTAATTTCTTGATTTGTGCTTTACTGTTTGGTTATATAACTAGGGGACAAGTTATTGTTTATGATTAGATCGTATTATTTGGTTAAACGAGGTTTTAAATGGCTGTAATAACGGGAAACAAATTGTAAACAAAACACGACCTCTACATAAACCGTACATGAACTAACAATAAAATTGTCTTCAGCTGTTCCATAAGGATGAGAAATCTACTAAGGGAGTATGGTTTTATCTATGATTTAATCTACGACACTACCACTACCACTACCACTAGTAAATACCGCGAATAAAAAAACATACTCCATCAATGATTTGTCATCTTTGGATCAAGTGGACACTTGTGACTTATGGTATTTTTATGTCTGGTTTGCAAGTGATTTTTTATATTTATTTGTTTGGCTATTTAACAAAATCAGAAGAATCATCTATAACATAATACTTTTTGTTTTCTACAAAGGTAAAAAATTCTGTTTCTGAACGACATGCTTTTAGGCGAAGTGTTATTTATTCACGAAGATTAGTGTGGGCTTTACTCACCTTTATTTTTGTCTTTGATGTCCGGGACTCGTCAAAACACACACACACATATATATATACAAAAAAATCGTCCACGGCATCAAAAGTCCGACGTTTCGCGTTGTAATAAGGTGTGTAGTATTACATTGACTACATAAATGTCATTTTACGTGGTGTTCCACAGTGTTCCATACTCAACGCTGCATGACACTCTCACTTATGCAGCTCCATGTTTAGTAAACATAGCTTGCTAAAAAGTAAATATACAATACAATACAGCAGCTGCGTCTGCAAGTGCGAGCTGCAGCGCTGCAGCAGGTTTATAGGTATAGGTTAGGTTAAGACATGTGTGATGTGTGTGTACTCAACTCGGCTCGGCAGTGTGAAAATGTCAGGTTAAAATTAAAAGGGATTTAAGTTACATATTGTCATTTTACTTAATTTTAACAAAATTAAGTTGGACAGCTTTAGAAATTATTATTTATTTTATAAATGTAAAGGGTTGCCAAAAACTGAATGACAGTTCAATAGGCTATAAAAATGAAGAACAAACCACTACGTCATAAGGATTCGAACACGTTTAAGGCAAGTTTATGTTATTTTCAAAAATATTAAGATAATTTTGATAGCAATTCAATTAAGAATATAGTTGGCAAAATTCGATATACCTAGGGGGTACAGGCGCAATTGATTCATCGGTTTAAGTTAGGCCTACTGTACCTTAAGTATAGGCTACTTATTTAAGTTTGATATTTTCATTCGGTTGTTTGGGATACCGCCTATGAAAGTCTACCAAAAAGAATACTTTTATATTTTGCTAATCGGCGTCGTGTATCAGCGTTTTTCCAAATTTAATCTAAAAAAACTTATTCAATTTTATTGATTTTGAGTTTGAATTAAACTTTATTGGAGAGGTAAGTTAACAAGTATAGGCCTAAGTTATTGATTCTATCAATAACCAACCTTAATTTTACCAAACGCAAAGGATACGCGTCCGGTAACCGTGCATTAGGCGTCTGGCAGTTACTGTCATAACCTAACCAACAAAACTTGCTGATAATGAAAAAATTGAATGAAGGTTAAATTCTGTTCATAAAATAAAATTATGCAAAAAATTCTAACAAAAGGTGTAGGCCTACAGTTAAGAAATTTAAAGCAAAATCTTTGACAAAAAGTTAAAGTTACCAATGGGATTCGAACCAGGGACCACTTGCATATCAGCCGAGCACTCTATCCACTACACCACGAACACTGATGGATGTACATCGTATCGTTGTGAAAATGCCGTTTTGGAGCCCCCACAACCCGGTGACGTCATTGCCGGACGCCTAATCCACGTCCGATTACCGGACGCGTATCCTCTGTACCAAAAGCCATACTTGGCACCCCCAAAACCATAATCCTCTTGGATCCTCTTGACGTACAATGGTCAGTCCATAATAATAAAATAATAACATGCTCAAACACCATGCAGAATAACACTATTACATACGGTATATAAAAATAAGTAAAAAAACATTTATAACTTAAGATAGGCCTATCAATTATAATTATCAATAACACAATTGGGTACGGTATGAAAGTTTTGCTGTTTAATTTTGCTAGCACCAAAATTGATAAGTCGCCTTAACTTTACAAATCAAAACAGTTTTTGCTGTTTTGTCTTTCTGTGCATGATTTAACTTTAAATCAAACTAGTCTTTATAATAAAAACTTAAAAAGATAAGTAGGCATCATTAGGACCTTTAACTTACAAGACATCATTTCATATGCCTGTTACGGAAATTTTCCCATTTAAACTACAAACAAGTTAGGCCTAAGTAGTACGGTTATTAAAAACATTATTTTTTATTGCTTTTTCCTTTTCAGTTCCAGCCATTCTCCGAACGGATAGCCAGCATTGATGTTGATGTATTTCACCGTGTGGGTCATTTGAATGAAACTGACGAAGAAGACAGTGTAACACATTTTCAAAAAACATTGCAAAAATGCAATGACCTCAACCTTGCTAAAAGCTATGAAGCTTTGAAGAAGAAAATTGGATATGACGTGCAAACTTTGCCTCAGTTATTGGCTCAGAAAGAGAGGATTGTTTCAGTTTTATCTGAATCACTAGAACAGGCTGATTCATTTTCCTTACAACCATGTCTTGAGTGAGTACTTGTCACAGTACAACTTATAATACTTAAAGTTCTTCCCTAAGCAGTTTAACACCTAGGATCATTAGGCCTTGGTTTACTATGTTAAATTAGAGATTTTGAATTTTTAAAATAACATTGAGTTTTCTAACCATAACTTATACTTGCCTGTATGGTTTACAATTTTATTTCCAAAATAATTTCAGACTACTTTTACAAATAGCCTTATAGCATAAGTATAGATCATACTCTGTGTTGCTGGTGTTAAAACAAATAATTGTTGATAATGGTAGATTTAACTCTGCTGCCTTGTTTATAAGTATAGATTATTATTATTAACAGTCGTGATGGGGATACAACCTAGGTGCGTATTTTAACCCAAACATGTGTGAAGGATGAGTGTAGAATGAAGTGAGATGCCTTGTGCAGCTTTGTTACTGACTAAAGATCAGCTGTTTCATTAGCCAGGACCATTCATTAAAAGACCAACGATCAAGCACAGCAGGGCTCATTGTATTGTAAGCTAACAGCTCTATTGAGTATTATTGTTAACTTTTTTAAGTAATTTTCAGTTACAGTTTTTCCACTAGTTAGCATGAGATTCCCTTAAAAATTTTGTGCGAAAGAGAATAGAAGAACAGATGGACTGGTACTATTCTTCAGAATTGAATCACTCAACAGAACATCAGTCACCGTTTTTAAAGCAGAGTTAATACTGTACACATGCCTAGATAGTCAACATACCCAAAGAATAGCAACATCACAGAATCTAAATGACCTCCTGCTCCTCTTACGTAGGCACACTTAACTTATTAAGTGTTCTAGTCAGTTTTACCATTGCACGTGCCTCATTGCAATCATAATAGTGCCACATGATATTTTATTTGATTTTTTATAGGTACTAGGAGAATCTCAAGCTCTATTAAATGTGTTTAAAGTTGATTTTATTATGTTTCAGATTGATTGTGGCTCTAGCACAGGACTTGAGACAAGAGTTTTATCCATTTTACTCAAATTTGCTCACAAAAATATTGAATCTTTTGAATACCAAAGACACCGACCAACTTGAATGGACTTTTACTTGTCTTGCATATTTATTTAAATATCTTTGGAGGTTCTTAGTTAGAGATTTGAATATTGTTTTTGAGCAACTCCTTCCTCTTCTGAGCTCTTCAAGGCCCCAGTGTATAAACAACTTTGCTGCTGAAAGTTTCGCTTATGTTGCAAGAAAAGTGAAGGATAAGAGAAACTTCTTAAAACTTGTGTTGAAATCAGTTATCAAATCTAATGACGTGAGTATCTCCCCAAGAACTTATTGTGTAGGCTATTCTATTTCATTGAGATTATCCAGCCTACAGAATATTTGAAGAGTAGACAATTTTTCTACTTTTTACACAATTTTTCAGTTTTCCAATCAGTCAATCAAGTCATTATGGTAAAGAGCTTTGCATATAATTATATGTAAAAAGTTTGGCTACATAACTTTACCTAAACATAGATGTTGTTCAAAGGTTTATTGCGGACATTTTCCATCACGAAAGTGAAACTTTCAAGAGTGTGTTCTCACGAAGTTTCACTTTCGTGATGGAAAATGTCTGCAATAAACCTTTGAACAACATTAACTCACCATCACCAACAATGAACTTCAAATAAACATAGATCTTTGGAAAAACATGCTCTAAGTAAATGGTTTTTGATAAATCTTTCTGCTCACAAAATCTTCATTATTGTTTTTCCAGGGGGTTCCTGGCTGTGGTAAGCTTCTGTTTGAGGTGGTCAAAGGTGTCCAGGGTCAGTTCCATAACTGTGCTCAGTCCTGGCTGCAGTTTCTGCTTCAGTCCCTGGAGGATGATGGGTAATTCATTAGGATTATTGCACACATCAAGCTTTTATGATGTCGTACAAATCCTGTAAAGATTAAGCAATTAATATTTTATTTGGAATCTTCATCTTTTTCTTCCCTTTTTTGTGATTGACAAAGTGTTCAGAGACCATAAAATATTTCAATTTTGGGTATGTATATCAATATGTTTTTTTATTGAAAAGACACCCACTGTAGGACTACATGTAAGCCTGCTCTGCATATAAAAAAATCTACTCTAGCCTAGAGCCCTGTATCAAGAATACGGTACCTAATCTTTCATCTAGTTTAGATTTTAAAAATGCACACCTAAGTTACCAATACAAGTTTAAATGCGGTTTTTCTTATTTATTTTAACTTTGGTTTTGTTGTGAACTGAAATCAAGATTAATGATTATCTTCTCTACATTCAAGCAAACACGATCATGAACTTTATTGTTGTATCAAAAAAGTTTGTGCTTCAACAACAGGGTAAAGATTATTTGTTTGGCCTTGTCTTGGACAATCACACTCTTTTATCTGTCAGGTTTACCCACTAAGGTCCAGTGCTCTTTTATTATTAAATGCATTGAATAACTTAAGATACATTTTTTGGAGACTGTTCCTATTTTTTGGCAAAACTTTAAAATTTATTCCAATACAAAATATCTCTATTTAAGCCTTACTAAAAGTATGCCATAGACTTTTTCATAGGCACTGTTCTAAAATTAAATATCTGTGAAATTTGTATGATTACTAAATTGGCGATCCACAATTATATGAAGGACTTAATTTTCAGTAGACAAATATTTTAAATATTTAAAAGACATTTAAATGTTAACCAATACATAATGTCTTGAGAATAACTTTTTTACAGTTACAAAGTGATTATAAAAAATAAAATGGAAACAATGGAATACTTTCTTTATTTTACCAGATATTTGTAAAGTAGGCTATTAAGATCAAAGACACCGTATAATGTCAATGGAATATGATCTTGACTGTTATTTCAACAGATTACCTTCACAAGTGCTGGTTGATATTCTGTCCGAAATGTTCACATGCATCGCAACTGGAATCCTCACTAAGTACAGCAAGATGTTTTGGGACAGTTTACAGGTATTCCTCAATTCATTTTATCATAGTACAGTCCACGAGAGTCTGCAGTTGAGGGAGGAGCCTATTTACCACGTGACTTCGAAGGAGCCAATGAGGATCTCTCGTTGTTGCTAAATCTAATAATACCAGCAGCTGATTTTAAAATATTGTTTAGTAAATTTTAATTAGTGTCGTCAACAGGCGATATGGCAACGTCACATTAGCCCTGTCTTATCATTGGCTGACGCCAACTGCAGACTCTCGTGGACCCTTAATTCCTCTCAATTCCTCTCAATACCTTTTAGTAATGTCTTTACCATTTATTAAATTTCTTCCAATGTTTCATATAGGCCTACAATTAAAAATTTTAAATCCTTTAAGCCCTAAGGCTCATATATCGACCATTTTCACTTGGCATAACTTAACAAAAGTGGCTGAAAACTGCACCACGTGCAGCTTCCTTGGAGAAAAGACTTATTTACAATAGGTTATGTACCTTTGTACGTACAGTAGTTTGGGGATTACTAGTTCCGGGTCATCCTGAGTAATCCGCAAACTAGACCTACTGTTTTAAGACTGATGACAGACAAAGGTACGTAACTTATCATATATTCATTTGTACAGTCATTAGTCAGTCATGGTGACAAGAATGTTTGAAAAAAATAAAGAAAACATAAAATCACTACACTAGGATGTACAAATTTAAATTGTCATTATCACAATAGACCGTTTGGTCTAATCATTTTCATAGGGTCAAAGACTACAGTCAGTTTTGGTTAGGTCATAGAATATCTGTCTTGGACAGGTTAGGTGTTCAAGTCATGATGAGACCCACCTTAAGTAAATAAACAGTGGATGGGTTAGTTGAAAGTCAATGATATGAGTGGATTCTTTGAGATGCACATCCAAACAGGCATTTTACTACTTTATGCTTATCCCTATTCACAAAAAATTGATCGATAAGAATATATGGATTTAGGTTGTCATAAGATGAAGATGTGTGATAGGCATGTTATAATCAATAAATGAGTTTGGGGCACACATCTTTAATCCTCAAAGGATTTTAGAAAGGCAGTTTTTTCACCTTAAAATCAACTAAAGAAGTAACTTAGGTCTGCGGCTTGCAATAAAATACTGTCGTACATTTTTAAAGAGATGAGACTAAGTTTCTAATGTTTAATAATGGTTTAATTTACCTCTGTCAATATGGTCCTTGCGTAGTTTGTCACTACTGCAGTTTCGTGCTCGTGGAGCACATCATCAGGTGAAGGTCACAAAAAGTTAAAACATTTTCCTTACGTGAAGGTCGTCAATTTAACACACCGAAACTGCAGTAGTGACAAACTACGCAAGGACCATATTGACAGAGGTAAATTAAACCATTATTATTGTTGCTGTATGGTCCAGAGGCTACCCATCATTCTAATGTTTGTTTCTAAACCACTCTACGTCCCTCATTTCCCCAATGATTAAATTTTTCAATAACAACAATCAGTGATGTTTACAACAACATATAGGGTTTTTTTCGGTTTCAGGAAAATATTAAAAGACAAGTATTAAAATTGTCAGAGGAGATAAGTGAAAAATGTTTGAATACTTTGAAGAACCTGTTACAACTCACTCTAGTTGTATTGAACTACAAAAACTGTGTTTTTCTGCTGAATCCTGCAGAATTTGTGAAGACAGTGACCCTGATTATTTCAGACAACTGTCCCTTGGATATTATGATGAAGTTAGTGGATGTTTCAAGAAATGTCCTTCTGTCTCCGAGAATCAGTTTGCCTCAAGATGTGAGCGTTGCGTTGATTCAAAAGGTAAGTTAAATTGTCTGCTAAACATTTTTTTAATAGTTATTTTTCACCCTAGGCATTGTGCAACTCAGTTTTGGAAGACTGTTCCAGATTAAACTGATTAAAAACATTTGACATTCTTGTAATAGAAGACTTACAAAAAGTTTTCCATGTCGTAAATCCATTTTTTCTACAGATAGACTACCTGACAAAGTGGGCTTTCTTGCACTGGTTTTAGCATGCAAAGTCACTGATTCATTTAACTTTGTAACACTCATTTTACTTTCCCGCATTCCAGTATTTTAACGAAACAACACAAAATAGTAGGGTTGTATTAGGCCTGAATATTGTATGCTTGGAAACATATGGGCAACACTGTTAAATCGATCAGCTGGTGCAGTGTTTATTTCTTATTCCATTTGACTATTTTCTAGGGATGGACGAGATTGGATTTTTAGTTCGAGACGAGACGAGACGAGATTTTTTATTTCTCATAAAATTTCGAGACGAGATCGAGACGGGATTTCCCTTCTCATACACAACGGGAAATGCACGTTCAAAATTTTTACCTGATTTTGTAACATTGTTAGATGAATGTTTAAATACAAAAATAATGTTAATAGGCAAGAATATTTACAATCTTTTATTAAAAAACATCAGCATAACATTTTTTTATTAATCACGCCTAACTTATTAATAATGCCTACGATTAGGAAACATAGTGATATCAGTTAGGATAGAGTTCAACTTATCCTAAAATAAAATAAATCATAAAATAAAAGCAATATTAATTTTTCTAAAATAGTTACTACTTGTTTTGACTTTTTATAGTAATAAAACATTCCTCACACTGCTTACACTTAACAAAACTTCTCATAAAGTAATATTATTAAAATAATTAAAGTAATATTTACATTTAAAGAATTAATTGAATAAGAACGCCTTCGCAAAGGAAACGCAACTACAACACGCTCCTGTATTGCGGGTATTGCATTGACTTTCTGCAGGCGTTTTTAATTTTTTTTTTTTTTTTTTTTTTTTTTATTCTCGTCTCGATAAAAATCTCGGACAAAAAGAAATCTCGTCTCGTGTAACGAGATTTAAAATTTCCCGAAAATTTCCCGAAATTTCGAGACTTGACCATCCCTACTATTTTCTTCTTTTTATGCCAGTGGCATTTTACGAGACGCCAACGAGAGATATAAAAAAAAAATGGTAAATGTTTAGTGGATGTGCCGGGAATTAAACCATTGATACAATGACTTAACCTATAAACCTTTTAGGTAGATTTACCAAAAGCTGACAGTATAAGGCTCTCTTGCCATTAATAATTATTAAATCTGTTAGGCTAATAGTAATAATAATCTTCTTGAATTCAGTTTTATTGAATCATTTGTTTAAACAAAATTATAATCCAATAGTTACAAAAATTACAAAAAGCTGACAGACATTAATTCAATGTTATTGTAAGCTAAGGTAAGTTAGTGTATTTGTATAATAGTATGGGGAAATTTAAAGGCAGACAGGTTTTATGGGGAAAATGGCATTTTACTAGATAAACTAAATTCATTTTAAAAATAGGCTAGGCTTCGACAGAAGTTTTGTCATGTTGTTTCAGTTCTAAGACAAGACGTTCTTTGGACACGTTTTCTTGTTCGGATTGGGAATCCGGCTTTTTCTCATGTTAAAACCGAGTTTAGGCCTACTAGAAAATTTTCCTCTTCCTTGGTGAAGATAGATTCTCTGCAAATTCTTCAACATACATAACATTTAATTGTTCCTTGATTTGTTTTACTGTAACCGAACATTTATACTGTTTTAGATCATATCTTCTGGAAACTGGGAAGCTGTTGTATCATTTACGAGTGGAATGTTACCTTACTCCGGTTTTGACAGTCTCATCCTTCCGTCTTTTCTCAAACATTGCCAGGATCAGAATTTTGATCAAGTGCTTCTGGAGTTAACAAGAATAGTTTTAAACAAAACACCACCATCAAAGTCATTTTCAGAGTTAAAAAACACGAGGCATTATCCTTTGCCATGTTCATTGAAGTGGTAGGTTGATTTTTCTAAGTGTTTTTTTTTTTTTATGATGTTACAAAAAAATGTAATTGAAAATTTGATTTATTAATGAATTAGTGCAGTAGTGTCAATCTAAATTTAGATTTTAATAGACTTGATATTGGCCTACTCTAATTTGTCTTTATAACATTTACAAGAAAGCACATTTAATAGCATCCCTAAGATGTGATGAATAATAATTATATATTAATTCTATTTGTACGTGGGTTATCCAGAAAGTAAAGAACGTTTCGCTATGACGCCTCTAGGCGCGCGCCGATCTCGTACATTTTGGTATGTGCGTACTCGGCAACTCAGTCGGCATCCAGCCGTGACAATTGGAGCATTCTAGCGCTGCCCGTTTTTTCACAATTTCAACTTAAGATGAGCGCTGCAATAAAAAATCCCGCCAGTTAAGGGGTGCGGTGAGTGATACGGTTTGTGTTGGCATTAAACTTAAAATCGATAGACATTTATCGCCAAGGGTATGAAGTTCAAGGAAAAAAACGTAATGATTGAAAGTTCTGAGAAAATGGTGCATTCAGATTAAAAATGTCCGATCTGACGCTCATGAGTCATGACGAAGCGAAGGGCGGACGCCGAGCATTGTGACTGATGGAACTGGTCACTAAAGTTGATGAAAAGGTTCGCAAAAACCGCCGATTTCCGATAACGGGTCTTTCGCTTTGTTGCGTGACAATTTTAAACAACAAAGTCCGTGAAAATTTAGGAAAAGTTTCGGTTTTAGGTGTTTTCCAACAAAAACCGTATCACTGACCGCACCCCTTAACTGGCGGGATTTTTGATTGCAGCGCTCATCTTAAGTTGAAATTGTGAAAAAACGGGCAGCGCTAGAATGCTCCAATTGTCACGGCTGGATGCCGACTGAGTTGCCGAGTACGCACATACCAAAATGTACGAGATCGGCGCGCGCCTAGCGGCGTCATAACGAAACGTTCTTTACTTTCTGGATCGCCTAAGTATATTGATAATGATAAAGACTAGATTTTCTGGGTGTATTTTTCTCTTTGTTTAGTTGTATTTTTCATAAGTAGACAGAGGTTCCTGTAGCTGTGCCAAATAATATTTCACAAGAAAAATGTACAACAACCTTTATTTAAGTAACGGGGTAAATTGAAATATCAACAACAAACAATAACCATAACATGTGTTAACACATTAAATACAGTTAATAAGCCAGCTGTCACTACAGTTCCTAACATGGAAGCTTTTGAGTACCCACCCATTATTCATTATGTGTTTTTTTTACAGGAGAGAAGCTATTACCCAAGAACTCTTAAACATTTTAAAATGTGTAAATCAAGCAGATATTGATACAAACTTGGAAAAACTCATCCAAGCTGTTACGGTTCTTCCTAACATGGCAAGGGATAGTCCAACTATGTCAAAAGAAGTGATCAACTTGGCATCCAAATTAACTAATAAATTAGTCGACTCGTTGAAATCTACCAGCTCTCCATCCAAAATTCTGTTTCTCATGCATCAGACTTTAAGTGCCATTTTTCTATTATCTAATAAGGGAGCTGTGGATTTGGAATTGGGCAATGTCCATGAGGTTCTACTTCCTATGATAAACACCAGTGTTTTGGCTCTTCAGACACTTGAAATCTACGTAAATATTGTCAAGCTGGGTGTGTATGAGAAGGATAGGGATAAAATGAAGTGCCAGCTTACTGAAAATCTCACCTCCCCTTTTCACCAGGTTCGTATCTTTTTTCTTACAAATTAAATTTTGTCTCTTAGATCTAGTGTCTGATTATTTTGCGGTTGGTAGTTGAAGTGAGGGATTGGATACAGTCTACTGCCAATGGTTTTTAGTTTTGTGCACACCTTATCAACATTTGCCCACAACAACAGTTGTGTGTAACCTTTATATAATTTTACAAACGTGTGAATCTCATTGGCAAAGAGAACTGTATGGACAGTTTCTATTTCATTAATTCTATACAGTTTCAGAATTAACGGTCTTGCTTTATGCTTTATTATTGTTTAGTAAGAGAAATAGTAATGATTTGATTGCCTAATATTTCTATTATGGAAGAATACAACAACCACAATTAGTTAGTTCATAAACTCTCAAATTATTAGTCATCAAAAATTATACACCAATACCATAAAATGTTTCAACAGTAACCATTTTTCAGATCCGATCCCTAAGTGCCAGTCTCTTGTTGTTTCTTGAACCAAGTAATGAGAGTGAAGTTCACAAGATATTGTCAACCATTGTAAAGGCAGAAGACATTGGAGCTACCATTCATGAGTACCGCGACAAACTTCGCCAACTTCAGATGTTGGAGTGCTCGGACGATACAACACGTCAGACAGAGTTTAGAATACCAGTCAACTACTTGCTCGGCAATCTCCACATCAACTTCAAGTTGTTGTGGGAACCTGTATCCAAGCTAATTGTGTCATATGCCAAGTTGATTCCATCAGCTGAGTTTTGGCCTGTGTTTCTAAATCAGCTGAACCTCGCCGTTGCTCAAGTTCAAAATGGTGTTTCGACCCTTGATAAACATGATTACGAGTGTAAGTAATCTTGTGTTGTTTAGTAGATTGTAAGTTGTACCAAACACTCAATGACATATAAATCACAATATTAATTAGTCTGTTTGACTGGAATGTTTTTACTGTAAACAATGACCTATTTTCCCTTATTTAGTGCCATATAGGTTCTAAGCTGCTATCTTTTAAAAGGACATATTTTCATGACAAAGAGGTATAATTCTTTTATCATTAGGATACAAGTGTGATTTTTGTAATCAAGTTGACTGTTAAAACAAGAAAACTAATAGCTGTTTCTCAAGATTTTCTAGCCGAGTGTCTATAATATACAGATTGTATGAAAAAAAATCTTAAAAAATGTTACGTTTTAAAAACATAAAATAATGAACAGTTTGCAGGTTGATTAGTCAACGGTAGATTCTCTGTGAGTTTAGCGTAAATGAAGCATTCTGATAGTGTTTCCCAAAAATTTGTTTAATAAGAGATTTTATTTTTTAGGACCATAACATCTTTTTTCTGTCTGATCTTAAAATTAAAAGAAACCATCATTTTAGGCTAGTAAAATTTCACCAAAAATATGAAAGTTAAAGGGATATTGTGTATTTTTAGGTGAAGTGTTAGCGGAGGCCAGCAAGCAGTTAGCCTCAGTAGAAGAGCGTCCAGACGTCTTTAACAGACGCATACTGCTGTGGCAGTTGATGACCAACTTTCCTGAAGTTTGTGAAGAGAAAAACAGGGATATTGTGGTGCTGTTCCTAGATTTTCTTAAGTAAGTCACCATTAAACTGTGTATAAATTTTACTTTAAAGTAGGTGTGTATATCCAACAATTGTAATTGTCTCTTTATGTTTGAGAAATCTGGATATCTCTAAAATTTTTAATAATTTTGTTTCAAGAACTGAATACTTTCGGCTCAGTCCTGAGGATGCTACTTGCTGGAATATAAAACAAGGCAAAAGAAAGACAAACGATGATGTAGATAAAAAATCAACAAAAGAAGAAGATAGCATGGAAGTTGAAAACATAAATGGTGATTTAAATGAAATACAGGATTCAGACGATGATGATGAAGAAGAGGAAGTTAAGAATGAAACAATAACTCCTGGAAGAACTGCATCAAAGTAAGTATAGAAATTAAAAATTCATGGTTTTAAACTGATTGTAAAATCTTGGTTTATAATCACTGTAGGCTTACGTAAAAATCACTGTATTGATGGTTATTTTTTGTGTGTAACTCATCTTACTATATTTGTGCATTTAATGCATATTTACACCCATTTTGTAAGAGTACAAACCAAATCCTTATTGCTTTGCTATCTAACGTTCACTTTTATAAGAGTATCGTTAAATAGTCCAATTATCAGTCTATTGTGCGAAATATTTTATTGATTTCTAACTTTGTCTTTCAGGAGTTTGCTGGCTCATCTGACAGTATTCAGCAAGCTACGGAACCCTAGATCAATGTTTAAGGAGCCTGAACTATACAAAACATATCTTGATTTCCTAAGCCACAAGAATCCAGATGTGCAAAAAGCCGCTTTGGATTGTATTATGACATATAAGTTCAAGTATCTCACTCCGTACAAGTGAGTATTTAGTTCTTATAATATGTAGTCAACTCTCTCCCTAAAAGATATGTAATAGTCTAGAAAGGTCCCCCTTTTGTTAACGGAAGATTATAATGTGAGTAATGCATTTAGATTTTTACTCAATAATGGGGTTGCTAGTATTAAACTATATAGAACAGTTGTAAACTTTTTTAAGAAAACATAGGTGAATGAGCCTGTAACCAAATGTTCTACTATTGAAGTTCTATTTTTGCATGGTAAGTGACATAAAAGTTGTTACAGATAACAACAAGTTGATATTTCAGTTTGGCTGGATTGAATAGTTTGTGTATGAGAATGGAAACAGTTTTAAAGCAAAAACTAAGTCATCATTTTATTCTACAATTTACAGCTTTTTTTAGTGTCTTTAGACAATTTTTTTTGTTTAATTTTAATTTGGATATCACTAATTCTTTTGAGAGAAACAAAGAATAAAGGAAGAGAAACAAACCCATTACATTTTTGTGGATATATTGTGGTTTGAATCCGTCCCCCTCACACCAAAGTCCTTCACGCTAACCACTCAGCTAGCAATTCACCCAACCTAAACGTAAGTGAGTGTTTAAACAAAGGAGAGTCTATTTCACAGTCGTGAATCTGTAATTAAATATTGCATGGACTGTTTCAGGGAGCATTTGTATGGACTGATAGATGACAAAACATTCAAGGAAGAAGTGACACTTTTCAGAATCGATGCAGACAATGAAATCATCAGGCCTGAACACAGAGCTGATCTGATTCCTGTGGTCATGAGGTACCTTAATTTTATTCCTAGTTTTCAGTCATCAATAAATAGGTCTATGTTTAAAAAAAAATTATTTTTAAAACATATTTGTTAGTTATGGTGAAAACCTTTATAAAAGTTTATTCATATTCCTATAAGTGCGATGAACGATGTTATGGGTAGCTATTTGCCTAAAAATCACAAAAAACTATAAAAATATAGCTATGTAGATTAAAGGATTAACTAGCAGATGCTTAATACGTTGTATGATTAGTTAACACAAGATTTAACATACTGTAAGCTGTACTAGGGCTATTGTTAAACATGTTGTTTACAATTAGTTTTCCCAATTTTACAGGATTGTGTACAGCAAAATGTTGAACAGAAGTGGTGCCAGGACTGGAAGTAAATCAGCGAAGCAAGTTAGAAGATCAATTGTTTTCCGTTTCCTGGCAGGATGTAAACACGAAGAACTGTTATTCTACTTGAAGATGGCTTTTAGGCTATACGCTTCTACAGTTCAAGGTTAGGGTGAACACTAGAGGCATGTTTTTGAGCTATAAAGTGGAATTTGTGAAATTATTAGCATTGATATTTAAAGAGTGGTAATTTTCCATCATGATTAGTACAGAAATCAAGTTTTGGGATTTGGAATCTGGTCTTTTCCTCAGCTGAGAAAATGTCCTCAGTACCTAAAATTTAACAAGATTGGTACAAAATTCAAGATATTTTGCCAGCCAATCAATAATTAGTTTGATTCTTATATTGATATTTTTTCTTGCAGACGATGCAGCTGCCATGGTACAGTCAGTGCAGTCCACACTAGACCTGTCGGCCATGGTGCCACCCAAGCGACTATTGTCTACTGTCAACCTTTTGATGGTTGTTTTATCTCAATGTGGATCTCTGCTATCAGAGGAAGCCTTGCGGTAAATTTGTACAGAGTGTTTTTTCTGTGTGTATCTATTTATTTATGGCCTAACTGGGCTTTTCTATGGTAAGCTAGCCTAGAACCTTTACTCAATTAAAACCAGTGTGTTGACAAGTTACCTTCCAGACTTTTGGAAACTCTCTCTGTCTCTCTCTTCTTTCTCTTTTGGAACTGAAGTGTGTCTTGTGTCAGTTACTAGTGTTTTTAAACTTTACCAATCTTTATTTTATGGATTTAAGTACACAATACACCCATATTTTTTCTACCCAATATATCTTTGTTTGTTTAAATTCTTTAATTGTATCAATAATAAATATTGATTTACTTTCTTTAGGAACTCAGTTACCTTCTCTATTCGATTGAAATTAATTTTGAGTTTGCTCCGTAAGTCATCCAATTAATTAATGACAGTCACTAGGTATAATAATTCCTTGTGCTTAACCATACCTTCTACAGATTTTCTCTCAATGTAACAATTTAGAAATAAATTTATCAATATTGTCTTGATACACTTACCATTCACACTATTGTTATATTTGGTTGTCTGTGACAGTTTCTTACTCCGTGTGCTGCTGTGTGTGGGAGTGACAGTGTCGTCTGCGCTGTCTCAACGAGAGGTTGTCCATGCAGGATACTTCAACATTCTCAAGAACATCCGGACAGCAGCGTTTGGTGTAATCATCAAGTTCTTCAGTGCTTTTGAGACATTCCCTTGGACCAGCCAAGAGCTTGATGTAGTATATAATGTGAGTATTGGAGATAGTTTTAGTTCTCATGGAAGTTGTTGTCAAGTCTAAGAAAACTCATAGTAACTCTATGAGTTAGTTACTCTATGAGTTAGTAACTCTATGAGTAGTAACTCTATGGTTGAGCTAATATTTCCTAAACGATGGCTTGTATTACCTTTTTTTTATTAACATTTCCATGATTTGTTCTCACTCAAAAACATGGTTTGAAGACATATTATTTTTATAATTTTTATTTTGTAATCCAACTAACACAGACTAAAGAAGATAAATTCCAACTAACCTAACCTTTACAAACAAGAATGCCATGGAGCCACTATCACTTGTGTAATTTTTTTATTTCTTTTTGATTTATTTCAGACTTTTATCAAACTAAGACATTCTCAGATTTATGATCCGTAGTAATTATCTAAAGACAACTTTTAACTTTGCTTTTAGTTAGTGCTTGAATGAGTTAATCTCTTCTTTTTATTTCTAACTATTTGACTCTAAAGCTTATTGACTACAACAAAGTATTATGTTATAGAGATTATTATTATTTATTATTCTGTAAGGGTTATCTGTAGATGGTCCTGCTTCAGAAGAGTGGCATGCTATTGTATTTATCTTATTATGATTTTTAGATTTCTGGTTGAGCTGTTTATTTGGTAATTCACCTGGCCCTGACCGAGTGTTAATCAGAACTTTAAAGACATACAATTGTATCCCAACAATATGTAATCTTACAAATATTATGTTGAAATTTAATTTAGTCCCAGAAAGTTTTAGGGAAGCAAAAACTATTTTAATATATAAAGGGAATGATGCCGCTGATCCTGCTAATTGGAGACCAATTTCAGTCTGTTCAACTCTTAGAAGATTGATAGAGAGAGTGCTGGAGAAAAGAACAAGAAATTACATAGAACTTAATGTCAACCAAAGAGGGTTTGTAGCTCAACCTGGAGCCTTCATAAACCTAGCCCTGGTCAATGGATGTTTACAAGATGCAAAAACGAATAAAAAAGACTGTATGATTGCTATGTTAGATGTTTCAAAGGCATTTGATTGTATTGGTCACGCACATTTAAAAAGATGTCTCCAATCAACAGAAATGCCTTCAATATTAAAAAACTTATTAATAAATTTAATACAAGATAACTATACAAGAATTAGGATTAAAAATACCAAATCTGAAAAAATTTTATTGAAAAGAGGTGTTTTTCAAGGGTCTCCCCTTTCTCCAATCTTTTTTAATCTAGCTATAAATGATATCTTAAATACTATTTCAGAAAAAGAAGTATCTAACAAATTTGGATATAACATTAATTCTAATTTAGACAATATTAGCATCGCTGCCTTTGCAGATGACATAGTGTTATTCTCTAACACAGAAAAATCAATGTCTAAATTGATTAGGACAACAAAAGAACTACGTTCTCAAATTGACCTTGATATTAATATAAATAAATCAAAAATAATTAATATTAAGAAAGGTAAACTTGTTGAAGAGGACATCTACATTGAAAATGAACAAAATGTTATTAAATTCAATACTCTAAAACTTGGGGAAAAAATTAAATATCTTGGTGTAAATTTTGAAAATGAAATAGTTTTTGATAGGTGTGAAGTTATACAAAACTTTCAAAAAGATCTAGAAAGATTAGTTGGAACTAATGTTTTAGGACCAAATCAGAAATTGAATATCATAAATCAGTACCTCTGGCCTAGACTAACATATGTTTTGCAAGTAACACCAAACGAATTAATAAGTATTACATTTCTTGAGGACATCGATAAAATTATTAGAAGTGCAGTAAAAGAAATTCTCACTCTACCAAGTGACACACCCAATTCTTTCTTATATTCCCCTAAAAGATTCAAAGGTCTGGGAATAATTCGAGCAAAATGGGAAAGTTCTATACAGCATATAAATATGTGTGTAATTCTAAAAAACGTACAAAATAGCCATGTAAACGAGCTAATAAACATCCCCCAAAGAATTACCATGTCACTTCAAAAACTTCAAATAGAAATTGATGATATTTTTACACATGATTTTGAATTTAAAGAGAAAAAAAGAATTGGTTTAAATTTGAGATCAAAATTACAGTTAAAAGAATTTGAACTTTGGTCTAAATTACCATGTAAAGGTAGAGGAATAGAATTATTCAAAGAAGTGCCTAGTAGCAACACATGGATATATTTAAAAAATGGCCTTACTACAGGAGAATGGATCACTTCATTAAAAATGATATCTGGTGTTGTACCAGTACGCAGTGTACCAGGGCGAAGCCAGGATGGAACCCTTTGCAGACATTGCAAGGAGCCTGAAACCCTTCCGCATGTCCTTGGCTCTTGTCCCTTTGGTGCCTTACTGCGTAATGCAAGACACCATGCTGTAAGAGCAATGATCGCAGAAGAACTACGAAAAAAAGGCTGGCAAGTAGTAGAAGAAATACATTGCACTGAAGATGGTGGATCGAACAGAAGATTGGACATTTTAATTTATGATACAAAATCTAAAAGTGGAATTGTAATTGATCCAACAATAAGGTTCGAAACATCAACAAATCAACCCCTAGAAGTAGATGAAGAAAAGAGGAAAATCTATAGTAAATGTGAAACTTATTTAAGAAACAAATATAATCTAAATTCTATATCAGTAATTGGCATAATGATTGGTGCAAGAGGAACTATTACAAAATTTTTTGACGAATTTTTAAAAAAATATAATCTTCCATCAAAATTAAAAAATGAAATAGTCATAAAAGTGTTAAAAGAATCATGTAAAATCATTCAAAATCATTTATATGGACAACGTTATTAATCTATGTTACATGTTATTTATATCGTAAATTTAAGTTTTTTTTTACTGTGTCTAATAGGCAAAGTTTATTAATAAACTCAGTTTTCAAAAAAAAAAAAAAAAAATCTATTTGTAATCTAATGTCTGCTTGTTTTCTGGTACTATGATCAAATAGTAAATCACACAGTGAAACATTTTCTCTAAAATCAGAGAAAATATTTAGTTTGAAATGAAACCGGACATAAAACCCACATCCAAGCAAGTACTTGGGTTTTAATAGGGTGAAATGTATTTTTGCTGTAACGAACACACACATTGACATTGACATTAACATTAACCAATTAAAATCCTTAAGAAAAATGTGTTTGGATTTCACCCACTTTTTTGGCTGTTTCATCTAGTACTTGTTAGGTACAATGATAAATACTCAACTAGCCTAGATAGATATGAAGTCTTATAAAAATTGTGTGTATTTTATTCACTATACCCTTAAAGTTCTCAATATAAAATAGCAAAAAGTGAGCCAAGTCCACACAAATTTACCAATTAATCACACGTCACTTGAAAGAATACCATTTAAAAACGCAAATCTTTTCTCATACAAATTTGAATCTTATACTTTTTTTACCTTATACACACCTACCTTTATTTTTACCTTTTTTAGTGTGACATGAACATTATGTTTGCAGGTGTTTGTCTGGCCTTACCTACCCAAGCTGCCAGTAGAAGGCATCCATAGTCCTACACCTTTGATGAAGCTCTTCATGGCTTGGAGTCAACTTCCTAGGCAAGTCATTAGTACTCACAGTTTATATTTTTAATTTTCACAGCGATTGTATTTCTTATTAGAATATTATTGAGTGTGTATGTGGTGTTAAAGTTCTTCAATAAAATGCCTATATTACAACAAAATTAAAAACCCCTTCCATGCGGGATCAAAGTTTGTTAAACCTCTGTTCATCTACTTTAAAAAAAACGAAGACAATTTTATACAATAATTTATAAATATATTATTAAAGACTAAAGAGTCATTTTTGCTCTTGTGAACTATCCCTCAACCTCCTTATTGGCTTGAATTTTAGTATAAATTTAATTTCATTAACTGTTAGTCAATTAGCCTAAGTTAAGTTACATAAGGTTGCCACTACATGTACATAACATGGTTTAATGGTTGAGTAGCTAAGTGGAGAAAGTGCTCGCCTTATAATCAGAAGGCTTCTGATTCGGATAAGAGTCATCAATGTTTTGATGGTTTGAAACTGGTTCCAGCTGTCATCAATCATTGGAATGTAATAAATTACAGAAACTGCTGGTCTTAGTCAGTCAGTAACAAAGCTACAAAAGGCATTTCTATTCAAAACTACAGTAAACTCATGCAGTGTTCTGGTCCTGCCTCAATGACACGATTTACTGATGATATAATCATAATGTTTCATGAATTCAGATTATTTGATGCGGCATCTTTACAGGTATTTCCCTCTTCTTATAAAGTACCAGAAGGACTCACCAGAAGTGACTCCTCTACCTTTCATAATGACTCTACTAACCTCCACTAAGACCCATGGTTCGGTTGTCAACGCCATAATGGACATTGTAGACAAGCTTGTAAACTGGGAGGACAACATGGATGAAGATGTACCTCCAACCCCACCATTGCTTATTAACGACTTGCTTGACGTGGACAGTTATGATATTCAAGGTGGGTTGTGTTTTTGAATAAATATAGGCTAGCCTAAATTCCTAGCTAAGCTAGGAAGTCCTAGTTCCTATGTCAACTGTCAAATGGAGAGGTTTCTTTACATCTATAAACATAGTGTAGTTTAAAACACTAGTGACAGGAAAAGTCTTATCTATTTTACCTACAAATAAAATGTTAAAATTATGACCCTGTGAGTCACATGCCATTACACCATCAAAACTGGTTTGAATTACAGTAGAACCTCTTTAATCCGAACCCCTGTAATTTGAACGTCCACTAATCCGAACCCCTCATTGCTGTACTCTATACACAATACAGCAGATCTTTATTGTATACTGTATTTAATGTACAGTACTGTTTATTCACCATGTTTACTACTGTATGAAAGAAACACTGTATTTTAATTTATAAAACATTTTTTTCACTTTTCCCAAAATAATTTAGATAAATTTTAGCCATGTTTTAGCTATTGTTATGTAAAAACAACAATATGTTCTGTAATCCGAACTATTCACTAGTCCGAACTACCCCTGGTCCCAATTAGTTCGGATTAAAGAGGTTCTACTGTATTACTATTACAAATACTAACTAACTTGGGTATTTGATCAAATTCCACGTTGTTTTAGGTCATACAAACTTTGGCAGCAGAATCCTGTATCCTCACATTCCGGCGGTGTTGGAAAGAATGAAGAGGAAACTCAGCCGACCTAAAGCAACTCTGGGACATCGAGACTTGACGATTCTCTCTCACGTGACCAGTCTGGTCCATGACTCCGAGACTAGTGAAACGTTGCTCTCCCTGATGATTCCTGTGGTCGGACGCAAGGCAGGGGCAGGCGAGCATGTCATCTGCCCTCTCATCACCACTGTTACCAACCTGATCACCAACGTGACTCACCCGCGAGGATACATTCGCAGTTTGGCACCACTGTTCGGCTCTGTAGTCGGGGCTGAACCTCGTAGAATGCTGTCAGCTTTGGTTAAGAGCATTGATGGGTGAGTGAGTAGTTAAAAAATAAATGTATTTAGATAGTGATAACTTTTGCTGTGTTGGTGGATTAACTTGCTGAAACGTCTTTTGGTTTGGTTGAAATTCATTAAAAAACTGTGAGTCTAATGATTAAGAATTAAAAAGAAAAATCTGGTGATAATTAATTTTTTGTAGTGAGTTTGCTATTTAAGGGTTTTACAGGCACCAACCTCTAATCCTCTAATGTAAACAAATACATTTTTACAAAAACAAGAGTTTTTAAAATTCAAAATCAAAACTTTAAGGTTAGTTGTGTATTATTCATCTTCACAAAGTTTTATGTATCACTGTGTTTAAATGACTCTCTGAGGTCAGGACAACTCTTCGCCAGGAGGAATTGATTGGCAGGTTACAGGTATTCATCAAATGCTAGAATCTTTAAGGTCTAACTAAGGTTAAGGTTTAAATAAACAACTTATTAAGGTACACAATAATTTAACTAATTTGGATAAAGTGCTTTATGGCTTTGGCTTGCCCCTGCAAGATACCATTACATTACCATACCAACTACCATTACCAACTAGCGATCGTTGACCAGATGTCTGGATTGATCTTGTCAGATAAAATTTACTAAGATAAGAAGTGTTTAATTTGTTTACAGTGAGGAGAATGGCCTGAATGCTCAACTTTTAGCTGATTTAAATGCCTGGAATGCCAAATGGCTTGATCAGCCAGATTTTGAGCGCCGCTTGGATGCTTTCAAGATAATTAGTCAATTAAACTCTGATGGTAAAATAACCATTGAACAAGGCGTGATTATTATCTACACGTGTTTCCACTTCATTAGAACTGTAAGTATAAGAAATGAAATGATGTATTTTTGATAGGAAGGTTATATATGATTGTGATGTTTTGCAAATATACAGTAGCCAAGCCATTGTTCTGTTATCACAGCTCAAACTAACTACTCATAAGTGGTTCTTATTGTTGTTTTGCATACATTTCTAAGATTCGTGGGGGATAGTTGTGCTATTAAAATTAAATTACTGGAAACATATTTATTGTCATGAGGGTTAACTGCACTTATGAAAGTAATAAAGAGCATTACTGTATAGGCCTACTTCATTTTCTAACTTTATGCTTTTTGTTATTTGATATATTCACTTATTTATTTGGATATTTATTGTGCCTGGTATGTTCAAAATTAGTATAGTATGTACTAGGTAGGAAAAACAAAGTAAAAATATAAAGAGAATTTAATAGTTCCTGACGTTTTTAGAGAGAATAGTGTAGCAGTAACTGCCATTTGAAATACATGAACAGTAGAATTGCACAGTGAATGCAAAATTAACTACAGGACTGCATTTACGGAAACAATTCTTACTGAACTATTGTGTTTTTTTTTTTTTTTTATCAGGAAAAAGACATGTCGCTGAAGGACTGCGCTAGTCAGTGTCTTCACAAACTTTGTCCGAGCCTGTGCCAACAATATCCTGGAGAATTGGAGTTCCTTGTCAATAAAACAATTCTGGGGATCCTAGCGGCTGGTCTTAGAGATAAGAGAAGTGAAACTGTCCAACAGGAATCCATCACTCTTCTTGGATACATGGTTTGTAATATTTAGTTGGCAAGGTTCATTTTCCTACAGTGCCTTAACAAGTCACTATTTCTGCCTTGACTATAATATAAGCTAATCCGGCATCTGATGGTTTGGTACTTTCAGGATTCGGGTTTTGGTCTAAAGGTATAATATTTTTTAAGCAATAGTTTGGCTGCCAGAAACAATCATCAGATGTCAGGAGCAAGTGGCAGACAGTGGTTAGACTTAGCGAGGTCATAGAATTTTTCCATTAAGAAAATTTGAAGGTAATTTACATCAAAGCTTGATTCATTTATGTAGCAAATTATACTAAAAGAAAAGACCAATCGTAGTTGTAAATTAAATGTTCACCACTCCTATGACATTATATACAGTACAAGGAATTGAAATTATATAAATATAACAGTGGACCTGTATAAGAATTTGCCACATAAGGATGTTATTGTATTCCAATATTAACAGAAATTATATTTTTTTCAGGCTCGAGAATGCCCCCAAGTCCATCCGGTTCTCCGAGACTTGTCTTTGTTGGGGAATAAAATTGATATGGAAGTGGACTTTTTCGAAAATTTACAGCATTTGCAACTGCATCGTAAAGTTCGAGCCTTGTTGAAGTGAGTTGATTGTTGATTCATTAAATGGCAAATGGGTTAAACTGGTTCATCATTTGTTTACAGATAAAAATTATCAAACATGTTGTATAAAAACAAAACTGATAAAACTGTAATTGATTCTTATTAATTTAACAGCATAGTAAATTATGTATGTAAAGATTTGTTTGGTTTTCCAGGCAAATGTCCTTTTTTCAACTTATTTTAGCCCTTAAAAATTAATAACTGATTTTGTGTTGTTTGGATGGTCAAACCAAAACTCAAATCTCAAAACTACTAAAAATTTGGAAAAATGTTTTTTTTTTAATTCAATGGAGGAGTTTCAAAAGTCATAACTCTAAAACCATGGCACTTAACATAAACTTAAATTTTAATTCGGACTTGACGATATTAATTTGATTCTGTTCACAGATTTTGTGATGTCTGCAAAACACTGTCGAAGCCACTCAACACACGGACCCTGACTCAGTTTGTTCTACCAATAATCTCCAACTTCCTTTGTTCAGAAAAATACCAGAATAAAAACACCATTGTGGATGCTGCTATTGAGGTAACGTACTGTGGATGATTATCAAACAAAATTTAGAATTTTAGCATTTAGCATAAATATGTGTGAATATTAGTTGTATTAATTCTTAGCCGACAATGATGGATGGAGTGTCAATGGAAAAGATTTTCCTTAAGCAGAAACTATGGGACTTCTTTAGTTCTGGAAATATGAATCTAGTCACTATATACATCCTTTTTTACAAAATTCCCTATAGAAAGATAGCCTTAGTCTTACCATAGAATTCATGGTAAAATCTAGGTCCTGCTCCACATTTGAGATGAAATTTCAAATTAATTCATTAGTATTTAAATTGTTGTTATATCCTAGACAAAATATTCCTCTTAAAACAGTTATGAAACAATAGAACATTTTTTATTACCTTTTTAAATTACTCACCTTTTTGGTATGTTCTTTGACATTTTTGTTACCTGTTGAGAAGTAGTAGCTAAGTCTTTAAAATATTTTTGTTTCATTGTGAGGCAAAAATGTATCAGTCAATTGATGAACTATGCGAATACATTTTTTTAAATATTTTACAACTAGTAATCGTGTATCTATTTTCAGGTTTTAGGAACTGTGTGCAAAATGCTTCCATGGCATCAGTATGAATTAGTTCTTCGGTTTTACTTAGGCAAGCTAAAAAGTTCAGTGGAATACCAAAAACAGCTTGTTAGAATAATAGTCATAATCTTAAACGCCTTTCATTTTGACCTAAGCAATGCTGACTTAAAAGAAACACCTGTGATTGAAAACATTGTGAAAGATTCCAAACCGACAACTGATGAGAATAGTGAGGAAAATAAGGAAAATGAGGAAAACAAAGAAGAAGAAGATTCACAAGAAGACAAACCTAAAGAAGATGATTTAGAGGAATTGTTAGACAAAGACGAGTCAATGATGACACAAGATGACACAGAGGTAATGGAAGTCCAAGAAGAAGTTGTACCTGTGATTGAGAGACAGATCGTTCTGAACAAGTCTCTTGCGACGAGAGTTATCTACACGATAAGAACGATCCTGCTGCCTCAGCTTCACAGAACGATAACAGCTCGTACTCAGAGTGATGCGATGCACAAAGTGAATCGTAAGATGGCTGGGCCTGACCGGGACGAGGAAGACATTCTGCGTGTGCCGATAGGACTGGCCATGGTGAAACTGTTGCAGCGACTACCTGAAGAGGTGCTGCAACAGAACATCTGTGGGTAGGTGGACTAACTGTAGCCAGTGTATTTTCCAAAGAGTATTTTAGTTAGTTGTTTGTTGCTGTGATATAAACGTTTGCTGTGATATCGATATAAGTTGTCCTTTTAGTTTGGTTTAGGCTATCTACTCCTTCACATTAGTTTGACGAGCTTGCCTTGTCTAGCGTGAAAAGACACTGCTACGGTTTGACTGTACTGGTAAGCTGTAGAATCACTGTACTATTTAGAACTCGGACTGTATAAAACACTGTCCAATAGTTGCTTAATCTTTTGCATATTTTCATGAAAAAACGAAAAGAAAAAAAACAGATTGTAGGCCTATATATATTCCTCCTATTAATCAGAATCCTACTATATTTGATCTAAATCCCTTCAAAATTTCCATGTTGACAGAATCCTGATGAAGCTGTGCACTTTCCTCAAGTCTCGTCTGGACAGTGTGCGACGCATCACCAGGGAGACTCTGCAGAAGGTGATAGTTACCCTCGGACCCAAGTATCTGCTACAGCTGGCACAAGAGATGTCTACCATACTGACCCATGGCTTCCATGTCCACGTCATGGTGTACTCTCTACACAGTGTGTTAGTGGCGGTGAAAGGTCTGCTGCAACCGGGGGATATAGACCCGTGTGTCCCTATCATACTGCAGGTAACATGCTAAGTTCTGTTGATTGATTATCGTATGTAGATTTCTTATTGAATGTTACAATCTTAAGTCATTTTTATTTGCATTAATGCTACAATATACAACATGGTGAGTTTTGAGACAGAAACTGATCATATGATTGGGCTTTAAATTAACTAGCTGTTACCCACGGGCTTCACACCGTTTGACTTCATAAGTATTAATAAAACTATTGATTGGTTAAGGCTTAAATAAACAAAACAGAGTACAGTAATACAAACAAATAATCACACCTGATTTTAATCTAAATATTTAAAAGGAAAAGCCCTCACTGGCTCACTCACTCATCACTAATTCTCCCACTTCCCATTTACCTAGGAGGCTGAAATTCGGTACACCGGATTCTTTGGGCGTTAAATATGAAAACTAAGTAGTTTTTATTCAGATCGGGCTTTCGGGCTCCGCCCCAGTGGCTCTGGAGTTTCTCATGTTAATCTTATGATTTTTCACACCTTAAAAGGAATTAATGAATCTTTAGGAAGCATGTTAAGAGTCAAATGATTCTGAGTGTAAAATAGGGTCTTTAGATGCATAATGTGCTCTTATTTGGATACTTTTTTGTTACTGTAGTAAAGGTAAAATTCGGGAATCATAGCAAGTTTACTGCTTCTTATTTTAAAAAGATCATCAAACCTAAACTAAGATATATCATGTAGACATTTGTTTGTATTCTAGTCCAAAACGTTGACTTTTGTTTTCCAATGTTTTTTATAGTTGCAATATTTTTAAGACTTGTTACTAATGTTTTATCTCTGAGCACACTCTTTGTAACTCTTGATTGCAGGCTTGTAGGACAGATCTGTTTGGGAAGACTGCAGAAGAGAAAGAAGTTAAGCAGATCGCTGGCAACCTGATGGAGGCTCGAGCAAACCGCAGCTACGACATGTACCACATTCTGGCGGAGTTTGTGTCACAGAAGAGTCTTATAAACTTGATTGTTCCTTTGAAAGAGGTTAGTTATTGAGTTGTGTTTGTGGTCAAAAGTTTTTTTCAAATTTGGAAGAGTAAAGTTATTTTAAATACCTAATAAGCTATTGCAGTTTTAGTGTGATTCATTCAATATAACTTAATTACAACTAACTTTATAATATTGGGACAAAAAAAACCTCAGGAACCTTTCCTAAAGACCAGATAATGGCAGATATAATTAGTATGAGAGAGAATTGTGCATCGTGGTAAGTGTTAATGATAAGATCAGAGCAGAGACTGGCCAGAAGGAAGACACCCATTGGGAATTATTAAGGATGAGGTAGTAAAAATCGTGCAAAAATTATGTTACGTTGGTTTCAACATCTCGTTGATTGGAGTCTCAGAAAACAGAAGTTTTTTTTAGAGGCAACTGGTTGGTGAGGCCCGGAACTGATTTGCAAGGAGTACTCTAAAACTGTAAAATTTCTATCATAATTTTATTTTAATCACTTTTGCATCTATTGTAGTTAAATTTGGTTTTGAGTTGATGAATTGTTGCAGGAGGTAAGCCGTACCCTGTCTCACAAGTCCGTCAACAAAGCTAGAGAATGCTTGAGACACATTGTACTAGGTTTGGTGGACAACAAGTTTGTTACAACAGAGTCACTGTTGATCTTTGCCTACGGAACATCGTCTGAGAGTGTCCCGGCATTGTTTTCCAACCTCAAGAAGGACCAGAAAGCTGACAAACCAAAGACAAATCTCCTGGAAGAGAGGAAAGACGTATTTCTGATTCCAAGTGGTGAGTAGTTTCAATCGTGTGTTGGTGATACATTATTCTGTTAAGCATACAATTACATCATATTAAAATCAAAACTGGAACTACGTTGCTAAAGTGCCCAGTAAATGTTGTGAACAATGCTTTTTCAACATACAACACGCAAATATTATTATACTGTAATAACAGGTATTCAGTCCAGTTCTTTTTGGTAAAAACGCAATACATGCTGCTCTCTGTGTCCGAAGCAAGATACAATCCGTAATACATGCATGTAACTTATGTTCTAGATTTATGTAAATAAAAAAGTGCTATGGAAGTATTTACGATATCTCTCAGATTAGATTTATAATTTTTTTTAGCAAGTTTATACTGATAACTTTTTGTTCTGCAAACAGAAAAAATATGTTTTTAGAGGTTACATAAAAATATTTCGGCAACACAAAATTGTCAATATTAAAGATCTAATTAAAAAATAGGTATTTACCTTCGTCTACAGCTCAAACTGTTGTAACTTGAGTTACGGCCGTTTCGGCATTATAATGCCATCATCAGACGTTGAACATTCAGCTGAAGTAGCGTCGTCATAGTTGAAACACATAACACGAACACGAATAACATTTTACAAGTAACGAAAACACAACGAACAGGCCTGTCGCACACACGGTACCGGTTGACATTGCCGCGATCAGAACTGGATGCCGCTTAGAATCCTGCATCGTTCTTTGCGTAGTGGTGTTATCAGCTGACCTTTGTACTCCTGCCTTTTGTCTCTTGTCCTGGTCTAAAATACTATCGAATATGATGTGTGATTTATATTGTAGTTTGTCATTTAATATTGTGTCATCAAAATTATTTTCTGTATAGGCTCTGTAAATTTTGTATTCTTCTAGTGTGTCCAATTTATTTCCTTTCTTGCTTGTGTGGAGTATATCGAGGCCAGTGTTCAGATCATACATGTCATGATTCTTGTCAACCAGGTGTTGAGCAAAGGATGATTTTTGTTTGTCGGCTCTTGGACATGGGTGATGTTCTTTGTACCTGGTTCCGAATGTCCGTCCAGTTTTTCCTATGCAAAAGCTCGGGCAACTAGCACATTTAATTTCCCACACAGCTTGCTGACGATGGCATTATAATTCCGAAACGGCCGTAACTCAAGTTACAACAGTTTGAGCTGTAGACGAAGGTAAATACCTATTTTTAATTAATATCACAGCTCAGGGGCTTAAAATGGATTTTAATTAAAGATCTATCTCATTTTTACTTTAAAGATGCATTTGTGGACGAATGTTTGGATATTGGTGTCTTGGTTGCCCAAAAGATTCTGAATATGAAGCAGCAGCAATGTTATGGGCTTGTGCCCCAGTTCCACCACTAATATTTATCAGTTAAGAGTTCAGTACAGTATATATTTTTTTTAATCGATCAGTATCAGCTCACCCCTTGCTCTGCTTCGTACATTCCACATAACAGGCCTGAGACCCAGGTTAATGAGAGGTTAATGAGACATATGCAAGGTTAAAATATAGAAATAACGATAAAACAAATTTTTTTGACAACAAACATTTTTTTCCGTGTAGTTTTTTGTTTTTTGTTACCTTACTGTTATTTGCATGTTATTTAACATCCTTTTTTGTTTTATGGACGGGACATAAATAACTTTACTTATGAAACATTTCTTTCAGAGCCTAAAAGCCGGCCTAGTGCACAAACCAAGCATTGCGTCCACACTAACGCTCACATTTTTGTGGAGTTTGGACTGCTGCTCTACTACTTTCTGTTAAAACGAGAGAAAATCAAAGGAGCAGATTACAGGCCACACTTGGATCCGTTGGTTAAGGTTTTGTCAGATTGCCTCAAGTCTGAACATGTCAAGGTAACTGAGGGTTAAATTATCTATTTAAATACGGTATTTTAATTTTGTGATCACCGACTACTTTTTAGTCTCAGAGATGTAGAACACATTGGTGTCAACATAAAAAGTCGGAAACGACTTGGGTTACTGGAAATGTGTGCTGGTGCCTGCTCTTTTTAAAATCATAATAAAAACTCCAGTCTGGAATTCTCTTATACCTGGCTAAATTGTATAGTTAAATACATGGTTAGTGTGATATGTTGACCATCAGATTTATCCAAATAAAATAATGAAATTTTATACTTTTGTAAATTAGAATATGAATTATAGTTATCTAATGTACCGTATCCTAAATATACTTGAAATCCTTTAAAACTAGGCATATTTCAATAAATATTCAATAAATATCAATATTTGGTTTTCCTTTTTTTGCCAAAGGATTTGCAAGAATAAATTGAAACCCTGCCGTTTTGAACATTTTTGCTCTAAAGCTTACATACTTTTGTGACATTAGGCAAGAATTTACAAAACTGAAAAAGGTAAAGAATGGGAATGTTTTGGCTCAAGGACCGCAAGACTTTTTCATATCTAAATCTTGTTCCAGATCACATCAATATCGCTGCAATGCCTCTGTTGGGTTGTCAAGTTTGATCTGCCCACTTTAAAGACAAAGTTGGAAGATATAACTGACAGTGTGTTCAAACTGCTGCACAAGTACGCGGCCGCTGGACTCAGTAAGGGAGATAACTTTGATCTAGTCATGGCGGCTTTCAAGGTAAAATTTGCCTGATTAAATAGTTATTGAAATTTCATAGAAGGTGTAATAGTATCTGGCATTTGACATATTTTACCCAATATAAAGATAATATGCGAAGTATTTTACTGTCAGTTCTGCGATCTCCAAGGAATAAAATATCTAGGTATTGAAAAACCACTAGGATCCTGGGTTTCTTTCGAGGTCAAGCCAGATTATGGTTGGTTAATAATGTCAAGTTCATCGTGGATAATATTAATACTCTAGATTCAAAGGTTGAAATACTATTTGCAAATTGTCTAGAGATAAGAACACTTAATAGGCCTAGTTCAAACTGTCATTCAAATTTATGACATTTTTATCTTGCTCAGGGGATTCTATTTCATACTTGAGTCAACATGGAGCTAACTTTAGAAGCTTTGAATTAAGAATTTAAATAGTTAGGTTGTAATTGTTGCAACTTGACAAAATTGTTAAATACTTAGTAGGCAAAAAATTTTTTTTGTGATTTCATAATTTTACATGTACACATGAATCCCATTCAAGTTCAAAATAACCAAAATGCTTCAGGTTGTGGCAGTTATAGTCAGAGATGTTAAGCACCATCAACTTTCACCTCAGCAACAGAGGACGTTACTGCTGTACTGTGAACAAGACATCCACGACTACTCTCGTCAAACTATCGCGTTTTCTCTTTTAAAAGCCATCTTGGGCCGAAAACTTCGGCTCCCTGAACTAAATTCAGTGATGGAAAAGGTGGCCAAAATCAGCATAACAGCGGACATCGAACATATTCGCCTACAAGCTAGACAGGTGTGCCAAATCAATCTAAATGTCTAAAAACATTATGGTTCCCTACAAATTAACATATGGATTTTCCTAAAGGAATATCTCAAATAAAGAAAAAGTTCTTGTCAAAAAAAATTTTACTTAGATAGGATTAGAACCATCAAGTCACAGCATTATCACATATCTAAAACTGTTGATTGGTGGGAATCAAACTTCCACCATCCAGACAGAAGTCGTGTGCTCTAACAACGAAAAACAAAACTAGCTAGTCCACATTAGTGATAATGATTCTAGTTTATGCAGTAAAATCACTCGTATGAGTTGCAATAATGTTTTCACTATAGGAGAATCTCTATTCTATCCAGTACTTGTATGGAATTTAAAAGAGAACAGTACTTTCTCCATATACTGTGTATAGGGGGAGAAAGTAAAAAAATGGGTTGTCAAATTTAATAATTTTGATAATTTTTGTTGAAAATCATTATTTTACAGCAGAACGATCTATGGTTAGAAGTCACCTCAACCTTTGTCTATTTTATCACTCTTTTTAGGTTTTCCATCAGTATCTTATGGAATACGCTCTGGGGAAGAAATTTGAAAAACATCTGACATGGTATTTGCAACAGTTGGAGTATGAACTTCAACCAGGAAGAGAAAGTGCTTTGGAAATGATCAAAACTCTTATAATTACCTTACCTGCAGTGAGTAAATTAATCTTGGAACCAGTAATTTAATAAAATTATGATTACCCTATAAATGTCATTAATATTATCAAGATATGTTTTATTGCCATTAATTATAATTCAGGACATGAATTAATATCAAAGGTATTCTCAATTTTGTCTTTGCATCATGTGCCCCAATGAAGCTAAACAAATGGATTTATTTATTAATTGGGCTGGGTGAGCGATAATATCATACCGCCAAATCTATATTAGTCATTATTTAAATTTCCAAGTAAAAACAAAATCACAACTCATTTTTATTCTTTTCCAACACAGTTTTTTTCACACCAGTTTATTTTCCAGGATATTTTGAAGGAACAGAGTGGGTTTATTTTTGTGACCGTGGCTGCAAGACTAGTCAATGATGATGTGCCAGTGTGTCGCAAGATGGCCGCAGACATTGTCACACTTTTGCTCGAGAAGGTCAATAACAACGTGAGGGAAAGCTTGTTTGATATCGTACTTCTGTGGATGCAAGATAAAAAGGTACATGATTTAGTTGGTTTTAAAACCCCCATGTGAGTATGATCAAAATAGACAAAAAGAATTAAATATAGATCGTCAGCTGTACTGCGGTTACCATAGGTTCTGGCACACACCGCTGGGAGCGCCATGTAGTTACGGCCTATGCTCTACGTAACTACATGGCGCTCTCAGCAGTGTGCGCCAGAACCTATGGTAACCATGGTAACAACTGCACGACTGAAAGTCTATTTTTAATTATTCTTTTTGTCTATGGTATGATCAGATGGTAGATGTTTATTTTAGTCTTGTTCAACTAACTGATTACAGTCTTTGGACATTTATGTCACTTTCAAAGTCCAGCCAAATAATAAGAAAATTTATGGGTAAGACAAATCACTTTGTTTTCAGCAGCAAGCTGCTGGATTATTGAATTATATGTTTATTAAAACATAAAAATACTAAGATACAGTTGTGGTAATAGATGTAGGTGTAGACTTCAGTGGTGCCAACTGTTGACATATTAAGTTGGATAATTTCCTAGCTGTCTAATGCCATTTTGTAAATAGGGGATCGTACATTTGACATAAGTGTCCTTACGAATTACACACTCATTGCACACTTGCAGTGGCCTGTTCATTAAATGAATAAAAACTAATCATACATAAGAATTACTTAAAAATTTGTCTTTGTAAAGTATTTATTGTCAATTTCATCGTACAAACAAAATTGTAGACCATCTAGAAGTTAACATATATTTAGACTGGGACCATGACGTCATCCTGTAATCCAGCTACTTTGAGGTCACGAATTGTGGATATTTAGGATATTTAGGCATGATCTGTGGATGTGATACTCCCTGGTGTGGATTAAAGTCTGCGCTATAGTTCGGCCGCTTAGAAAACGACCTGCGCGCTAATGCTAAACCAATGCTGGAGGAGGTCGCTTTCTAAGCGGCCGAACTATAGTGAGTACTACGACTATCCGCAGTACTATCCTGATAGTTAGACCAATTTGTAAATTACAAGGCAAAAGTGGTTCAGATTCCACTATAAACTGTAGGTCCCTTAGTTGCAATTGGCTGTAAGGGCTAATAAGTAACAGTACTGCTAAGGAACGTGTCGGCCTTAGTCAGTAACATCAAGACTACAAGATCGCGCCTCTCATCCTACATTCATCTCCATTCATACTTGGCTTCAAATACCTACCTTTTTATGCGTATGGTCGCCATTTCAGTTCAAAGTAAAGTATTAAAAGAATAGAATACTGATAAAATATTTTACATAATCTATTTTTTCATTTTTAAACATGTTCTTTGAATTTTCATTTCACGAAAAATCTTTTTTAGCTGCTACATCGCCGACTCGCAGTTCAGCTTTGTGGGCTTTTCGCATCACAGGAGAAAAGTGGCTTTGACCAACGAATTGATAAAGTTCTTCCTCTCATAGTGGAGCTGATGAAAGTTGAAATCAAGGAATTCAAACCTCACGCAAAAACAGATGTTGAAAAATTTAATATCAAAGAACAGCTGAAGGACCATCACTTGTACCAATTGTTGCATTTGATTGTAAAACTAAGTTCTTTATGTCCTTCCATGTTGACTGATCAGACTAATATGAAAAATACTCAAATTTTAGCAGGTAACAAATTAATTTTTACATAAAATTAGAAAATTAGGATAAAAAGTTATAACTTGTAACTTAGAAGAATGTGTAATAGTTTTGCGTTCAGACTATTGTTGTTGAATGCTTACTAAACATCTATTATTCCTCACAATATCAAGTATTTCTTTTCACACTGAATTATGGATGAATTTTTATGCAACAATGTATTGATCCAATATTATTATTATTGATCAAAATAACTCATCATACTCATGTGTACTTAAAAAAAATATTTTGGCCTAACTCTAAATCATGCCATTAAATGCCTTTTGAATAGAAGCAACTTGTTCATTTTATCTAAACGAATACTAGCAAACACTTCCGCAGCATCGTGATAATTTTGCTACAGTTCTTGGTAAGCTTAAGCATTTTTTCCACAATAAATTTTTGCCCAACTTAAGACTTTGTAGCAACCTTATTTAAATTCATGAATTGCATAACAGCCAAGTCACAATACTGAATACTGTGGTATTGTGTTGCGAGACATAATTGCTCTCCTATGTTGCAGAAGGTGCACAGACGCTGCTGGCCTATCCTCACGAGTGGGTGAGACTGGCGGCATCTCAGTTCATAGGCAAGGTGTTGAGTGTGATGACACCTACCCAGGTGGCCGAGCTGGCCAACTCTCCGCAGCAAGAGAGAGGGTTCGGCTACCTTCGCTGTGACACACGCAACACTCTCAAGAGTCTCATACTGGACCTCTGCTCTCAGTTCACTCCTGGCATTGAGCTCAACGAGAAACTGCTCATGCAGGTCATTACACTGTCTATTGATAGAACTAGACATCCCAATTCTGTCTTAGTTGTTGACAGTTTTAGAATAGACATTTTTAGCACAAAACCTGTATAAGACGAATGCGACCTCTATAAGACGTATTTCTCATGATCTTAACCTCCATAGTACGTAGTTTTCAAAACAAACAGAAGTTTGTCTCAACATGAAACCCCCACCCATCCCTCTTCCTTCCTCAGTCATTGTTTGGCAGGTGCCTGTGCACTGTGCAGTGTCCAGTAACCATTCCCTTGTGTTTTCCCTTGTTTTAGAGTTGTGCGTATCTTAAGTGTAAAGTAATGGCAGGGAAAAAGTAAAAAACAGCGCTAACAGTAGAGGTTAAGCGTAATGTTTTGAAGCATATGGAAGAAAACCCAATGAAGAAGAAAATCACCATCGCTTAGGAGTTTAACATCTCTCCTACAATGATTGAAAAAATTATACATTTAAAAATAGCTTTAGTAGCGGTAACAATGATTCAGAGTTTGCCCATAAAAATCTTATTTCATAGACGTTATATCAGAACGAGGAGAAATCTCTATAAGACGAATAACAGCAGTATTAAACCTCGAAAAAACAAAACTCTTTATTAAGAATACCTCGATAATACAAATTTTTCCCCCACCCCTTGGAATTTGTCTTATAGAAGGTTGACTGTACCTCATCTTAATCATGGTATGAGATCTGTGTCATCATCTGCTCCATTACATTCCGTTGGCCGAGCCTACCCATTTGTGCCCCACAGTAAACAGTCCCAATTGACCAGCTATTTCCCAACTGATTTAGATTTTTAATAAGGCTTCAGTTTTACCAGGTTCCAGTTTAACAAAATGTTTTAATATGGGATTAAATATACCTACTGGTGCATCTTTTATGTCTCATTGTCTATTATAATAACAATTAACAAAAACTAACAGAGGAAATTTTATTTTATTTTTAGACTACCCAGTTCATGCAACTACTGTATATTCTTTGTTGCCTTGTCTCATCACTCCTTCAATTTCAACGTTTTCCTTTTATTTGTAGACAATGAAGAATTTGATTTTTCTGGCTGAAGTGGTCCAACATGTTCACAATGACAATGCAGCTCAACCCTTAACATTGCAGTGGCTTGTACGAAGAATCAGGAAAGTCATACACTCAGAGGTTGTTCATGCACCGAACTTCACAATTCTGGTAAGTTATTTCATTTGTACGTACACAAATTATAGATTTGTATTTTTCTGTTGTTTTGCATAAATGTAAGGTTGTACAAGTCTAATGTCATTTTTATATTTAGGTGTATATCATGATATTTTTGACCTTAAAAACTTTCTATATTTTAATAATCTTGTTGAATTAGTGCTAGGATTTAGTTCGTGCCTTTTAGATTGTTATATATACCTTAGTATGGTCGCCATTTCATTAAAAAGTATTCATAAGAATGATATACAACCCTTTAAGGCAGAATTTTGTTATGCCTGCTCGGCATAAGTGTTAGTGCTGGTCATGATTTAATAATCAAAATAGAATTCAAAAATAAAAGTACCATGGAATTATCAATGCTTTACCATCAGATCAGGGGTAAAACAAATTTTTTTTAAGAATGTTGCTTTTTAATTTTCTTAATTTAATTTGAATTACTTGTATACGACAAAAGTTTGCATGTAAAACCGAACTTTGTACCTGATGTACGCTGGATAAATAAAGACGTTATTTATCTACTTTTCGCTACACTACAACGACTAATTATTTTGTTGAACATTACAAAACTAATAGCATTTTTCAGGTTCTAGTGTCAATAACATTTAATATTGCCTTTGGTTGAAAAGTTTTGGTTGTTGAAAACTAGAACATCAAATTCCAAAAAAGATAGTAAACGTTACTTTCGCATAGTAAACATTCTTTTGCCGTGGTAAACAATGTAATGAAGAATTTTCGTAGGTGATAAACATGTAACGAAAACAAGTCATTTCAACGTAGTGTTGCAAAAAAGTAGTTTTTATAGTATTAAGTTTAATTTTGCAATGTTCAGCGCACCATGTGCTACAATTGGCTGGCAGCGTTGGTGGTCAAGTTGGCCTCTGATGCTTGGAAACCTCACCTGCCTCTGATAATGTCACCCATCGTACGAGAGCTGCACATCCCTGACGAGGAGGACAAGAAGTCTCTGAAAGAGGCAGCAAAGGAAACCGCCAACATTGTGAAGAAAAAAGTCGGATCTGAGGAATACAACAGACTTCTTAACTCATTGACGACAAAACTGCAAATTCAAAAGGCAGAACGAAAGAAGGAAAGAGCTCAACTGGTAATGACTTCTAAAATTATTTTCTTATCAGTCTTTTAATTGTAGAAACATCAATCAAAATTCAAGCTAAACCCAGATTGTAACTCAAGTTATCACTGCTCCGTGTTTTGGTGGGATGATGCTCTAATGCGGTGGAGCTAGTAGTAATGCTTATAAAGGGCAATTTTAATGTTGTGACTCTAAATCATTTCTGGTATGTAAGGCACATTGCTAATGGCTGATTTAGGCTCTTACCACACTTGAACTTCCTGGTGTTGGAAACTACTATAAACAGTTCAAACTAAGATAATAACTAGCAGACTAAAGTGTTTCAAGGATAATTTGATGAGACAGTGCATTTATATCAGTTGGAATTGAAGCCTGTTTGATACTACAAACCTGGAAACCTTATCCCCCATAATGATTGTTTATCGTGTATCATTTAGCCGTGAACCCCTGTAATGATGGAGAAATGCTTTTAGTCTTCAACTATCATTCAAAAAATAATTAATTCTCCATAAGTTGTATGTATAATACTACACATTTGATACATTACTTGCTTAAAAGGACAAGGATAGTTTGCCACTGAGCATGCATTTTAAGTATTTTCTAGAGTTTGTCCTATAAACCACCAAAATATGTTATTCTAAAACACTTAATCAAGCAATTTAAATACCACCATTGTGGCGTCTCAAGAATCATATTAAGACTCCAGGTTTTCTTCAAACAGTGTAAGTGTTAATGTTTACCTCTGTAATAGGCTGTCCGTGAACCTGAAAAAGCTGCCAAACGGAAAATCAGCAAACAATTGAAGAAGAAGGAGCAAAAGAAACGCAAGATAGAAGGGGCTAAAAAGGGAAAACTAAAAAGAAAACCAAAACTTAAAACGAATGGTTTTGACAGCCCATGATGTTATATTTGTGTAAATCTTACAACTGATGTAATGTATGTAAATATTTCTGTACATAAATATTTTTATCAATTTACAGTCTGTTTTTCCTCTCTAAAACCTTGCATTTCACAAATACATTTATATTCCTAAACCTTAGACGAGTTACTTTGAACCTTCAGTGAGTGTTGATGGAGTTTAGGCTATAAAATATACACACACTCCAAAAATTATGAATAAACTGTATTGATCCATGTAATATCACAAACATTTTGTGAAACTTATCTATTGAAAATGTACAAAAACTTAACTTTAAACAATAACAACTAGTATAAACGATAACAAATAAGTAGAGTATAACTTATACTATTACAATACTGAACTCAATACTATTTTAATTGCAAAAAACATTAATGATAATACAATTCCACTCTTCAATAAGCTGATTGTGAAATATAGTAAATGTATACATTTAGTATTAGCAAAATGTCTGAAGAAAAATACAAATTAAATGGATTTACTGAAATTAGATACATATGAAAATTCATTGAAAACGCTTTTTGAACAAGTTATAACTAGCTAAAAAAGGTACCGTACTATAAATTGAAAGGCACTTTCTTTGTACCGTTATAATTAGGGCTTACTGCATTCTGGAAATAACCGAAAAAGCAATAAATTAAATTAAACCATCAAGATAATATTGTTTCTTTAAAAAGGTCTTAAATACAAAAACTAACTTTAAACAATAACAACTAGTATAAAAGATAACAAATATGAAGAGTATAACTTATACTATTACAATACTGAACTCAATACTATTTTAATTGCAACAAATATTAATGATAATACAATTCCACTCTTCAACAAGCTGATTGTGAAATATAGTAATGTCTGAAGAAAAATACAAATTACATATATTGTATTTACTGAAATTAGATACATATGAAAATTCATTGAAAACACTTTTTGAACAAGTTATAACTAGCTAGAAAAGGTACCGTACTATAAATTGAAAGGCACTTTCTTTGTACCTTTATAAATAGGGCTTACTGCATTCTGGAAATAACCGAAAAAGCAAAAAATTAAATTAAACCATCAAGATAATATTGTTTCTTTAAAAAAAGTCTTGAATATTTGTAATCTTACAAGTCTAACCTATGCAGTAACATTAAAAATATTACTCAGCACAAAAAATTATTTGATCAAAGTAAGACAACTGAATGCGGTATTTAAAAGAGCAACCCAAAATGTTGTGTAGTGTGTATGAACAATCAACTCATATGTTCAAAGCTATGGTAGGCTAACAACTTTTATGGGTCAAATTACCTCTGAATAATATAAATTATTTTGTAGCAGTTTTTCGAAGTGCTAACTAAACCTATATATTTTATACTGTGTGTCTACTTTTCTCAGTAGGTACCGGTAGATCCGTAATGCACTACAATAGTACAATAGCAAACAATGAATCAGCATACCAAAAACAGCCTCTCTTTGAACTATTGTAATATTTACTTTTTTATTTAATAATTAACTTTATACGAGTGACAGTTGACCAAACTTTTTTCAGAATGTATACACCTAATTTAAAATGTATGAGCCTAATTTAGGAATTAGGCTAGGCTCATGACTTAAGACAACAAATGTGACTTTTCTGAAAAATACTTCATCCTGGACACCATCTCAAGTTCCAAAATAATCAAGTTTTCACTAAATCCTAAAAGTTTCACTAGCAAATCTATGAACAAGAAGCTCATAAAACAAAAACGTCCTCTTGAAGTAACAGTTTTGCAAACTTAATAATATTGTAAAAAACAATTCTGAGATTTCTAGGTTTGGGCACTTACGAAGAATCTGAATCCCAGTTGTAGTAATCCAGCTCTCCAGCTTGTTTCCTCCGTAACCCTTCAGGTTGAGGTCTTTTCGGTGGGTATCCTCGCTTTTTGTATTCCAACCACAAAGTACGGTTGTTAACTTTGAACGTTTTAGCTGCCTTACAGAATCCCAATTCTCCACATCTCACTGCTTCCAAGGCCAGGCGGAAGTCTGTACTATGCTGTATGGAACTGTCCCGTCTTATAATACGTCTCGGTCTCGGTCTAAGGGTCGCTGAGAAATCATATACATTTTCAGATATTCTTCCTTACAGGTTAGTATCACATCTGATGTTGACAAGTTAGTTTTAAGATTTTAGGTCATAACAATTCAATAAATTTCTGCCAGATTTAACTGAACAATGTAAGTTCGGATACTTGTTACAGCTATAAATTCTTAAATTACTGGTAAAATTATATTAATTTGAATATCAAAAGTCAAAAGTAAATGAACTGCATAGGGCTACTTTACATTCCAATATTGACCTTAGTAGAATCAATGTTTTTGCAGTTACCGTTGGATTATGTTAAAAAAATTCTCCTACATGCACTACATAATACACATAGGTTTTTCTTCCAACTAGTTGCTGGATCAAGGGATTGTGCACATTAAGCTTGTAAAACTTACCTTCATTTTCTGAAGTCCTTTGAATTGGAATCTCACCAGTCATCTGAAGCTAAGAAAAATTGAATTAGACCTATATTAACTTGTATTAGAAATAGTTATTTGTGCAACTAGTGAGCCAAGTGGAGAGAAAAACTTTGGCACACAAGACTTGCCAAATGTGTCAATGTTTATCGAGAAAACAAGTATACTATTTACCTGCAGTTATAAGTTCTTGGGATATTTTACCTGGTACCGGTACACTTATTTTCTGTATTTATTTTCATTTATTTTTTTGTATTTTATCGTTAATAGTTTTATTTAAGTCACTGCAAATTTTAAACACATTTTTGGTAATGTACATTAAGGATGGGCAGAGACATGCATTACACTTATTACTTAACTTATTAAATATAAGTTTAAAGTGACTTACCACCACAGCGGCATGCTTGATTGATTCAACCAGTTCACGGTTAAACATTGCAGCTCTCACAACTTTACGTCTGATGTAGTCCCTTTTGGGTAGATTTTTCATAGACTCTGTATCTGAGTCAGGAGGGAACTTGTTCTTCTGAATTTTTTTATATTCTTCCATGAAATAAACATCACTCTCGTTTCCAGAGCTATCACCTTCACAATCCATCAAATCTGGTTCATCAACATTCGTGGAACTATCTTTTTCAGAGTTTATGTTTATTGAATTCATTGGCTGATTTTCATTCAAAGATTCTTTTTCATTCTCCATGACAATAATTGGTACTAAGACGTTCATTGCTTCGGGTTCATTATCACTTGCAGGATTATTGTTTCTTTTGTCCGTGATCATACTTTGAGACTTGCTGTTCAAGGTGGACTGCTCTCTCTGTGAACTTTTAGATTCTTGGTCACTCTTGCTTTTGAGATCATTATTTGAATCAGAAACACCAGTTTTATTTGACCCATTCTCTTTTGATGAATTACTCTCTTTCTCCATAGTACTTCTTTGAGACATGACAGTAGTAACTGCTTGCCTTTTGTTCATTTCTTTTTCAGAATGCTGACCACACCTTTTCTTAATTTTCTTAACTGCATAAATGAGACTTGTAACATGTAGTGTTTCAGCAACCTAATGGGTAGAAAACAAAAAAGTTACCAGTATGCAATTTTCATACATGTTTAAATTCTATCAAAATAAACAATAATGCTTCTTCCCAAGTTCTCAAAAACCTTAACCTCAGTTCCAGATAAAAGCTTGTTTAATATAAAAACACCGAGGAAAAGCTATATACATTAAGGAAAATAACAACTTGACTCATAGTCATAACTCGTTTTAATAAATTTATTCCTGCTATTGAAATCAGTGAAAGGCTATTTTAAATAATCTGACACAATCAACTATAAAAACAATGAAGAGTATATTGCACTTACTGGACTTTATTATATAAATGGGTACAAAACAATATACAGGGTGCCCTGGAACTCTCTATCAATATTTTACGGCATTGTTCGGTAGTAAGAAACATATCTTAATATCATATTTAAACTGTCCAGAAGTCCTCAGTTACTCACACAGCCGGCATGTTGTTTTTTTCACTTAATTATTGTTTTTTAAAAAGTGGTTAAAAGATACAAAATTTAATAAACTAGTTTACCTTGTCAAGATTCTTGCCAGATTCTTGAAATGTGTAGATATCTTGCTCGATATACATTTCGCTACATGTGTAGCATCGTCAGGAGCACAGTTTGTCACATTAGGCTATTTAACACAAACACTATTTACAAATATTTACATTTTCGGTCGGATGACGATTTACGGTAAAGTCATAGGAACACAGCGCGCGAACGCGTGCGCGGACCGGAGGCACTACATGTGTTACTATTTGACTGACAACTGGCTTTGGCAACCACAACGTAAACTAGTTTATTAATCATTCGTTCTTGAAGCTGGAATAATACACAACAAAATTTAAACTTTGCACTAACATTTATGACAACTAGACAAAGCTACAAAAAAATTATAAACATTTTTCAAATTCATAAAACGGTAAAAAAATAATCATAATAATAACATTTATTTAATACATAAATAATTTTACATAAAAATAATTTATAAAAATCTACGGTTTTTGAGTTATTTAAGAAACAGCCACCATTTTGTTTCTTGAGTTTGAAAGTTTTTCATAATTTTTTAACAGCTTTGTTTAGTTGTCATTAATGTTTGTGCAAAGTTTCTTTTTGTATCTTTAACCACTTTTTAGGGAAAAATAAGTGAACAAACATAATGGCGGTTGTGTGAGTATCTAAGGACTTTCAGACAATTTAAATATGATATTTTGATATGTTTCTTACTCAGGAACAATGCCCTAAAATATTGGTAGAGAGTTCCAAGACACTCTGTATTTACACTGTCTAATATTTTTTTTTAAGTTAACTCAACATATTTTTACAGTTCACTTTTAAGTGAGCTCTTTACACAGAGAATTATTGAGAATACGAATAACAACAAATCAAGGAACCTACATGCAGAGAAATCACAAAGCATGAACAAGTACCTAATGCTATGTTTTTAAAATTCATAATTAATTGCGAAGTAGGCTATAACTTTTAATTTTAGGTTATGAACTTTTCCTGCATCAATTTTTTCTACTACACTACGTTTTGGGACGTACGGAAAATCTTCCTGTTTTCAAGTGACTATTAATCTACACAAGGTTACCAATCCAACCTAACCTACTTCAAGTTTTCTCTCGACATTGATTACATTTGATAACCTAAAAAACAGTAGACAAAAACATAATGAAACTAAAAAAGACTGACTTACTTTAGGTAAATTAGGCTATATAGGGTGGTTAGGTAAATTTAGATTAATAGTTAGGCATACTCTCTTGAAAACAAGAGGAGTTTCTTATACCTGCTGAAACGTAGTGTAGTCAAAGCAATTGGGAAAAGCCCACAAACTTGAAATTTTCAATTCTCTTCATTGAAAAAAGAAAAAGAAAAACGCTCAATGCTCCTGTTGAGTGGAATGGGACTTTGATTATTTGGAAAAGAAGGTCGTGTAATACATGCAAGTTAAGCCTATGTTTTTTTTTATTATTTTTTTTTTAGAAAAATTATGATTTTGGTGGATATAATGTGATAATGATATTGATGAATAGCTATCTAGTGTGATTACAAATAGTTATTAAGCATTTGAATTAACAAAATTGATTTTAACCAAGGAAATTGCTTCACAATAGTATGACAATGTTAATCCTAGCCTTACTACGAGTTCAGAAAATTATTCATAAGCATCAACAGATTAAATAAATTCATACTTTACCTCCAATACATCAGGTATTTGTTTGTTATGTAAGATGAGTTTACCATGATACATGAAATCAACAATCATCTTCAAAACTGGGAACTTAACATCACTTAGAATGACAAATGGATCTTGGCATGGATTTTCAGATAGAATTGTCTGAAACATTACAAGGAATATTAATGTTAACACATCAAATAATGACTAAATCGTCTGGATCAAGTGATCAAGATAAGGAGTTTTCGACTTTCGGGAAACGGACACTCTGCCAACGCTGCTTCCTATTGTTTGTTGTAGAGAATAGGATTTAGGAAGCAAGTACCTGACCTCAGCTTGTGCTTTACCCAATAAATCCAATAATCCCCCAGAAATACTCCTGGGGTGGTAGAAACGCCGGGACAATAACATTGGAGCCAAACCTTCTAAGAATATTACTATTTATTACTATGACTAGAAGACTACTCCAATCTTAAGCATTCACGACTCAGGAAGTGACAACGGGTTGAGAATATCCGCCCAAGTAAACCTTGTTTTGTTTCAAGATTAAAAAAATATACAAATGACTACATAAGCAAATTTTGTTACATTTTATACTTATTTATTTTAATACAATATTTGATAGTGATTTTCTAAGAAAAAAACTAATGTTAATAACTAACCGTACTTGGAGAAGTACAAAATTTTAATCATGCTTCTTCACAACGATGCACTGGGATAGATGTGATAAAAAAACCTGTCGTAAAACAATTATCAAACTCAATTTATTATAAAACACAAGTGAACTATCCTTGAGTGGGGCTTAAAAAAAATAGTCAGGGCTTTAAGTCGAGGACATCAACTACTGTAAATTATTTAAATATTAATATTCGTTAGTTCATGAATAGGCTCAACATAGTTCTGATTGGTTAAAATGCCAATGTTTTGATATTAATTATTTGTTGTGTTTATCTTTGCTGTAATTGAAGCTTGCTGTGTTGCACACAATTTATTACCCATACCATAGATAAAATATACTCCCTTAAGCTACGTTTCCATTACTACAAGTCGCACGCACAAGTCGCGGCACATGTCGAAGCCATGTCGCGGCACATTTAGCACGTAGTTTATCATGCTGTTTCCATTCCAGGCACAAGTTTCGCAACTACAACTGGCAGACACGGTAGTTGCTCTGTTATTGTCATGTAGTGAGGTTCGGTGGCTGATTTTTTGTGTCCTACAAATCGCCATGAATGACATAACAGCCTCTACTTTTTAATATATGGCTGATGCATACAATGAAGTTAGAAGAATAAGACGAAAACGACCTAGACGGTGGATAAGAAGTTTTGTTGTTGCTAAAATACCATTGGAAGGCGCATTTAATTCATTGACAAGAGATTTGCGCGTACTAAGTGGCTTCAAAAGTTTCCTCCAACAAACTCAACGAAATCTGAGGTTATAATTACCTGTCATCTATGAGCATGCGGGAGTTCAGAGGACCTGCGCATGCGCGAGTTGCAGCCCGGCCGTTTCCATTCCAACTGAGCACATGTGCCCGCGACTCGGGCACATGTTTTGTCGCGCAGTCGGCAGGCACAAATTTGTGCCGGACACTTGTGCCAGGCTATTTCCATTCCTACAAATTCGGAGATTTGCAGCGGGCACATGTGCCCGGCACAAATTTGTAGGAATGGAAACGTAGCTTTAGTAGATTTGTCATCCTTATGGAACAGCTGAAGCCAATTTTATTGTTAGTTCTGTACGTCCAACTTCTCCTAGTTATATAACCAAATAGTAAAGCACAAATCATTAAAATAACCCTAAAATAATAGAAACAAAATTTTGTCTATTCCAGCGATCAGTGTGGACGTACGTGAACTAGACATGAAAAACAAGCTTCAAAATTTACAATGCATCCCACTGTAAATTTTGAAGCTTGTGTCTACTTGAAGGAGTCTACTTGTGTTGCTAATAATTAAATTAATTATATTTTATTTTCCAGAATTAAAAAGTTATATTACTATTTTCTTCTTTATGTTTCAATATTTGTCTATGCCGTACTTCCCTCTTACCAACATTTTACAACTAGTGCACCTGTTGCTCGAATTCGAGCAATTGCAAACTATCACAGGCGTTATTTCAAAACGAATAACAGTCATAATTTACGATGACTAAAAAGAGTCAACTTAAAGATAATGTAATCAATCACTCCACTCCAGTTATCGAAACTGAAAACAAACTCACTCCGAAAACTAACGCTCTTGTGTGTATTATGTGTTAACCATGAATAGCTGTAATTAATACAAATTATTCGTCTGTTTAAGTAAACAAAATATTTTCTTCATAAGAAATACATTGGGATTTTGATGGCCTGAGGGGCGAAGCCCAAGGACTTTTATTGTAGGAATTGGTGAAAGGGGGCGTCTCCACAAAAAATACTTAATTTTGACACATTGTTTCACATTTATAATTTCTATATAGCCTACTATGGTGTATTATTTATTAATATTAATTACAGTAGCCCTACACGTGAACAATATCAAATATAAATCTATACAAAAAATTGAACGAATAGTGTTTTTGGCCTCTCGGTACATTAAAATGAAAAAGTATATTGGTCCCGGCTTCAGGTCTTACCGTGCCACCTACGGTAATAGCTACTTCCCGATAGGGAAATTCGTTAAAACTGATGTCAGATTAAGGTATATGTCTGCTATTTGATTAGATTAACACTAACTAACAACCAACACTAATTAACAACCAAACACACAGAAACTTGGAAGTTAATTATAATTTTGTTCTATTAGGCTACTCTCTATTGTCTAAAGGATATTTTCATAACATTTTCAAAAGCATATTCGTACAGGTACTGTTTAGCTGCACATTTTACAAACCTTGAAGAAGGGACTGCATGAAGAGAGAACTGCTCTATGAGCTCTGATAATTTTGCCATCGGCAGAAAGAGTAAGGTCTGTTAATGTATCACTATCCAAAGAAATTTTAAGAAAGGAAGTAACTGATGCATCATGCTCCTTCCATTGTATAGATATCATTGAGTTACTCATCTGAAACAAAAAATTTAAAAAATTATGTTTTATTAGTCTTAAAGTTAGTAAAATTGTGACCGTTGAAATATTATTTAAAGCCCCACCACTCACGATAGAATTTTTTTATAAGTATAGTATAGAGTTGAGGCTGCTCTAATCTCTTTGAGAATTACAAGATGGGACACCCATCTTTGGGCAATGCGGTAAATAGCTCCAACTCTTTCCCGGCACAGTCCATCCAATATTCATTGGTCAACGCAAAGACAACAAGTATACAAGTAAGTAAGAACAGTTTGCATATGTAGTCTGTAAACTGACTTTTTAAAGTGTGAAGCATCTTGAACAATGGTAACAAACAAATCTAAAAACACTGAAAACAATTTGCAAACATTGTTTTTGATATAGGTCTTTCAATTGTTTAGCATCCACACCACACCAGAATTAGACCTGTAATCCATACTCTGTCCGTGCTTCTAGCGATGCGGAGAAAAAAACGCAATTTGGCTTGTGCATGTTATTTTTCAATCAAGTGTATACTCTTACAAAGTAGAAATTAAGTGGATGAGGAAGTTGGGCTACAATGCTACGGCCGAAACCTACTTTCAGACCTCAGATTTTTTAATGAACAAGTTTTTTTTAGACCTAAGTTACTCACATGACCGGAGATATTTAAAAAAAATTTCTCAAAAGCGCCTAACTACCAATTGGTTAAACAGACACTATAATATAATTACAGAGCTTTAGTTTCAACCAACGATTTAACTTGCAGTGGCATTGTGGTTCTTAGCAAGACGTGATTACTATGCACAAAGATCCGAGTATTGCTCAGAAAGGCTCAACTCCAAAATACGTGGCTCTGAAACACATATTTGGGGTAGTGCACAATCCTTCAGAGCAGTGCTTGAGTGGTGCACTCTTTTTGGAGTTGTTATGCCTTTCCGAGAAGTTTCCTGGAGTCAGGAACTTTCTTTTATGGACAGTTATTTTCAGAGTAATGCCGACACTGATAACACAAACGGACAGTGGGGCCAGAGTGGTTTAGAACCGGTTTCCTACGGGCTTCAATACTACCCCCAGGCTTCACCAGGAAACGCACGAGCTCTTTAGCCAGAATCGGTGAGGGAGGGGTAAACCTAGTCCTGGGAGATCTTGAGAGAGAGACCGTTCACAATTTGCTATTGTTTAAACACTTTTCCAAACAAACTCTGGTTTTGGTTAACAGAAAGTTGCATAACAGAAAAAATAAATTGATTTAGCCCTAGATTTGGCGGTCATTTTACTCACCAGTAGCGGGTATACTTTGGCCCTTTTGTAGTGGTACCATATATTTTGCCACAGAACAGTTATTTGTGAAATATAAGTACACACATATATATATTTTCTGTTTCAGTGATAAATGTAGAGTATGATGATATGAAAATAATTGTTCCTAGCAATGGGTTCAGGCGTAGTAGCAAAATGTTTGCAAATTTTCAGATTAGGCAAGTTAGAAATTTCAAAAGCAACCCACAAGAAAACCACAAAATAATTTTTTTCATATTTGTTCTAAATGTAAAGGTTGTGTGAAATATGATTCCCAATGTACCGGTAGATGTTTTTGAAATACTCATAAAAATGAAATTATTTTTAATATCTACATTTTTTTAATTAGCCTACAAAATTGTTGTTGTCATAGCCCTATATATAAGAAATAAATTGAATACAACAGTAAATATACATGATACAGAATAGGCTAATAGAAAAAAAATTCTTTCTGAAAATTTATAGTTATGTTAAGTTGAATTATAAAGTTTCTGAGTAATTGACGCCAGAATGTAAAATTTTGAATTTTTTTACAAAAACACAATTTTTAAGGCATTTTTAAAACTAAGTTACATAAAATTTGTTCAACTAACCTCAGATTCGGAGTTATATAAATTGTAGGGAATGTATTGTAGTTTCAGAATTTGTAATAATATTGTAAACAATTGTCGACTCGCCAAAAACAGGTGTTTTGGTGGCCAGGTGATGAAAACTTTCCACCGCCAAAATATATTATGAACTCTCTATTGTTACAACCTATGTTTCTTGCTACATAACACTCGCTCAATTATGTTTTATAAATGAAAATGAATCCTCAGAATCTCATCTTCTTTCTAATGGTGGTGTAAAAATGTTTTCATATTTTAATAATAGTAAAACATGACCAGTGCCACCAGGACCCCCAATTCTCTGTGGTCCCTACGAGACCAACAACACATCTACCGGTATTATACATATCTTACAATAAGTATACACTAAATGTGGTTAATGTCGGAAAAACCCCTAGTCTAAAACTGTAGGTCTAAGTTAAACATCAATAATTTATAATAAAATGTGTCCATAGACAAGGAAACTACAACAACTTACTTATTGCCTATTCTCTAAGAAGTTAACATGGGAATTTAAATTTAAATTTTTTAGAATTTTTTTCTGCAGCTATCAATTTTACAAAATTACTTCAATATTTTTAACTAGGTGGCGTTCGCAGAGGCATCCACAAAATTGAGCGGAGTCATCAATGGTTCATATTATATTGTTTTTGTCAGTCTGCAGTAAAAACAGTAGTTTTTAATGCATGCGTTGCGGGTCTAAAGTAGCATTTTTATTCTTTAGGGAGTAAAAATCGTTTTTAGCCTCTATGGAGTAAAAATCAGTTGTTGTCAACTCAGTTGTAAATTTCAATTGTAAACGATTGCATGTATCTAAAATATGTATCGATTCGAGCTTAGTAATCATTTTAACCTACAAAGTCTACAGTATCTTCCCATAGCATTTTGTATTGCACATACCGTACATTAATAAATTCCCACACTCAACATTGCTCACCTTTACTACTTCCTTCACCACCCCCTACGTCGTGGACCTGTTTCCCTCTCTTCCCATTGCATTTTAGGATTGCAGATACATCAATTGCATGTAATTGCCAAAGACGGTTCCCACACTCTGCACTGCTAGCCTTACTAATTGCTTCACCATTTCCTACGTCATAGACCTGTTTCCTTCCCTTCTCATAACATTAAGAATACAGATACATTTATCTAACTGCCCACACGGTTCCCCCACTCTGCACTGCCAACCTTTAATACTTCCTTCACCACGTCCTCCGTCGTGGGGCCTATTTCCTTGTCTTCTCATAGCATTTTAGGATTGAAGATACATTAATCTAACTGCCACAGACGATTCTCACACTATGCTCATACTTTACTATTTCCTAAGCCACTTCCTACGTCGTGGACCTGTTTTCATCACTTTCCATGTCATTTTAGTATTTTAGATACGTTAATCTAATTACCACAAACATTCCCCACACTCTGCACTGCTAGCCTTTACTACTTCTTTCACCATTTCCTATGTCGTGGGCATGCTTCCATCCCTTCTCATGGCATTTTAGCTTTGCAGATACATTAATCTAAATGCTACAAACGGTTTCCAGTTAACGGTACCTTAATCTAATCGTCATAAACATTTCCCACACTCCGGACAGCTCGCCTCGACTACTTCCTTCACCACTTCCTACGTCTCGGACCTGTTTTCCTCCCTTCCCATAGCATTTTAGGATTGCAGATCTCTTAATATACCCGTCATAAACAGTTCCCACACTCCGGACTGCTTGCCTTTACTACTTCCTTCACCACTTCCTACGTCACGGACCTGTTTCCCTCCCTTCCCATAGAATTTTAGGATTGCAGATACCTTAATCTAATCGTCATAAAAAGTTTCCATACTCCAGACTGCTCGCCTTTACTACTTCCTTCACTACCTCCTACGTCACGGACCTGTTTCCCTCTCTTTCCATAGCATTTTAGGATTGCAGATGCCTTGATCTAATCGTCATAAACAGTTCCCACACTCCAGATAGCTCGCCTTTACTACTTTCTTCACCACTTCCTACGTCACGGGACCTGTTTTCATCCCTTCCCATAGCATTTCAGGATTGCAGATGCCTTAATCTAATCGTCATAAACAGTTTCCACACTCCGGAAAGCTCGCCTTGACTACTTCCTTCACCACTTCCTACGTCGCGGACCTGGTTCCCTCCCTTCCCATAGCATTTTAGGATTGCAGATACCTTAATTTAATCGTCACAAACAGTTTCCACAGTCCAGTCCGAACTGCTTGCCTTTACTACTTCCTTCACCACTTCCTACAGTTACCCACCCCCCCTTCCCTGTTTCCCTCCCTTCCCATAGCATCATAGATTTGCAGATACCTTAATCTAATGGTCATATACAGATCCCACGCCCCGAACAGCTCGCCTTTACTACTTCCTTCACCACTCCCTACATCGCGGACCTGTTTCCTTCCTTTCCAATAGCATTTTAGGATTGCAGATGCCTCAATCTAATCGTCATAAACCTTTCCCACACTCCGGACAGCTCTCATTGACTACTTCCTTCACCACTTCCTACGTCGTGGACCTGTTTTCATCCCTTCCCATAGAATTTTAGGAATGCATATACCTTAATCTAATCGTCATAAACAGTTTCCACACTCCAGACTGCTAACCTTTACTACTTCCTTCACCACTTCCTACGTCACGGACCTCAAGCTAGTGTAGTCATTTGATTATATTTATGATCCATACCGTTTCTGTTCTAATATCTGTGGAATAATGCTATCTCTTTATTTACTGCATTCAAAAACAGCTGATCATATGTTTTTGTTTATGTGTCAAATACTGCTTCCATAAGGATTACATTGAATCTTTGAGACCCAGTGGGGCGGATTCCTGAGAGACTTTTTTAACGCCATATAGATGTTGGCACTCACCGATATGGTCTTTATCACCATGCAAAATTTGAAAACGATTGATTCAGCCGTCTAGGAGGAGTTTGCGTATTACGAAATGCATAAGAGTCAACGTATAAGAGCTTCGCTCGCTTCGCTCAATAATTTGTTTTTAAGCTCTACAAAGCATTTTAACAAAGAAATTGGAAAATTCTCTGTTTAGAGGGTCAAAAACAATACAAAACCTATTTTAACCTCAATCCAATGGTTCTATTAAGCTGGTTCTGGAACTTGTTTTAATACACTTGTTTGTTAAAAAACACTTATGTTTGAAACAAGTTTGTGCAAAATTTCACCAGTTACTGTGCTAACAGACACAAATGTGTATATACTTTCCTTGTTTCGTTATGAATTGAATGTTGCCAGATGAGTCATTCTTTTGCACATCAAATCGCCTTCAGGTAGGTTAGGCCAAGGTCAGGTCGCCTATTAATGATAACCCAACCTGACAAAACCGTAGCAGCGGGCTGTATACCTACAGTCAGTCAATTAACACATTCGCTGCTGACGACTCCGATCGGAGTCATGCCTTACTGGCACAGCGTACGTAGGACTCCGGTCGGAGTCACGGTGCTGTGTTATACAAGTTGGTCTACTGTGAGCTCCGCATTTATCGGGTATCAACAAAACTATGTCAGCATGTTGTGCTGGTCCTATATACTTTAATTTGGTGTAGGTTGGGTTTAGGTTGGTAGTGAAATTTCCCGTAAAAGTCTTGTTTTCAGGGATTTTCTCTCTTCGAGCCACATTACAAAGACATTGGCTACGGATCCAGGCAGTGCTGCTATCTGTGAGTTTTTCAGTGAACTACGACCACTCACGGGTTAACACAGCACCATTACCACTGCTATTTTGCCGCTGTCAAGCAGAAATATTTTGATGCTATTGCGTTTGCTGAATCACTGGCGCGCCGAGGCTCCGTCACATTTCCAACCGTCCCGCCAAAGGGATTCTCGCAGCGAATGTGTTAAAGTATGTTCTTTCCAATTATGTTGTTATTATTGGCCTCCGGTAAAAAATCTCTCAAAATAGGTTGCCTCCAAGTAATACCAAAGTAAGTTACCCTATTTTTTGGTGAGTTTAATGATAGGCCTATTTTATTACTTTTTAATTTTTCTTTGGTTGTCTAATAATTGTTGCATTGTTATTTAACCTAACTTATTTGTTGTTAGTTAGTAAGGCCTATGACTGTTTAGTTGATTCTTTACAAATGTTTCTAGACCTGTATAAATAAAAATAATTCAAAATAAAGCTGTCTGTAGAGAATCTCTTCATTGCGCTAACTTATTTCAAAGTTTTACCATGCATTTTGATACACTCTAAGTATTTTAACACCGCAGTCATCACCACAGACCAAGGTATACAAATTTGAATCTTACACATAGACCGGTTGTCACTTGGACCATGCACAACGCAGTTGTGCGACAGATATCTCTGTAGACCACAGCAGGGAATTTAGTGCCTTCAAATAGACCAAGCATTTTAATAACATTAGAACCCTGACGCAAATATGCGACGGCAGTCTATGGGTGGAAACCGGCCGTCGCATAGGCCTATGTGCGTCGCTGGTCCATGTGAATGAAAAATTTCGTACTAAGTTATTGCAGTAGGTAGTGAACGTGTTAAAGTCCAAGCAGAAGGCACAACTTGAAAAACTCAGTTATTCAAAGTTTTGTAGAAAACACTCAGTATTCGAGGGGAGAAATTCCTTCCTGTCATAACAGAAACTATTTGTATACTTATAGCATAGTAAGTTACCTAGTTTGTCTTAAAAACATGACAAGTTAACTTTTCACTTAAATAAATCTTGTAAGTTAAGTACATCTAATTATACGAAATAATTCAGAATCAAACCAAAATTAAAATGTTTTTTTATGTTAAAAGTAACTTAGGCCTGCGCAATAGGCTACATCTTCAGGCTTCTACTGTCTAAACAATGGACCATTTTCACTAGGTGCATGCGTTTAAGGGAGTCTTTTAGATGTGGTGTTATTTAAGTTAATGAGTGGTGGACGACCAATTGAACTTAGGGCCTATAAGATACAAATTGACAAACCAATACCTAGCCTTCAGTTCAAGGCAGTGAGAACCACTTACTTTCAAATAATTATAAGCTTAACACCAAATAACTCGCCACTTAAGACTCCTGTACCACTAAAACTAAATTAGAATCAAACTTAAATGGAAAATGTTCAGTAACGTTAGTATGGTGCAATCTTAGCTAATAAACACGCGTGTGAAAACTATAATCAACATGAACTTGTCTTGAAGCTCACACGTACCTACTGAGTACAAAAACAAAACAATGGAACCTACAACAGCCACAGTATAAAAATCATCAAAACAATACAACCTACCTCAAAAATAGAAAAATTGGACAATATTAACAAACAAAAACCGAGGACAAGGTACTAAAGTTAAATTACCACGGGGGCACGGAATACGGAATAGTGATGTGCGATACGTATCGTATCGTATCGGAATATCGCGATACGCGAGGGACGATACGATATTTCGATACGATATTTGAAAAACGATACGTATCGTATCGCCTAAAACGATATTTGTATTTATATCGGCACATAGAGCGATACGATTCATGTCAAAACGATATTTTTATGCTTTTTTGCGCAGGCCGAGCAAACTTCAAAATCTGTACTCTGTGGATGTGTAGTTTGAAATAGGAGTTTTTGACGTCTGTATTTTTGGTTTTTACTTGATAATGTACCAGTCCCATCCCAGTCCAGTCCATTTCCACTAGCGTGCTATCTAGCACTAGCAGTGCAGAGTGTGGGAACTGTCTGTGGCAATTACATTAATGTATCTCCAATCCTAAAATGCTATGGGAAGGATAGGGAAACAGGTCCAAGACGTAAGGAGTTGTAAAGGAAGTAGTAAAGGCGAGCAGTGTGGAGTGTGGAAATGGATTAATGTATCTGCAATACTAAAACTGTTTTCAGAGTAAACTAATGATTTTCCCCGAGCAAAGCTTGGTCCCCAGGTACTTATATACATTGCCGTTTCTAGGTTAGGTAGGGGAGGGGGGGAAACGATACGATACGTATCGTTTTTCGATATTTTTGACGATACGATTCGCGTATCGCGATACAGACGCCCGATTCGATACGGCGATACGATATTTTTTTCCGATGCGTATCGTATCGCTGTATCGCGATACGCGTCCGTATCGCCCATCACTAATACGGAATCACGTGTCTTTTTGTTTTGAATTTGTATGTAAACAAAGCATTAGATCCTCTCGATCCTCGCCTGGACAGTCCTCCTCAGTCCTCCTATCCAATCCAATCCAATGTGAGTGAATTTTGAATTGTGAAATGAGCTTGTGCTTGGTGCTGTGCTTGTAGGTTATCTGGCTGGAGATAGCAAAATGGCACTGGATTTCAAACATTAATTTTATCCATTTCATACTATGTATAGGGTAGGGGAGAAAGTACAAGTATTTATAATCTATAGTAAAAATGAGCCTTGGTTGGTAGTACCGTCGTAAGAAGTCAATTGCTTTTAGTTAAAAAAGTTAAGTTGCAATTTTTACCATGTTAACACGTTTTTAGCGAATTAATTTGAAGTATCTTAACAGGATGGTATTGGCATAGATAAAACATACTCCTGGACAGTCTATTTAGGGTAAGTCCGTGACGCTACCGACTGAGCCACCGACTCACTAATTAAAACAACATGTTGTAGGTTGTTATCAGTAAAATCATGTTTTGGTTAGTCTATGGTAAAATCTTAATACTGTACTGAAGATTATTATGTGATAGTTTACCACTGCAGACATCTTAAAAAGTTTTCCACATTGTAACAACAGCGTAACAAAAGAAGAGAGTCTTAACTCCTTTTGCCAAATTTATTTGTCCACGTTCACTTCAAACAGCATGCCATTGTAAAATAAATTATTTAAAAAAGCAGTTTTTGGCGAAAAACATTATGGAGGTTGTTCTAGAGGGAGTAATTTTTGAAGCTCATGGTTAAAGGACAGTTAGAAAGTAAATTAATGCAAAAGCAAAAGGCAATTAAAACACAAAATTATATCGGGGTATCGGTATTTTAAGCCAAGTATGAACGGAGATGAGTGTAGGATGAGTGGAACTGGAACGATCTTATTCTTGTAATACTTAATACTTTTCAATGAAATTGCGACCATACAAAGTAGGTATTTTAAGTCAAGTATGAATGGAGATGAGTGTATAGGATGAGTGGTGCGATCTTGTAGTTTTCTTAGTGGAGTGACTATAGGTCCGACATATTCCTTAGACATAGATGTTAATTAATAGCCCATACAGTCAATGGAAACTAATAAGGAACCTACACAGTCTATAGGGGAATCCGAAACACATTTACCCGACTGCCCTGTAACTAACGAATTGGTGTAAATATCAGGATGGCAATGCGGATAGTCATAGTACTATAAGAGTCATAGTACTATATTTTATAGTGCGGACGTAAATCCAACTACCCTAACCACACCAGGGAGTTTGAGAAGTATCTTATCCACAGTGCATGCCTATAAATATCCACAATTTGTGACCTCAATCACGAACACTGATGTGATTGTGTTCTATAAGAAAGAACACCTTAACCTTTGGCCAAGAGTATTTTTTTGTTTGATTTTCAAGTCCGGCTCCAGCTAAAGGGAGGGAGGGAGGAGAAATTTTAGTGCCGCAATGGAAGTGGCTGAGTTAGATGACAATTTAAGATGAGAATTGTGTTAATACGTAGTGAATAGGAATGTAGGTGAAGATTGATATTGGTGTAGGGTCATTTTCATTAGAGTCAAAGTTTCCAAAATGTATTTTGAGGGATTGAGGGAAGTGTAAACATTTGTGTTGAAGTAAAGTATTACCTGCAACATGTTCTTATTTTCATACCAAAGACCACCCTGGCTGCCCTCTTCTGGAGTCAGAAAAGGAAAGGTGCAATCTGCCAATGTATATTATTGTAATAATGGTGTTTCCGTATGAAATAAAATAAATAACATTCAAATTATAACTAGGTGTGTTATTGTATGGATATTCTTCGCATGTTGTATTAATCCAAATTTCAGATAACTAACCAACAAAAATGTATCGTAAATCTATCCATTGATACTGTAGGCTCATGGTTCTGTAATCTGTCCCTCCCCAGGAGGTCCCTCCTCCATCTCTTCTTGAAAAAGATTACTAACCCCTTTTGGGGTCGAGTTACGGCAAGGCTCGTGCACGGTAATGCATGGTGTGTGCTTTTTTTAACTGCTTTTAGCGAATTTCCCTATAGGGAAGTAGCTATTACCGTAGGTCTCATGGTAAGACCTAGGCCCGGGACCGATTTACTTTTTCATTTTGATGTCCCCAGAGGCCAAAAACACCATTCGTTTAAATTTATATATATATATATGTGTGTGTGTGTGTGTGTGTGTGTGTGTGTGTGTGTGTCCATCCGCACGATCACTTGAGTAATTTTTGTCAGATTTTGATAAAATTTGGTTTGAAGGTGTAAGGCGGGATAAACTCGAACGAGTTCGCGAACCAGCATGATCGGACTATTGGAACGGGGGTTTACGGGGGGTTTTATTGGGTAAAAATAGGTTTTTCCCATTTTTGACCCAAAAAAAATAAAATTTTGCAAAATCTTTTCAAACCATTTTGTAGAGCTTAAAAAAACAAATAATTTAGTATATTAAAGTGTTACTATGCGCCTAATGGTTACGGAGAAAATTCCAAAAAAATGTAAATTTTAAATTCCCATGTTATTCTTATGGAGAATGAGTAAACTGTTGTAGTTTGCTTGTTTATGAACATATTTTGATCAAATTTGGAAAATGTTTTTATTTCTTACTAACTATTAACATTTTACAAAAAAAGTTTTACCCTCCCTGATGCAGCAAACCTAAGAACCTGTTAAAATAATTCTATTTAAATAGGAAATAAATTTTAAATTTTTAAGTAGACATTTTAGTGTAGATCCAATCAGACATATGGAAATTCGCTTAGTCTGCAGGTTTGCTGCGGCCGGGTATTTGATTTTTTCCTCCAAATGTGCATGGTTTTAATCTGATTTATTTTACTTTTTATTTTGTCTGCATTTGACTTAAGCATGGTTTGATTTTATTGTTAACCAATATCTGATGATGGTTTTATTTTTATTTTATTGAATTATGTATTGACATAGTCTATTATGTAATGTTTAATGGCCAAATAAACAATTTGAATTTTGAATTTGAATTTGAATGGGCTCCATGGTGAAATATGGGAACCGCACCTTCACTATAACGTCACGCTTGAAGGGGTGGGTTCCATAATATCGACAACCGTAGAAATTGATCGAAACTGAATTATTCCCAGTTTGTCGACACTGGAATATTCCCACTTAACCGACATCCCAAATAACCGACGTCGCAAATGATCGACACCACAAATTGTCGACATCCCATATTGTCGACAATGAAATAGTTTCATTTTGTCGACACTGAAATAGTCCCAGTATATCGACAAGCACCCGTTCTTCGGAGCTACTCTTGAAAAGGAGTTGTTCTAATTCATCGTTCAGTTCCTCAACTCACGAGTCGCAATATTTGATTCCGAATTCCGATTTCCGACGGACATTTCTACATTTTATTGACTAAGAACTTTTATGTTGTAAATATTTATCTTGTTTATTTCTTTCCTTGTTTACAAGAAAATAGATGACTCGAGTGTTACAAACTATAGTTTTTAAGGAATAATGTGAAATAAGTTAATTTTTATAGGATAAAAAACTTAATCAACATGATAACTTAATAACATTAGTCCTACCAGACACTAACTTAGGTAAGTCACCAACAAGAACCTAAGATACAGCTTTTTCGTAGGCTAATTCTGGATCATCAAGCAATATTGTAGCAAATGTTTGAATAGGCATTTACCCCTAGGGGGTACAGTTTCTTAACTGGGCTACGCTAATATTGATTGAAACTATCGATTCGATTAGTAAACCTTCATGCGATTTTTTCACCATCAGCAAGTTTGGTTGGTTAGGTTAGGTTATGATAGATTAATTTTATAATAGATATATTTTTAAATGTCGATTATTAATCAATATTTTCAATTCGATAGTTTCAATCAATATTAGCGTAGCCCAGTTAAGAAACTGTACTCTCCCTAGGCTATAGGATAGCCTCTTTGGGTACAGTTTCTTAACTGGGCTATGCTAATATCGATTGAAACTATCGAATTGAAAATAGAGATTGATTAATAATCGATATTTGTTAATATATTTATTATCAAATTAAACTATCTTAACCTAACCAACCAAACTTGCTGATGGTGAAAAAATCGCATGAAGGTTTACTAATCGAATCGATAGTTTCAATCAATATTAGCGTAGCCCAGTTAAGAAACTGTACCCCCTAGGGGTAAAACCTTCATGCGATTTTTTCACCATCAGCAAGTTTGGTTGGTTAGGTTAAGATAGTTTAATTTGATAATAAATATATTAACAAATATCGATTATTAATCAATCTCTATTTTCAATTCGATAGTTTCAATCGATATTAGCATAGCCCAGTTAAGAAGCTGTACCCGTCTCTTTCCCACTGACCCAGTGTCAACTTTAAGAATTTGTTTAAGTTATGTAAAAATATTTGGCTGCACTTATATCGCATGAAGGTTTACTAATCGAATCGATAGTTTCAATCTATACTTATTAGCATAGCCCAGCTAACAAACTCTACCCGTATTTTGAATATTTCATTCCTTTAGTTAGGTTAGGTTTTACCCTAACTAACCAAACTTGATATAGGCCTAGGCCTAAGTTTATCAAATGAAATAATCAACATGACTGGGACGGGTGGCGTCGTCCTGTAATCCAGCTACTAGGAGGTCACGAATTGTGGATATTTATAGGCATGCACTGTGGATTCGACACTCCCTGGTGTGGATTAACGTCCGCACGAGTGAGTACTTACTACGACTCTCCCCAGTACTATCCTGATAATTAGACCAATTCGTACTTATAGGCCTATACCAAGGCAATAACTTAATGTGGTTCGGATTCCACTATAAACTGTATGTCCCTTAGTTGCCATTAGCTGTTTGGGCTATTAATTAACAGCTGTGTCTAAGGAATGTCAGTCTTAGTCACTAACAAGACTACAAGATCGCTCCACTCATCCTACACTCATCTCCATTCATACTTGGCTTAAAATACCTACTTTGTATGGTCGCCAAGTAATAAGAAAGAAAGTAGGCCTATTAAAGAAATACATTCATTGGAATGAGTGTAGGACGTAAACTTAAGTGCTGTCAAATATTCTAGAGCTGTTTGTATTTGGTGTAAGACTAGACTTGGATTATATTCATTCATTGCTGATGACTTCATTGTTAGTTTTATAGATGATCCTGGAGCAAAGGCTGTAATTTAACCTGAACCCAAATTGGTCTCTGTTTTAAATATTGTCTTGAACCAATAAGTTAAGAGGACTAACTGTTCTGGACGACATTGCCATCGATATCACTGCAGATGAGAGAGAAAGAGAGACCAGAGTTGTGTACCCTGGAGGCAATTACCATACTGCTGTGATAATGTTCCTTGGTCTAACCATAACTTAAGTGAGGTGAGTCAATATTCTTTCCCCTTTGGGATAGATTCTAGGCTGTTTGTTAACTAAGTAATTCAAAGTCCAAATCGGTATTTTGGTAAGTATTATCCGGAGGCTCACCAAAGGACTTGTGTTTGTTGTGTAGGCTTGTGTTTGGAGGAGTATTATTGGAGGAGCGCTGTACAGCGCTTTGCGGCGGTTAAGTTATGTTAGGTTGGGTTATCTATCATGGAAAGAACATTTTTATGTCCTAGGCCTACTGTCCATATTTGGGTGGGTTTATTCTTAACTGTACAATATCTTTTGTTTGAATTTTTTGCGTTTATAAATTTATTTTATGGACAGAATTTAACCTTCATTCGATTTTTTTCATTATCAGCAAGTTTGGTTGGTTAGGTTAGGTTATGACAGTTAGGGTCCGGTTGCCGGACCCGTATCCTCTGCGTAGATTTTTACGTACTGAATCCAAAGACCACTATTTTTCACTGCAGATGAATATTAGCCTACTGAAACGGAATAAATCACCGCTCAAAATGTTTGAATAGTCAAGGTAGAGTGGATTACATTAACAAGTGGAATGAACTGTGGGTGAAGTAATTTAAGCCTACAGCTGATTGTTTTCAACACCAAGCAATTGGAAGTGACAACTTTATTTAATAAATATGATTCTGTCTTTGCTCATAGGCCTATTGACGTCACATCAATTGGCCCCGATTAATATTAATGGCTGATCATATTTATCGGCGTTCCAATGCTCTAAGTCATAGCCTCCTCTACGTATTTTATAGGCCTGCCTAATGCCTACAATTGACTAAATTCTTTACCCTAGGGGAGCGAGCAGAACTTCAGTACCGGGCTCAAATCCTGCCAGATCCAGATGACCAATGGATTTTATTTATTATTTTTATTATTATTTTTTTGTGAACACCACAGCCCTAGACCTAGGCTGAAGTGTGAAATGTGAATTAAAATTCCGGACTAGTGCCTGTAGCGTCCTAGGACAAAAAATGTGTGTATACAGTTATCACATTCGTTATAAACTAATAACTAGGCGGCCTGTGTGCAAAATTACACATTTTAACATGATAACAGTAATAATAAAAAGGTTGTTTAAGTCAGTCATTCAAAGTTTTCAAAATGAAGCGCATGTGAATTATTTTTCCAACTTTCACCTGACAAAGTGGCCTTCCTTGCACTTATTATAGCACAGAAAGTTGCTAATTGCTGCATTTACTTACTTTTACCGCGTTCTTTTTTTGCCGCACTCCTGTATTCCAACCAAACAACACAAAACAGCGTGGTTTTATTAGACACGTATAATACATACGTACACTTGAAAATAAGTTGGCTACCCATTCAAGATATTACGACTACGATCAACTGGTACAGCTTACCATTTCACCAATGTTTGGATTTAACCTAACCTATAAACGTGTTGAACAGAGTTTGAAAGACTAATTATTTATATGTTTTATAATAACTGTAAGAAAAATATAATTTCTAACACAAGTGCAAACTGCCTTTGCTGCACTCGAGATACTTTCCACACTCGCCTACGGCTCGTGCGTTTAAACATTTCTCTCATGTGTAGCAAAGTGCCACTTCGCCCACTAGTTACTATAGTTTTTGGTGGAACATGAGGATAATATATAATCTGTATGCAAATTTATAGTTTTTTATAACAATTTAAATCCAGGCCCCTACTTAAAATTTATTTGGATTACATCTCGAAACATGTTGTTTGGAAATTACTTATAATTAGGCTATAGCTTGCATTTTTGCAAATTGGGAAATAACAATGAATTAATATTTGAAGCAATTTATTTTGTCTAAACCAAATTATTGTTACAAATTCTAATATTTTGTACTAACTTGACCCAGATTTGCTCAAACATTTTCCTATTAGCTGTGTACCTATTTGAATATCGCAAATATAGAAAGGAGTGTACACACTTGTATTATTTGTTAGACTAAAATTATTTGTATAACACTATTTTTTTGCAATATTTCTGTACAGAGCTGAAGCCTACCAGTAAAATGGGGGTGTTGTAATTAATATCCTCCGACACTGGAGGATACAGGGGAGAGGTGTCAGAGGAAGAGGAGATGGAGGATGGGGCCAGTAAGACTAAGATTGAAGAAAACTAACTTATGGTAAGTTTTGCCATTTACTTAAATTTAATACTTATAAATCCAGGGCCGTGTCCATTGCCCCGAAGCCTATGTCGCATAACCCTCCTGAATTACTAGTATTTAACACATTGCCCGCTTAAGACGTCTTAAGACGTCCTCAACCCTATTAAGAAATAGCGGAGGACGTCCTAAGACGTCCTTGTGTAAGGTTAAGCAAATGGTGTTACAGTTGTCCCCGTTTTCAAACTAGGGAATTGAAACTCTGTCAGCCCTTGGGGGACATATTGAGTATTACGTCATTACCGCCGCTTGCAGATCCGCCGCTCCGGTTGGTGGCACTCGCGGCGGAATTTTTGAATTAATTGGCCGAACAAAAGCAGCCAGTATGAGTCTAGTGTTTGACGGTGAACGTTACTACTTGCTGAGCGTGGTCTGTAAACACAATAGAAATCTGTTTTTGCCGCCACTCCTTAGTTCGGGCGTGCTGCGATTTTTTGCGGATTTTTAAGTTCGCGTTTGTTTTTATGTAAGTTTGCGCTTGTGTTTAGTCGTGTTTGGACTTTTTTATGTATTACGTTCCAAGCAGTGCTGCTATCTGTGGGTGTTTAACGAACTACGTCGACTCTTGTAAAGCAGGACATCGCCGCACGTTCTTTGCTATTCTTCAGACCGAAATTGGAAAGCCAATCACTCGCGGCAATCGGGTTTGTTCGACGCTGAGGGCTGCGCCGCACTGGGTTACGCCCGCCCTTTGACGTGCCGCAGCGAATGTGTTAACCAGCATTTTAACTGGAGAGGTGCCCAAAAATTTGCTTTTGTTTTTTAGGAAATGTAGGCTATATTTTTTTACACCATACAGTAATTATAATTATTTTGAATATGTCATTGTGTTTACATTTGGTTAGTACTGAAACAGCAATAATTTTAAGACAAATGGAAAAGCCCTGTCAACAGAAGCAGTTGAAACAAGTAGAAAAATTCTCATACATCAATAAGGTATTTAGTACGAGCGTGGTTCAATAAGACCTTAGAAAAATATATAATAACACAATTTTTTGTGATAAATTTGATTTATTTTGTTATAATCTCCTTTTATTTAGCTCTATACACTTATCTTAAAGTTCCGCAAAACCTCCTTCAAATGCTGTCCAAATAAATAGCACCCTACAAACATGAAAAGCCTTCAAAATACTCTTCTTTTTCAGTGATGACCTCATCATTTGACATAAAACGTTGCCCACCAGGTCAATTTGTTATCTTAAGAAATAAAAAAGGTCATTCAGGGCGTTTGACAAACAAAATTATTCGACGGTTTTCTTTGCCACCCTGTCAAGTGAGTGAGTGTTGGAGGGTGGTGGGAATGGTGTCGTCCCGTTTGCGAACAGTCCCGTTTGCAAACAAATTTTTGGCTGTGGGGTGAGGTACCTGGGAAGGAGTCCCGTTTGCGAACAAGTTTCGTTCTACCCTCAGTCAGGTAGTCTCCCGCACGTTAATTGTTGTCTTTCTGCTTGTAGAATACAAAGCTAATATTCAAAGACATTATCAGAATATCTGCTTTTTAGGCCTACTTTTGAATATTGATTGTATAAATATTGGTTATTTCATCGGCAGGAAACAAGTACAATGAATCAATACGAGCAGGGACTATTCTTTTGATTAGATTCATTAACTGTCTGTAACGAATATAAATAAAATGTGACATGTTTATTTATTCTTATATTTGATGGTTCATTGATTATTGATTTTATGAAATAAGTGAGATTGTATATCTGTTGTTGTATCTAACCCTAATTAATTATTAAAAATTTCGCTAATGTGAATAATTGTATTGAAAGATTTTGGTGTAAAAAATAGTGAAATTATAAAGTTCACATTTACTTGAATCATTTTAAAATTTTTGAACAATTAACATGTGTTAAGAGTAGGGTACACACCTTAAAAATTGAAACTTTTTCTCAAGGAGATAATTGACAAACATGTATATTTTTGCCATTTTGAGAGAAATATTGTTTACACCATTTGCCTTTTCACAAATTTTTAAATCCTAATTTCATATTACTACCCATAGATTAGTTATGATGTTTTCTAATCCAGAGGTAGCTACTACCTATCTATATTATAACTTTTGACACTTTCTGTAAATTTCACATTCTATTCAATGAATTACTTTTTATGAGCGTTTCATGGTCATGATATGTATATTTTCAACCAAGTTCCTCTTAACTTAACCTACCCTCGACATAAACATTGTTTGATGACGTTAAATTTCCTAATTCTAAGCTGATATACAAATATTTCAATTTAAAAACAACAATAAAATACCCCCACTGCAGCAAACCTGCAGACTAAGCGAATTTCCATTTGACTGATTTGATTTACACTGAAATGTCTACTTACAAATATAACATTTATTCCCGATTTAAATAGAATTAGTTTAACAAGTACTTAGGTTTGCTGCATCAGGGAGGGTAAAACTGTTTTTTTGTAAAACGTTAATAGTTAGTAAAAAATAAAAACATTTTCCAAATTTGATAAAAATATGTTCATAAACAAGCAAACTACAACAGTTTACTTATTCTCCATAAGAATAACATGGGAATTTTAAATTTACAATTTTTTGGAATTTCCTCCGTAACCATAAGGCGCATAATAACGCTTCAATATACTAAGTTATTTGTTTTTTTAAGCTCTACAAAATGGTTTGGAAAGAAATTGCTAATTTTTATGTTTTTTGGGTCAAAAATGGGAAAAACCTATTTTTACCCCATAAAACCCCCCGTAAACCCCCGTTCCCATGGTCCGATCATGCTGGATCGCGAACTCGTTCAAATAATCGTAGGTTTACACGTTTGTGCCAAATTTCATCAAAATCGTTGTCGTTGTTATGGTTTGTTCGTTATGTAGAGGTAAAATATACATTGTGTCTAATGGAGAGTTCTAGGGGATTAAAAAAAATTTGTTTTATTAAGGAATTCGTTATATTGAGGTTCGTTATATCAAGGTTAGACTGTATTAATTTTTGTTCTGTTATATTCCAGGCCTGATGACAGGGTGGATGGCAATGGAGGCATGGAGGTTGGGGGAGAGAAGGCTGAAGAAGTGAAGACAAATCAGTTTAGATTCATTATAATGATTAGTTTAATATTTATTTTGAATACCAGTATACTTTTATTTAAATTTTTTCTCATTTAGATTATTTAATTAAGAAAATTTTATTATTTTTATAAAGATGTTTTCTTAAATTTTTAATATTTGTTTGTACTTCTGCCTGGTAAAAAACAAAACTGTTTATTATGTTTGTTAAAATGATTAGCCTACTTCCACTAATGGACCTTGTCTTGGGTGAAAAGAGATATCTTGATATTTAACTAGCAGGGTGCCTGTTCTATCTATGGGCGGGGATCGTATAAGTCAGTTGAATTGAAACCTTCTTATATTTCGATATTTGGTAAATTAATCATTTCCAACTTTATATAGTATAGATCGCTATTTCTGTATTGATGTACTGAAATGAATAAAATTATATGAAATTAAATGTTGTTTTTTTTATATATTCTGATGAAACACTATTGATAAGGCATAACAATATTCTAAAGTTTATAACAGCTGATGTTTGTGTTTTTATTAATGATTTATTGTATTGTGACTTTTGAGTGGTTGAAGGATTTGTGGTGATTTGGTTTTAAGGAGATTGATGTTCCTAATTTTTTAAAGTCTATCTATATCTATCTATCTATATCTATATCTATCTTCTATCTATCTATCTATATATTAATAGGCAAGCATGTTTCTTTAAAACCTTTTTTCTCAGGTCGTGTGCATCGCAGAGAAAATCTACGCATACTGTTGGAAAGATATTTTCCTGTAGATGTGCAGAATGCCTCTAAAAATTAAAATAGGCTAACAAATAAGCACAAAAAATTAATTTGAAAACTTCAACAAATTAACATGGAGCATATGGGTTGCCATGATGGTGACGAAATAACAACAAAATGTAAACAGAAAATCAAAACAAATGGAAGAAATTCAAATCACATGTGTTATTTACAGTGTGGGGAGAAAATAGAGAAGTCTGTACGAGTTTCGACCACAGGACGACCACTAGTACTTATTTAATACGCAAGCAGGATTTTTGTGACAATTACTCCTCCGAAACTACTGAACCGATTGACATGTTTTTGGTGTCATTGGAAAGAGCGTAACGTGAAGTTGTGCAGGAAACTTTCTTTTTATCGAAATAATTTGAGAGTGAGGCCCTGGGGCCCTTTAAAGTTTCATATTTCTCCATAAGGATAACATGGAGATAATTTTTATTTACAGAAACATATGTTTGTTACTTGAAAATAGTCAAAGTCTACTACATAATAATTGCTGTGTATTATGACTCTTAATGTATACTACATTTCAATCAAGGATTGAGTACCTTAAAGTTTACCCATAATGGATCTTACTAACTTACTTTATTTTAATGCTGGGAATGTTAAAATTTAGTTGAGAATAAGTTACCATGAATTAGAAAACTTTACTATAATAATTTATGTATTTAAATCACAAATCTTTGACATTATTAATTGATTTGAAACTAAACAGCTGATCGACAAATCAAACAAATCACCTTCTTCATGTGAATAATATTATTACACAAAAATAGTTTTTTTTTTTAACCAATAACTTGATTCTTTTTTACTTGTGGGTGTATTTTGAGTTTGCAGTTATGAAAGCACCAAGCCAAGTAACTTTTATCTCATTTTCTTTATAAACTAACAGTATTAATGAATTACTACATGAACTTGAAAAGTCAGGTAATTAATTGTTATGTATGCCAAGGGGAAGAAGACTGGGTCCTCGAAAACAGACGAAGGCGGAGACACCCATCTAGAAAATCCAACTGAGTTTTTAAATATAGAGGTTTGTGGATTGCCAAGCAAGACACAGATTATACTAATAAAAGGGGGCAGTGGTTTTATTGATGAGGAATATTAATACATCAAAAAGGGCCTCATTAATGGCACAAGGCTTCATGTGATCAGAACGGTTGACAACTTAATAGAATGTAAAGTCTTAACTGGAACAAGTGAGTGGGGACATATATTTATTTGGAGGATAAAAATGTGCCCGTCTGAAACAAACTTACCTTTTAAAATGGGAAGATGCTAATTTCTGTTATCTTTGGCATTTGCAGCACAACCACTTTAATTAAAGGGCACTTTTGGTTCTACTGGAGAGTACTTTTGGTTATACCCAGACCAATTTAAGTCACGAGCAACTATATTGTATCATTGACATATATACCTATAGGTAGTAGTATAGGTAGTATATACTGTAGGTATATATAGTCAATGATTATATGTTGTTTTAATGTAAGGCTACATCTTTTAATAGGATACGCGTATTCGTTACGGAAAACTCTCACCAGGGTAATCTTCCTGAAGGTAACTTTAGGACTAAAATCATAGTATTCAAGGAAGTGCTTTCGTGATAAAAATATTGTTTTTTTAGTGTTCATTTTTATTTTAATAGTGTGTTTTCTTCAAGCAGCATTTTTATGAAATATGCTACATAGGCCTATTGGTTTGATATAATAAAATGTTTTGTTAAATGTGTTTTTAAAATCTTTAAAAATATCTACCCTATAACCTTACTCGCTGCCTATAACATACTTCAACTTGAACACTTATTAGGCTAATTTTATAAATATAATACACATACAGCTAGAAAATGGCTGGACTGCTTCCCTTCTAAGGCTTTATTATTACTGTATTTCATTTTCGACGACGAGTCAATATACAGGGTGATTGATATAAGTGTGCCAGCCGTTTTATTCGAAAACCATAAGAGATATCAAAAAAAGTTAAATGGTAAGTGCCTTGGACTTTTTATTAAAAAAATTGTAGTAAAGTCGAAAAAATTATTTTAGCCGCCATTTTTCCAATATGGCAGCCAACTTTGATTTTTCTTATGGAACACCCTGTATTTTATGATGTATTCTGGTAGAAAATGTAATTTTAAGACGATTTTATTCTTGTATTTTTTTTCCTAAACCTAACCGTTTCAAAGATAATAATGGTTTAAGTTGTAAAATTTTGAATGGTTTTCGAATAAAACAGCTGGCATGCTTGCTTAGGCCTTTATCGAAACTCTTTCTCATGCAGAAATTTCAAAACTTTAACCATTATTATCTTTGAAACGGTTAGGTTTATGAAGAAAATCACAAGAATAAAATCGTCTTAAAATTACATTTTCTACCAGAATACATCATAAAATACAGGGTGTTCCATAATAAAAATCAAAGTTGGCGGCCATATTGGAAAAATGGCGGCTAAAATAATTTTTTTGACTTGACTAAAATTTTTTAAATAAAAAATCCAAGGCACTTACCATTTAACTTTTTCTGATATCTCTTATAGTTTTCGAATAAAACGGGTGGCACACTTATATCAATCACCCTGTATAACCCGATGAATTTGTTTTCTAAATACCTATCTTATTTTGCGGGGCATTGAGCCGCACAGGTTCACTAGTACTTATTTAATACGCAAGCAGGTTTTTTGTGACAATTACTCCTCCGAAACTACTGAACCGATTGACATGTTTTTGGTGTCATTGGAAAGAGCGTAACGTGAAGTTGTGCAGGAAACTTTCTTTTTAGGGAAATAATTAGAGAGTGAGGCACTGGGGCCCTTTTAAGTTTCATATCTAATATATAAAATTCTCGTGTCACAGTGTTTGTCTGCAAACTCCTCCGGAACGACTTCACCGATCGTTATGAAATTTGGTGTGTAAATTCTGTAGGTATGCGAAACGGACGTAAACTATTTCCCGTTTCGAAATTCTTAAACGGGCTCCGCCCCAGTGGCTCTGGAGTTTCCCATGTTAACCTTATGAGAAATGGAATTAATGAATCTTAACAGCTGTTTCAATTAAACTAGGCATGCGGCCTCAGGTCCGCCAATTGAGCGGAGTAAGCAAGCTTATATAAACAAATAACTTTAATTTGTTTTCATGATTCAAATTGAATACATGATGACGTCATCATAACAACAATCCAATTGAATTCTCGTGGTTGGTTGGAAGAGTTGAAAATATGAATCCAGTCAGCTGTTTCTATTAGGTCATTGATTTTTACTTGTATATATGAGTAATAGGTTAGTCTACGGTAATAGTAAAACTGTGTGTTTGTAATATCATGAAGATAAGTATTATTTTGTCAATATCCTAATGTTTGTTTAGCTCCCATTTATGTAATAGGCCTATAGGCTTCCTTCTCATTTTCTCCAACTAAAATATTTAGCCAATTAGTAAACTTTGCTCAGCGAACAGAATGACAGAAGAAGGTGACTATATATAGCAATACCATAGTAATTATAATAATTAGCAAGTAAGTAAGTAAGTATTCAAGTAAGTATTAAAATCAAATATAAAAGACGTTTTTATATTAGGCTATGGCAATTTAATTTGAGAACCTGCACTGTGTTGATGTAAAAGCCTATTTATTGGGTTGTACTAAATTTTCAACCTGACATAAAAATGCCAACATGCTGTTCTGTTAGCTGTAATAATTCACCTTATAGTATTACGGAAAAAATAAGAATATTATATCACGCTTAATTTATAACTGGACTCCCATACAGACCAAGCAGTCTAGGCTCTACTTTTTGTAATCATTACCTTATTATCTTCATCTTTTACCCAAAAGGGATTGATGGCGTCAGACTTTCAAATAAAAAATATATACATTTAAACAAACAGACATAAATTACTGAACATATATTTACAACATTGGCATGTGTAATTGTAACTGTGTCTGTATATCTGCACAGAGAAAATTATTTCCACACTTATAAGTTATAAATTGGACAACACAAGATAACAAGTTTCGTTAAATATTTAATTATAATAAATAGCTATAACTGAACTTCTGTATAGGCCTAGCAGTCTAGGCATTAGGCCTACGCATCGTAATCGTAACTGAACAAGCCTAACCAATTATTTACACGCCTTAGTTAAAGTGGACTTCTATAAAATCCTAGGTAATTATTTATTTATTGTAGTCGCAACTGGACTTTAGTGTGCAAGCCCAGCAAATCACTGTATTTATTTAGGATAGGCTACCGTTAATAATATTTGAAAATACTTAATTCCTGCTTCGGAAATACAGTTTCTATAGTTTTCAATTTGAATACTCTCTTTTACTGTTTATAAACTAAGTACCTGGAGACCGAGCTTTGCTCGGGGAAAATCATTCCCCCCACTCTGCGATGCCAGCCTTTACTACTTCCTTCACCATTTCCTACGTCATTGTTTCCTTCCCTTCTCATAGCATTTAAGTATTACAGATACATTAATCTAACTGCCACAAATGGTTCCCACACTTTGCGATTCTAAACTTTACTACTTCCTACGTCGTGGACATGTTGTCATCACTTTCCATTGCATTTTAGTATTTTAAATACATTAATCTAATCGCCAACAACATTTCCCACACTCCACACTGCTAGCATTTACTAATTCTTTAACCATTTCCTATGTCTTGGACATCTTTCCATCCCATCTCATAGCATTTCAGTATTTCAATTTCAGATACAGAAATCGAACTGTTACAATTGGTTTCCAGTTCCCAGACTCCACAGTGCTCGCCTTTACTACTTCCTTCACCTCTTCCTACGTCGCGGACCTGTTTCCCTCCCTTCCCATTGCATTTTAAGATTGCAGATACCTTAAACTAATCCTTATAAACAGTTCCCACACTCCGGACTGCTCGCCATGACTACTTCCTTTACCACTTCCTACGTTTCGGACCTGTTTTCCTCCCTTCTCATAGCATTTTAAGATTGTAGATACCTTAATCTAATCGTCGTTAACAGTTCCCACACTCCGGACTACTCGCCTTTACTACTTCCTTCGCCACTTCCTACGCCGCGGACCTATTTCCCTCCCTTCCCATAGCATTTTAAGATTGTGGATACCTTAATCTAATCGTCATAAACAGTTCCCACACTCCGGACCGCTCACCTTTACTGCTTCCACCACGACTTCCTACGTCACGGACCTGTGTCCCTCCCTTCCCATAGCATTTTAGGATAACAGATACCTTAATCTAATCGTCATTAACAGTTCCCACACTCCAGACCGCTCACCTTTACTGCTTCCATCACGACTTCCTACGTCACGGACCTGTGTCCCTCCCTTCCCATAGCATTTTAGGATAACAGATACCTTAATCTAATCGTCATCAATAGTTCCTACACTCCGGACTACTCGCCTTTACTACTTCCTTCACCACTTCCTACGCCGCGGACCTGTTTTCCTCCCTTTCCATAGCATTTTAGGATAACAGATACCTTAATCTAATCGTCATTAATAGTTCCCACACTCCGGATTACTCGCCTTTACCACTTCCTTCACCACTTCCTACGCCGCGGACCTGTTTTCCTCCCTTCCCATAGCATTTTAGGATTGTAGATACCTTAATCTAATCGTAATAAACATTTCCCACACTCTGGACTACTTACCTTTAATGCTTCCGTCACGACTTCCTACGTCGCGGACCTGTTTCCCTCCCTTCCCATAGCATTTTAGGATAACAGATACCTTAATCTAATCGTCATAAACAGTTACCACATTCCGGACTAATATTTACCACAAAACTAATAACAACAATTAAAAGAAATAATCTGCTTGGAATAATTCAGTAAGGCCGCCAGAAATTATGCGAATCGGTGTATTGTTAATCAACGCTTAATGGTATTCATCGGACTCCTTTTCTTTTGTACTGTCTTTTGTAAATAGGCCATATGTGCATGTGCAAGCTGAGGTGCCAGTGGGTACAGAATGTCGAGTCGCATACGCTACGATTCTTTGTTTACATCTACGTTGTTATCTCGTAACCATCATGGCAACTCATAAGACTCATGTTAAACATTGCAAATTTTATGTCAGTCTTAAATTGTAAAGGTATCATCAAATTGAAATTTGTTTGTTTCGAAACATCAAAAATATTTGTCGAAATACCCCTGGTAAGTTTGGATTCAATATGTTCAGCCGTTATTGAGTTAATTGATTACATAGTTTGCATAAGGCCCGATCTCAAAGAGCTTCGCTCGCTTCGCTCGCTCCGCTCAACAAGTTGGTTCTGTTCTATGATGTTCAATAGCATTAAAGTTACAAGGATTACCAACAGGGTGCAGCACTATTATTTCTTTTACATTTAATTTGCAACCAAAAGGTGAGTGAGCGTAGCGAACGAACTTCAACCTGGAGGCGAGTTAGCGTAGCGAACGAGCTAACCTGAAGGCAAGTGAGCGCAGCGAACGAGCTCCAACCTAAAGGTGAGTGAGCGTAGCGAACGAGCTCCAACCCAAAGGTGAGTGAGCGTAGCGAACGAACTTCAACCAGGACGTGATTGAGCGATGCGAACGAGATCATCTTGAAAATTAAACGTAACGGTACTTTCTTTCCATCGGTCTGTCTTAGGCCGGGGCCACACTCATCTTATCTCGCTGAATTTTTTCCACGGGCGTTACCCGTGGGTTTGAGAGATACATTACGGTATATGGAGCAGGCCACACTAGAGTAAAAACGTCCGTGAACGCGTTTGTCAGTCTCGCTGGTTTTAGCAGCGAGACTGACAAACGGAATTGCACGGGTATTCTCTACTAACATCCCACGGGCGTTGTACGTAAAACTAGTCGCGGGGCATTGCGGCTTATGGGAGTGAACACACTCATCCTATCTCGCTGAACTTTTTCCACGGACGTTTCTAGTTTTAACCTGCCTGTTTTAGTACGTGGAGGGGGGGAGGCGGAAGACGGACACGGACGATTTTTATTGCCAGTGTGGCATGCTCTATCAGTCTCACTGGTTTGCCCAAAAAACCTATCTCGTAAGGCCGGGGCCACACTTGTAATTTTCAACCAGCGAGACTGTTTTTTTTTCCGTTTTCACGTGCGACGCACGTGAAACAGTTTGCCCGTGGCCACACTCGTCTTACGAGATAGGTTTTTCGGGCAAACCAGCGAGACTGATAGAGCATGCCACACTGGCAATAAAAATCGTCCGTGTCCGTGATACGCACTCCCCCCCCCCTTCCACGCTCTCTGTACAGGTTAAAACTAGAAACGTCCGTGGAAAAAGTTCAGCGAGATAAGATGAGTGTGTTCACTCCCATAAGCCGCAATGCCCCGTGACTAGTTTTACGTGCAACGCCCGTGGGATGTTAGTAGAGAATACACGTGCAATTCCGTTTGTCAGTCTCGCTGGTAAAACCAGTGAGACTGACAAACGCGTTCACGGACGTTTTTACTCTAGTGTGGCCTGCCCCATATACCGTAATGTATCTCTCAAACCCACGGGTAACGCCCGTGGAAAAAATTCAGCGAGATAAGATGAGTGTGGCCCCGGCCTAAGACGAGTGTGGCCACGGTCAAACTTTTTCACGTGCGTAGCACGTGAAAACGGAAAAAAACAGTCTCGCTGGTTAAAAATTACAAGTGTGGCCCCGGCCTTAGGGGAAACCTATAACTTAGGCGATACGAAGTTCGCCGGGTCAGCTAGTTTCTCCATAAGATTAACATGGGAAACAAAAATTGTTATGAAACTCCAGCTGTTGTACGAAATTAAAAGTGAGAAGAAGAACATATATTTTAATTGTAAAAAGTCGATAATTTTGCTAATTTAACAGTTTGCTACAAATATTTACTGACTTCGTTGAAATGAAATATTTACTATTTGAGTTTGGGTTAGCGTAAATATTACAGTGGAAAAAAGTGAGAGTTTTTTTTTAATATCAATTTATCCAGGCTGGATAAATTGATATTAAAAAAAAAAACTGCATTAACACTGTGCTGCATTTTTTAGTAATCGTTGAAAGAGCCAATTTGCAAATCATGGAAACATAGGAAAGTCATAAAACACCACTAAGGAGAAGAATTAGAAATAATGTTTTTTTATTTTTTAATTTCCTAATTGTAGAAAACACTAAAAAACAAGATCAGCTTTTGAAAAATGATAAGATATTTACAAGAAATTTTGATTATATCCATCTGTTATGAACATTTGAGTATTTCCATAATCTTTGAGTCGAATCTTTTAAAGTCATCAGAAATTATGACTATTATTCGTTTTACAATAATGCCTGTAATTCTTGGCAATTGCTCGAATTCGAGCAACAGGGACACTAGTCTATTACTTATTTAATACGCAAGCAGGTTTTTTGTGACAATTACTCCTCCGACACTACTGAACTGATTTACATGTTTTTGGTGTCATTGGAAAGAGGGTAACGTGAAGTTGTGCAGGAAACTTTCTTTTTATGGAAATAATGAGAGATTGAGGCCCTGGAGCCCTTTAAAGTTTCGTATTTCTCCATAAGGATAACATGGGAGATAATTTTTATTTACAGAAACATGTGTTTGTTACTAGAAAATAGTCAAAGTCTACTACATAATAATTGCTGTGTGTTATGACTCTTAATGTATACCTACTACATTTCAATCATGGATTGTGTACCTTAAAGTTTACCCATAATGGATCTTACTACTTTATTTTAATGCTGGGAATAGTAAAATTTAGTGGAGAAGAAGTTACCATGATTTAGAAAACTTCACTATAATAATTTATGTATTTAAATCACAAATCTTTGACATTATTAATTCATTTGAAACTAAACAGCTGATCGACAAATCAAACAAATCATCTACTTTATGTGAATAATTTTATTATACAGACATAGTTTTTTTTAACCAATATCTTGATTTTTTTACTTGTGGGTGTATTTTGAGTTTGCAGTTATGAAAGCACCAAGCCAAGTAACTTTTATCAAATTTTCTTTATAAACTAACAGTATTAATGAATTACTACACGAACCTGACAAGTCATGTAATTAATTGTCAGTTTACCAAGGGGAAGAAGAGTGGGTCCTTGAAAACAGACGAAGGCGGAGACACCCATCTAGAAAATCCAACTGAGTTTTTAAATATAGAGGTCAGTGGATTGCCAAGACACAGATTAGACTAATAAAAGGGAGCATTGGTTTTATTGGTGAGGAATATTAATACATTAAAAAGGGCCTCATTAATAGCACAAGGCTTCATGTGATCAGAATGGTTAACAACTTAATAGAATGTAAAGTCTTAACTGGAACAAGTGAGTGGGGACATATTTTGATTTTGAGGATAAAAATTTACCCGTATGAAACAAACTTACCTTTTAAAATGGAAAGATGCTAATAACCTTTGACATTTGCAGCGCTGTTCTTACCCAGACCAATTTCAGTCATGAGCAACTATATTATATGTTGTTTTAAGTAAGGCTACATCTTTTAATAGGATAAGTATATTCGTTACGGAAAACTCTGATCAGGGTAATCTTCCTGAAGGTAACTTTAAGGCTAAAATCGTAGTATTCATGGAAGTGCTTTTGTGATAAAAATATTGTTTTTTTAGTGTTCATTTTTAAAAGTGTGTTTTCTTCATGCAGCATTTTTATGACCCTCATGCTACATAGGCCTATTGGTTTGATTTGGTAAAATGTTTTGTTAAATGTGTTATAAAAATCTTTAAAACATAACTACCCTATAACCTTGCTCGCTGCCTATAACATACTTGAACTTGAACACTTATGAATTTACTAAATATAATACACATACAGCTAGAAAATGGCTGGACTGCTTCCCTTCCAAGGCTTCATTATTACTGTATTTAATTTTGAAATCGAGTCAATATATAATACGATGAATTTGTTTTCTAAATTCATGTGTTATTTTGCGGGGCATTGAGCCGCACAGGTTCACTAGTACTTATTTAATACGCAAGCAGGTTTTTTGTGACAATTACTCCTCCGAAACTACTGAACCGATTTACATGTTCTTGGTGTCATTGGAAAGAGCGTAACGTGAAGTTGTGCAGGAAACTTTCTTTTTAGGGAAATAATTAGAGAGTGAGGCCCTGGGGCCCTTTAAAGTTTTGTATTTCTCCATAAGATTAACATGGGAAACAAACATTGTTTTGAAACTCCAGCTGTTGTAGAAATAGCATGAGAAAATTCACAATGTTTACATTTGCTTTGACATTTAAATGTAAACAACCAGAAATTAAAAGTGAGAAGAAGAACATATGTTAATTGTAAACAGGCAATAAGTTTGCTAATTTAACAGTTAGTTTGCCACAAACATTTACTTACTCGGTTGAAATGAAATAGTTACTATTTGGGTTAGCGTAATTATTACAATGGGAAAAAACGAGAGAGTCTGATTAAATTGATATACTAAAAAGAAAACTGAATTAACACTGTGCTGCATTTCTTAGTAATCATTAAAAGAGACGATTTGCAAACTATGGAAACATAGGAAAATCATAGAACACCACCAAGGGGAAGTAATAGAAATAATGTGTGTTATAAACACTAAAACAAAATCAGCTTTTGACAAATGATAAGATATTTCCAAGAAATGTTGATTATATCGATCTGTTATGTACATCTTGAGTATTCCATAATCTTTGAGTCGAATCTTTTAGTCATAAAAAAATATGACTGTTATTCGTTTTAAAATAACGCCTGTAATACTTAGCAATTGCTCGATTTCAAGCAACGATATTGATACCAACTTAATATAGACTAATATAAAGAAGAGTTAAATTTTAAAAAATTGTCATTTAAATCTAATAATTAGTTTTTTTGTTGAAAATGTCAATAATAAATTAAAAGATATATGTAACTAAAGGAGATGAAGGTAAATAATGTATTTCAAAGTTTTATTCGAGGATTTGGTCAGTTTTCCGCATATCAGCCAACACAAGATTTAAAATTAATCAAAACCAAAATGGTGGTATCCACTACTTACCAGATTTAAAAGTCATAACTTAAATGTTTCTAAACGTTGAATTTTGTTTCTAAAAGCGTTGGGGGATGTGTAACTATTATATGCAACAGATGTAAAGATTAAAATGTTTCTGTTCTGTATCCTCTTCCCGTTGCAAAGCACGGGTACAACAGCTAGTAGTCTATAGAATAATATGGAATAGTAATAAATAAATTTTATAAATATTACTCTTGAGCTACTTTACAAAAGAAGATTCTCCACACTTCCAGTTTGTTTAGAAGAATCCTTATAAATAAATCAGCTGATTGAATTACTTAAAATGTGAAGAATATTTGTTGGAGACCGTTCGGGGAAAATCATTAGTTTACTATAAAAGCAGTCTTAGTATTGCAGATATGAATCCATTCCCAGACACTCTGCACTGCTAGCCTTTACTAATTCTTTCACAATTTCCTGTGTCGTGGACATGTTTCCATCCCTTCTCATAGCATTTCAGTATTGCAAATACATTATTCTAACTGCTACAAACTGTTTCCAGTTCCCACACTCCACACTGCTCACCTTTTCTACATAGCATTTTAGGATTGCAGATACCTTAATATAATCGTCATAAACGGTTCCCACACTCCGGACTGCTCACCTAGACTACTTCCTTCACCACTTCCTACGTCGCGGACCTGTTTCCCTCCCTTACCATAGCATTTGAGGATTGAAGATACCTTAATCTAATCGTCATAAACAGTTCCCACACTCCGGACTGCTCGCCTTTACTATTTCCTTCACCACTTCCTAGTCGCTGACCTGTTTCCCTCCCTTTCCATGGCATTTAATGATTGCAGATACCACAATCTAATCGTCATAAACAGATCTCACACTCCACACTGCTACCCTTGACTACAATGTATCGAGTAATCTTCAGTATAATCTTTGCTTAATAGTAACAACTGATGTTTTTCCTTTTTTATTGTATTTTGTAATTGCTAGTACTGTGGATAGACTACTTACAAGTCTTTTGTTTACTTTTTCCTTGTTATTTAATTCAGCCAAGATGGTTACTAAGCAACCCATAAGACTAATGTTAAAAAAATGTGATTTTTCAGTTTCATTTTTCTACGTAGTTAGATTTTTGTTGGCAGTTCTAACTGCAGTAAACTCGTTTTTAGGCCAGTAATAAACTATTTACAACATTTGAAGAAAATCGTCGGAGCCGTTTTTGAGATCTTGGTGCAAGCATACATGTATACATACATACAAGCAAACATTGTTCATATTAGAGTATGTATAGGATAGGATATTGGTAAGAAACCTTGTACCATTATCTTATTTTAGTTTTTATTTTAGCTGTAGTTGTACTGACGTTTTCCAGTAATATAACTGCATTTTCAAAATGCCATTTTGTGGAAATAAAAGTTCTTGATTCTTGATTGCGGTTATAGACGAATCTAAACAGTCAATCAGTTTTGCTGGAAGAACAGAAAATTTCTGGGGTTTAAAGGAGAAATATTGAAAACAGGAGGAGGAGACAATTAATAGGAAATATTATACGTATTAGATGAGTAGAGGAGATGCCTGGTCTCACAGTAAATCCAGGTACACAATCATACTTCGGGAGATGAATAATTTTTGCCAGATATATTAAGCAACTTAAAAAAACCATGAAGATTAATATACACATCATGTTGTCACAGTGGTAACAATCTGTCACCAAGGTAATCTTTAGTAAACCTACCTAAAGTCAGATCAAATAAATACGCGCAAGAAATGTTTACTGCTGGTAACAGCTTTAATTCGGGAAACATTAGTGGAAAACACAAAAAAATAAGGCCGGGTCCAAAAAATGCTAAAATATTTTTACAAGAAGCGCTTATTATTTCAAAGCACTATTAAATATCGTGAGTCAAAGGTAATAGAGTAGGCCTAAACAAACAATAAATCTTCATAAATAAAATTAGAGTTTAGTCTGTACATTGCTCAGAATTATATATTTTTGATTATTTGTACATTTTATACATTAGAGAAGCCGAAACAACTCAAACAAGCCTTATCTCAATTGCTGTCTATCTCTCCAGCACTATACAATGCCCGAGCGGAAATACCATTTTGATATCATAAAAGCTCACCCAACGATGTGAGCGTGAGCCTCCCAACGGCGTACTGTACTTTTCTGTACTATTCAGTATATTATGTATATTCAGTACTGTACTATTCAAATTGTCTAGGTCTAGTAAGGACCGTTTCCCGACTGTACGCAGGATATGAGCATGTATTGTCATTGACTAGTCAATTGTATTGTATATATTTGTTCCCTCATCTTTTCCTTAAAATACTCACATATGGTGGCGTCGAAATAATAACTCTACTTCAGTAAAGAACAAATTTAATATTACACCCTACAATATGAAATATTTTGTCCAACTGAAAAGAAGAGTGATATAATTTCGAAACCCCTTAATAATTGTACATTTAAAATTCAGCAATACAATTATTATTATCAATTATCAATTACAACATATAATTAAAGCTCCATATAAAGAATTGTGTCAGTAAAAAGGTCAGGATGGGTTTATTCGCCAAATCAATAAAACACGCAGTTAACGTAATCTGTATTGCTTTCATTTAACAATATATAGTAAGTGTACTATTCCTCCTGTAGTTGCCCGATTGCACCTATGGTCAGGGATTAGTACCTACGATTGCACCGACAGCCCTTTTTTGGGGTACCCGTTAATACTAATGTTTGTATACTTTTAATCTTTAAGTACGGTATTTAAATTATCTAACGCGGTAAAACTTTGTTTATTTGTTAAATAACAAACATTGTCAAGGTTGATTATACATTGCATGAAAAATACATAGAACCTAAATTGCTTCTCGCCAAATACACACCAAGCTTATACACATGTCTGGAAATTCTGCGTCAGCGAACTATAGCCATAGATGAACTAATATTAAAATTAGTACCTATCCTTATTAAAATTGAAGGCCTTTTGGTTGAATAAGGCCTTCATCAGGGAATTTTGGGTAAATCACAGACTCCACATACAGGCGTACGTAAACAGAGAGCTTCTTTCTAATTTTTCTTCTGGTCCAAGAACTATAAGTTGAATGGCCTTTGTGAAAAACGCGTAATATATGAATATAATTTGAGTAAAACTTAAGTGTTAAATAGTCGATGGTGTTACGTTAATTCAACTTTACAACTATCCTACCATATAATGTATACCATATACGAGAGAGGTCGTTCAGTGGCCAAAAACTCGACCAAAATAATCTATAAGGTACAGAGTTCTATATTTCCATCCGCACTGTAAATAAAACATGCGATTGGAATTTCTTCCATTTGTTTTGATTTTCTGTTTATATTTCGTTGTTATTTCGTCACCAGCACGGCAAACCATATTATGGCCCATATGCAGTTTTTTACTTTATTTAATTTACAATCAGTTCAAGTTGAACAATAAGCAAATGATATAAATAATCTTACTAAATATTATAAACTAGCTGTTTGCCCGTTCTACGTACGGGAATCTTTGAAACCTTATATTCAGAACAGGAGTTGGTTTGCATATTTAGTGTTCATTTTTCCAGATATGCTGGCAAAACTATTACTGTATAGGAATACCTTTAAACCTTCGCAAATACAATATCTGACTTTACACAACTGTCCTTGAAGCACCGTCAATGAGTGGAAATCTTTTTTGTAAGCTTTGGTACGATGATTATAATGACGGTAGGACGATGACGGTAATGGATTGGCTAAGGCTAAATAATGATTTTAAATTCAATTCAGCGAGACTACGCCCCTGATTTCAACTTTCCTCCCGCAGCATGGCTACACTGCTAGGTAAATGCTGTGATGTAGTCAGTATGTTGGAACGAAATTTCCCGTTCGAGCCCGGCTTCCAATGCGATGACAAAACGCTAACTGTTTTGATGATAATTGGAAGTCCGGCTCAAATTATGGGGAAGATTAACTAACTATACTTGTAAAGATAGAAGTTTAAAAAAAAACTATACACATTTAGTGGTCAGTGAAGCTGAAGCACATTCTAACTTTAATTATCAGTTATCGATGATCAATTATTTAAGACGAGGAAGTCACTGTGCGTATTTTAATTTAACCCAAATATGAGTGTAGGAAGTGGCGCGATCTCGTAGTCTTGTCAATTACTAAAATGCCGACTTGTTCCTGTACCTCCATATTTTACTAAGAATTAAGTGGATGCACTGTTTTATGTCATAACTTAAACTCTTTTTTTAACTTTATTTTATTTTACAATCTGTTCAGTACAACTGTGAACAATTAGTAAAAAGCATAATATAAGTAAATGACTTGACCAAGAATCTCCCCAGTGAAAGATCTTGGAAAAATAAATAGTCATGTAACTAACTCACTTTATTTACCTTTTTTCAAAACATTGAATAACGAAAAAACATATGATTATAATTAACAGAATTTAACAGGTGTTATGGAATAAGCTGTTCTCACAACAGTTCCTAAAGAGACAGCTGTTGATTAATAGCCCATACAGCCAATGGCAACTATGGGACCCACCATTTATAGTGGAATCCACATTTTTCAGTAACTATCCGTCGTTTTAACAACTGTATATCAAATGTGGTAACCCCATGTTGCACGAAATAAAATATGCATGTATTTTATTATTTTGTTGTTTATTTGGGCAATATAAAAGGTAATTATACCACAATATTATAGTCAATATAGGCTTAACATACGTATTTATAAATTTAAATAATTTTATCGTTGACATGTATATAAATGACTGGCGGGTAATTTTCTGTCAAACATGGTAAAACTATGCAGTAGTCTAGGTGGTAGAAAGAAAAAAATTTGTTGTTACACAAAATGTAATACTGTACTATGCAGCAAAATGCGCTTAACCGGTATTACAACTTTTGCAACACTTGCTGCAATGAACATATATGGATCCATATCAAATGGGGCCTAACATCAGGGATGGATTTGTACAACTACTGTATGTACTTTCATGTCCAAGAATTGGTAAACGTTTCTGGTTAACGTTCTAATCTAACGTAATCTCTTATATTTCTAAAACATTTTTTAATGAAACTAAATGTTTCATGCATATTTGTTAGGCTTATTATGGGTTAAACCAATCAAATCTATAATTTATTCGAGTATTTATAATAGAGCGTTAATGGAGTTGTGAAACTTGTAGCATTAATAAAATCGTACTATTTTAGCTTGTAGCATATGTTCCCTATTTCCGATTTTGCCAGCTCTATACTTCCTTGCACTTTTTCAATTTTATTTTAATTTTTATTTAAATTTGCTAGTTATTTTTCATAGTGTTAACGTTATCCGCTGTGGCTTCCTGGTAAAATTATTTTTCTCCTCCTTTTGTAAATGCAACTTGTCTATGTAACAATGTTTCGACTATAGAATATGGATGGACTGATGTACTCGTTCCTCACGCACAGGCTTTGCCTATGTGGGGATCTTCCATTATTTTTAAGAATTATTGTAATTTCTGTAACCATTTAATTTTCATGGATTAAATGATATTTGATTTGATTTTATTTTGATTTGTAATACAAGGAGGCAAGCGTTGATAAATTGAAGACTGTTCTGAGCAAACGGATTCACTGATTATTATTAAATAAACTACTTAGCCAGGAGAAATACCACTAAATATCAATGGATATATTTTGATAAACACATTAGCTAGCTATGTAAATGAATTTAATAGAGTTTTCCATTTTACCATACCATACCCTTTGCCAAAAATGGCTGCTCTGAGTTCTCAATGTGGTTTCTTTAAAAGATATTGTAAAAAACATTTTGGTGACTGTTCCATATAGGTAATACGCTATTACCATATGCGAAAAAATCTCTCATGGTCTCATGGCAAAAATAATCCGATCTTGATGAAATTTGTACAAACGTGTCGTGAAAACCTACAACAAATGAGTCCGCGAACCAACACATTTGGAATACGTGAATGTGAACGGGAGTTTATGGAGGTACTGTAATAAGAATAAGAGGTAAAGATTTTTACATGAGCATAATGAGTGAATTTCAAAACAAAATGTAAAATGTTAACCAAATGTAAATAGCTTATGGCATGCAGGATAAGGAATTTTGTATATATTAGCGAATTTCCCTATAGGGAAGTAGCTATTACCTTAGGTCTCATGGTAAGACCTAGGCCCGGGACCGATCTACTTTTTCATTTTGACTACCCCAGAGGCCAAAAACACCATTATTATACTGTATTATAGTGTACCTATTACTGTATTACTATATACCTATAGACTGGGAAGGGTGGCGACTACGCACTATCCACAGTACTATCCTGATAATTAGACCAATTCGTATATACCAAAGGAAAAAAGTGGTTCGGATTCCACTACAAATCTGTAGGTCCCTTAGTCGCCATTAGCTGTTTAGGCTATTAATTAACAGCTGTGTCTAAGGAATATGTCGACCTTAGTCACTAACAAGACTACAAGATCGCGCCATTCATCATACACTCATCTCCGATCTCCATTCATACTTGGCTTAAAATACCTTCGTTGTATGGTCGCCATTTCAAAGAAAAGTATAAAGTATATGTAAAAGTGGTTTATTCAAAGTTTCAATATTATATTTAATAAGCTTCGATGGAATGTCATCCCATCCGGCAGCTTAATTGCCGCTTTATAGTTCTCACAACATCGCAGAGTTCTCGCTGACATGTCTCAGGGAGAAAACCTTATCTGTGGCGTAAATGGCGTCATCGACCTCGGCTGGCCCGTCCGTCTTAATTGTACTCGCAAGTTGCGCGCCAACTGAGGCAAAGTAGTTATTGAAATTATTGCTGACAATTTTTATTACGTCAGGTCACAGAAAACAGGTGTAGCTGAGTCACCGTGCGCGCAGAAACCCTCAACTGGGAAATTTTCCTTTCTACTTGGGCGGCCCGCGACCTCATTCACAATGTTCCAGAACTTTCTTGAGTCACCGTTAGCTTAATCAATTTTAGTGTTATATAACCTGTATTTAGCTTTCTTTATCAATTATATTAATATGTTCCGGTATCTAGTAAACCTTGTCCGCAATGCGTGTTGAAAGGATGATGTCGGAGCTGCTTACTTAACTTATCTCGATAGCGTACCGGTATTGACTTTAGGAGCCCATTTTTAGTTATCCATGGTTTTAATTTAGAGGCTTTGGCTGATTTATTTTCAGTATATTTATCTAAAATTTGCCCTATAATCTTATTAAACATTTCTGAAACTTCGTCCACGTCTACCGAATTTAATTCCCATTGTTCCAATTGGATGAATTTAGTTCCACGCCAATGCTTTGCCAATTGATTGTCTTTGAAGTAAAATTTTTTATTTCTATATTTTTCGACCTGATGCTTTGCAATTCCAGATAGGTTGTAAAATGATCTGTTATTTCTGTCTCCAACACAGCCGAGGAAGCTGTGAAAGATGGTGGCAAAGTTATGAAAAAATGGTCAATGCATGTCTTACTAGCAGGACGTGTTACTTTATCAATGCAAGCAATGAATCCTAAGTCGGACTCGGACAGGATATCGAGGTACCGCTCTTCTTGTGAGTTAAAATTAGTTTGAATAATATCGCAATTCAAATCCCCTGCGTAGACATTTATCTGAGAACTTGTGTTAAGTTCTAACAATTATTGTGTTAAGTTCTAAAAATGATTTCAAGTTGTCGTTAAAAAATCTGTAAATATGTATTCGGACTACGGTATACACAAAGCAGGTTACATGTAGCTCCGGCCCAGTCGAAGGTCAAGGACAAGCTCGTAGCCACGCCACCGATTAGCAGCTCACTGATAACGAGTCATCGATGTAGACAACGATACCGTCACTTTGATTCAGATTGTTATAGCTTCTGAAAGTATTATAACCATGCATAAGATCACCCTGATGATTCAACCATGCTTCCGTTAGAATAATACAATTAAATCTACATTTAATACCTTGTAATAAAACTAGAAATTCGTCAATGTTTTTACCATAACTTCTTATGTTTTGGTGTAATATTTTAAAATCATATATAGCATTACAGTTGTTTGGTTTAAATTATAAGAGTTGAAACAATCAACGTTAGTAACTACATTGCAATGTATGAAGGGGGTGGTTGCTTCGTCCATCAAAGCTAATTTATTTACTACATTTAATGGGTTATTGCCGTCCGACTAGCTTAAATTGTGTATTTAGTGTCAAAACATCAGCGTTAAGAGGAATTTAAACAATCTGTGTTTAGAGCGACATATAAGAGAGTGTGCCATGAGACAATAATCATCAATTATAAACATAGTAAAAAATGAGAATCGAAAAAGTATTCTATGAGCTAGATTATTAGCTAAAATTTAAAAATTCATTGTTGTTTATTGTCTAACTTAGCTTAGGCACTAAACAAACTTTGGTAAACGCAATCACATGATTATTACAATAAGTGTAAAACAATAGGTCAAGTTAATAGGTAAACGGTTCAAATAAGACATTACGGCAATAAATGTTTCATACAACAGTTGATCTTTAGATTTTTAAATAAAATAATCGAAATAGATTAACACTTTTAATTAATTTACATTTCCTAACAGGAACTCATATAGCCTATTCTAAGTCATTTGACAAACACTATTTATTTTTCGTTAAACCGTATATCATTCAATTAGTCACTTAAACGAGATTATTGAAGTCATAATAGCTGTAAATGATTAAATTAGGAAGTTTTCCAGTTACTCTCAGTTACCAATGACAAAGGGACAGGATGAATGGTCCAAGATGAACTGACACAATTAAAAGTAGTTGATCAATTTGTAATTAATCCTACTACATCGTTGAGCAAATGCAATGTGTTTTATTAGACAACTAGTTATAATTTTACCATAGAAGATTATGTTTTTCTACTGCAATTTTTACGGTAAGAGATAGAAACGGTAAGAGATAGAAACGGTAAGAGATAGAAAGAAAACTTAAATACGTAAAATGTTTGTTTAAAAAGGACATTTCACATTATATTTAACTACCTGGCCCGACAGACGTCGTCCTGTCCTAATGTGGTTTTATGTCAAATGCTCGTTCATTTTCAATATGAGCTCGTTCGCTGCGCTCACTTGCCTTTAGTTACATTTTTTTATCAGAATTTATTTTTCATCACTCCTTAACGAAAGTAACTATTTTCGATAACAGCTGATATCAATGAAATTAGTCGTTTCCCAAGCTCTAATTTAGGGCGAGGGAAAATCGATCAGCTGATTTCCCCTCGCTCTAATTTTACTTTCCCTCGCTCTCAATTAGTTCTCCATTTATTCACTACGCGCGCCAGTGTTTTGTTACGGTTTAATTTAATGATTTTAATAAGCTGTATGTATTTTTAAAAGTTGTGTTATTCTTTTATTTTGATGTTTAAATAAAATTTATTGAGAAATATACGTAGATTTCTTTTTAGAAGATTTTATTTTATTTTGATGTTCAATCAAATTAATTGAGAAATCAAATTGTTTTAATATACCGAGGTCTGCTATTCTGTGTTTGTGTATTTTTGCGTCGTGATGAAAAGTATCGTTCATAACTCGTACCGAAAGTTATTATCCGGCACTTGCTCCATTATTCCCGTCCTCGGCTTCGCCTCGTACGTGTAATTGGGGTTCCCTGTGTTCGGCTTCGCCTCACACAAAAACTTGGGCGCGCGACGGAAAATGCCACTTTCGGTCCTAGTAATGAAATATACTATTACAATCTGGTCAAACAAATATGAGAACAATAAGTAAAACATTTATCAAAACAATGTCAGGAAGCAAGCACCTGTTCATCAACAAGTCTTGCCAAAAATTGGATCAATCATAAATATTTACAGAAATCTGTAGCTTAGGTCCAGCACATGCACAACACTTTTTAATCTGGTAATGCACTGACTATTGTCCAGCAGATTAGCAGCAAGACTGTTCGGATGATATTCTAATTTGTCTTGATACTTTTTGCTAAGGTCTGTAATTTCTTCTTTCACTGATTTAATTTTGAAGTCATTCCTAATTGTAGTGTTGGATACGAACCAAGGTGCGCCAATTCTTCTCAGTGCCTTAGCCTGAAATCGTTCAAGAATTTCGATGTTGGATTTGCTCGAGGTCCCTTAAAGTTGAATTCCGTATGTCCAAATTGGTTTGATCATAATTTTATACAGTACAATTTTCTTAGCCAATGATAATTTTGAATTCGTACCTAGTTAGTAGCCAATTGAGTTTACAAATGTTTAATTCCATTTGCTGTCTCTTGCACCAGATATGAGATTTCCAATTTAATTTTTTGTCAAGAGTTAGACCTAAATATTTTACACTGTCTGCCTCCGTTAAGGCTACATATTATTAATGGTTACTGGAGGATTGTACTCTGTTCTCAGAGTAAAAACAATATGTTTGGACTTGTTTTCGTTGACTTTTATCCTCCACTTTTTAAGCCAATATTGGAGCTCAGTCAAGGCTTATAAGAGTTATAACAATCAACGTTAGTAATTACATTGCAATGTATGAAGGGGGTGGTTGCTTCCAGAATTGCCTCCAAGGAACAACATGTAATATTTAACAACATAATGTAATATTTTATGTTACATTTGACAACAAATATTCGTAAAAGACAAATGGAATAGAAACCTATTTGATAGCTCTCATTTTTTTATGCATAGATTTGTTTTAAAAAATTAGGTTATCATTACAACAGCTGTTTCCTTAATTTAATTTAATCAAGAAATGACAAACATGGCATAGTAAACAAAATAAAACATTCTTCCATAAGATTAACATGTAAACTGCAAAGGGCGCCTTAGGACGCTACCCTTAAGGGTTTTTGAAACGGAAACAGGCTATTATGTTATTATAGTACCTAAGGAATATCCCTGTAAATTTTCATGCCAATTTGTTCAGTAGTTTTCTAGTTATAAACGCTGTAACTAACACAACTTTCTTTTATATATTTCTAGTTGGCCCGACAGACGTCGTCCTGTCCTAATGTGGTTTTATGTCAAATATTCGTTCATTTTCAAGATGAGCATGTTCGCATGGCTCAATCACGTCTTGGTTGAAGTTCGTTCGCTACGCTCACTCACCTTTTGGTTGCAAATTAGCTGTTGTCATAAATTGAAAAAAATAATAGTGTTGCACCCTGTTGGTAAACCTATTAATTTCTTAATGCTAATGAACATCATAGAATTATAGTTCGGCCGCTTAGAAAACGACCTGCGCGCTAATGCTAAACCAATGCTGGAGGAGGTCGTTTTCTAAGCGGCCGGCCTATAAATTCTTTAGTTGAACCAGCTGTTAAGAATCTTTAATTCCATTTAAATATGAGTACTCATAAGGTTAACATGGGAAACTCCAGAGCCACTGGGGCGGAGCCCTTTTGACGGATCTGCACCAAACTTCACACAAACCATCCTTGAATAATGCTTAATAATAACTGAAAGTTTCATTACAATCTGTCGATCGGTTTCGGAGTCCATAAAGGACAAACAAACATACATTGGATTTTATATATATAGAAGATTTGTTATAGGCCTAGCTTGCTATTTAACAGTTTTGAGTTTTCAGCTTTCTTCTATTCTTCAAATTCGAGATTTTTTTATAATTAGAAAATAACATGGAAAATGCCCTTACTACAAGTTATCTTAAAGAGTAGCTCATGAATAGGCTTGGAAAGAAATTTGGCGCTGTTCCGTTCAGTAGTTAGGGTATTACGGTAGTCAACTTCAAAGTCCTTTTGTAAAACGTTTTGATCCACCCTGTAAATACGGTTAAAGATAATTAAATTTTTTTGCACAAAAATGATCGGGGTGATTAGACCTTTAAATTGATGTATCACACAACCCATGTTTAAATTTGAAAATTTCTCAAAAAGCACCCCTACCCCCCAAATTGGGCCCTTTTGGGACATTTTTCAAAATTAAAAATTATTTTATTGGATTTTGCATGTCCAAATTAGGGGGAAATAAGAACAAACAAGTGTAAAACGCCTTGCCTTTGCACACAACAGATATGGAAAGTTTTCAAATGAACACCTGTATATTTCAAATAAATTTATGATTGAAAACACTTTGGATGGATACCATAATCATCCTCAAGCTAAGTTTGGCCTAGGTAGCAAGTTTTAACTAGGTACCTTCTTACACGAAAAAAAAAACAGTATAATGAATCATAATACAAGTGTGACAAAATGTCAAATTATTGTAAAGCCTTCAAACGGCAGAACACATATTATATACACAAGATAGTTGATAATAGCATTGACAAATTTGAAGGAGACTGCAAGCGCCGTGAATAGAAGTCGTTCGGAGTTAAAAAAAGAACGACTCTCATTATACTCAACCGATCTGTTCAGCAAGAGCTGTTCACCTTCAATTTGAATCTCCCGCTCTTTGTCGATCTGTTTTGCTTGTCGACATTTTGCGTGTCGATAAAGTGGGAAAATTTACACAACCGTCCCACATAACAGACATCCCACATAACCGACATCCCACTTTACAGACATCCCATATTACCGACACTGTCGACATTTTGAGTTGTCGACATTATGGGACTATTTCAGTGTCGATCTTTTGGGATGTCGATAAACTGGGACCCCACGGCTTGAAGCGTCCCTCGAGCCTCGAGCCTTGCGAGTTGCGGGACGGGAACTTGACCCCGCCTCGCTGTCGTGGATAGCGCTGGGTTCACAACGATATGGTAGTCATACGGTTAAGTATCGATCGTCGTAGTATGAAAACAAATACTATCGAATATCGTAAATCGATTGGCTTCCATAGCGCCAACCAACCAACCAAAACGTAAACAAACAAGTTTAGCTGCTAACTCATGTTTTCCAATTTTTATTTTATTTATAAAAATGTCATCGTATTTACTTATTAATTGTTTAATGTAAAACAGATTGCAAATAACACTTTGTTAAAAATAACCAAACCAACCAACACCGACAGGCTGAATTTTTATCTCAGGATTAGTGTTGCCTACAGTATTATTTTGAGGCTTCTGATTGGCTGAGGGAACATCATTACCGCGACGATACGGATGATGCCATCGGCCTCGGTGGTGTAGTGGATAGAGTGCTGGGCTGATGATCCGAAGAACCCGGGTTCGAATCCCACCCGTAGCTTTATTTTTTTGTATTGCATTTTTTTCATTATCAACAAGTTTGGTTGGTTTGGTTAGGTTATGACGGTTTAATTTTATAATTAAAACATTATGAAATTGAATTTGACCCATTTATAGTTTTATTTTATGAACAGATTTTTTCGGTTAAACCTTCATTTGATTTTTCATTATAAGCAAGTCTGGTTAGTTTGGTTAGGTTATGATAGTTTAGTTTTAGAATAAAAAAATTATAAAATAGGATTTCAGGCATTTATAATTTTATTTTATGAACAGAACTATTTTTTCGATTAATAAACCTTCATTAGATTTTTTCATTGTCAGCACGTTTGGTTGGTTAGGTTAGGTTATGACAGTTTAATTTCATAAAAAAAATATAAAATTGAATTTGAGGCATTTATAATTTTATTCTATGAACAAAAAAATTTGTCAATTACTAAACCTTCGTTATAGTCAATCAGAAGCCTCTAAATGACACTGTTGGCAAAATTAATCCTGAAAAACAAATTGTGCCACCGACAGACAGAAGGAGAGAAGACAGAGACAACAAAAACTACTAGCACTAGCCTAAAAGGAGAGGAAAATATTTGATTTAATTATGTTATTTAATTTATTCCAACATTGTTCCTTTTGATCAGTTTCATGGTGCATAGCATGGTGGAAGGTGCATAGTGCATTATTATGGAGGAAATATGCAAAGGTCATCTAAACGCTTTTAAAAGTAAGGGGGTGGTCATTTATCTGGCGTTAATTGCACAAGATACTGGAATATTAATTTTAAAATTCCTCCGTAATTTAAGTTCTTATATATTCATCATGCTGGTTATCAGTCTTACTGTAATTGGATAATAAACATTTTCATTGACAAATTTTATGCCAGGTTCAGATATTATGTTGTACTTATTTATTTGCATTCACTCTCACTGCAATATTGTGAATAAAATTATGGCCTTCCGTCGTCAAGGCCACATTATGACGATTGACGACAGACATAGGAGCAGCTGCAGCAGAAGGCACCAAGGCAATAGTTTACTTCCACCATGACATGAGACAGCCGGTGAGCCAGAGCCCAGAGCCGATACTAAAAAGTCGATGTCTGTCATCCAGTACAAAACAAGCTCGATATTTAACCGAATGGCTGAATTTTTATTTCAGGATTAGTGTTGCCTACAGTATTATTTTGAGGCTTCTGATTGGCTGAGGGAACATCATTACCGCGACGATACGGTTTATGCCAACGGCCTCGGTGGTGAAGTGGATAGAGTGTTGGGCTGATGATCCGAAGAACCCGGGTTCGAATCCCAGCCGTAGCTCTATTTTTTTGTATTGGATTTTTTCATTATCAACAAGTTTGGTTGGTTTGGTTAGGTTATGATGGTTTAATTTTATAATTAAAACATTATGAAATTGAATTTGACCCATTTATAGTTTTATTTTATGAACAGAAATATTTTTTTCGGTTAAGCCTTCATTTGATTTTTCATTATTAGCAAGTCTGGTTAGGTTATGATAGTTTAATTTTAGAATAAAAAATTATAAAATAGGATTTGAGGCATTTATAATTTTATTTTATGAACAGAAATATTTTTTCGATTAATAAACCTTCATTAGATTTTTTTCATTGTCAGCACGTTTGGTTGGTTTGGTTAGGTTATGACGGTTTAATTTCATAATAAAAAAACATATAATTGTTTTTGAGGCATTTATAATTTTATTCTATGAACAAAAATAATTTTTCAATTACTAAACCTTCGTTATAGTCAATCAGAAGCCTCTAAATGATACTGTTGGCAAAATTAATCCTGAAAAACAAATTATGCAACCGAATGCCTACCATATCGTTGTGAACCCAGCGCTATCCCGCTGTCGTCGGTGATAATGTTATAGCTCAGTGGGTGAGAACAGAACTCAGAAGCAGAAGAAGTGTTATAGAACTAGAACAGAACGGAATCAGCGAATCAGCTGATTAACTAAGATTAACCTTCAAGCTTAAAAAAAAAATCAAAAATCAAAAGCATTTTATTTTAAAACTTCCAAATAATCATGTACCCTACTGACTGATAGCCTCATCAAATTCCTTAGTAATATTGGTGCAAATTCAATTAAATTATTTCGCGTTAAGATGGAGATTAATTTTAAAAATAAAAGAGTACTTGTAACGGGAGCAGGAAGAGGTAAAATCTATGATATGCCTAGGCCTAGTGTTAATTTCCAACCCTAGGCCTAACACTAAAAGCAATATACGTAAGTTATAGGCTGTCCGTTCAATATTGATTAATCTTCTCATCTCTAGAGAATACCAATGTAATAGCAGTCATGAACAAAATAATAGTCTAATAGGTAGGCCTAGCCCACGATTACTTCTAGTAATCGTGGCCTAGCCCAGCCTTGGCCTATTAAGAAATATTTAAGGAAAAACTTTGATTTAAGAAATAATTGCCAACCTTTTTCCATCAAGAATAGGCGTAGAGTAGTTAAAAAAAACAATGTTTTTTCAAGATGTTTTGGGTTCTGGAATCAACTGATCAATGTAGCCTAATCATTGTCAATCAACACATCCATCGACAAAAAGGGTTTGGAACTCTTTCCCATAAGTCGGAGGATACACGTCCGGTAACCGGGCGTGGATTAGGCCTAGGTGTCCGGCAGTTACTGTCATAACCTAATCTAACTAACCAAACTTGCTGATGATTAAAAAATCAAATGAAGGTTAAATTCTGTTCATAAAATAAAATTAGAAATGCCTTAAATACTAAGTTACAGTTAAGAAAAAATTGCATTCTAAGCAAATCTTTGACAAAAAGTTAGTGTCACCGTTGGAATTCGATCTAGCCTAGATAGGCTACCTCTTGTTCATCAGCCGAGTACTCTATCCACTACTGTACACCACAAACACCAATGGCTGTACATCGTATCGTTGTGGTAATGGTGTTACGGGCCCCCACAACCCGGCATTTCGCCTATTGGGTCTGATGATGATTGGAGTGTCCAATCAAAATCGATCACCACTTACCATCTTTTTTGTACCATCTTGTGAGTAACAGTATAAGCGTAAATATGTGTTTTAAGTTTTATTCAAGTGTTATAAGACGTTTCTTTTATTTACTTCCTGTAAATTTAATAACACCTACAATGCTGATCAAGAAGCTATTTAACTAAGTTAGATCACCTATCCGGTCACCTATGACTATGGATCATGCTTCTAGATGTCCAATGAGGCGATTAACACTGTTACTTAATTACATTTATTTATCACCATAACTTAAACATTTTGAAGAAATAAGTTTAAAATGTTCTATCTTGTGCAGGGCCTACATTAGATTAGCTTAACACGTTCGCTACTGCAATAGTACGAAATTTTCCATTCACATGGACCAGCGACGCACATATGCGACGGCCGGTTTCCACCCATAGACTGCCGTTGCATAGACGGCTAGTCACATTAAAATAGGCTGCCGACGCATATTTGCGTCGGGCTTCTAATGTTATCAAAATGCGTATATCTTTGTAGTGGTCTATTTGAACGCACTGAATTCCCTGCAGTGGTCTACAGAGATGTCTGACGCACAACTGCGTCGCTTGGTCTGTGGATATGATGATTGATGACGTCATATAATAGTTGGAAAAACTGGTCTTTACCTTTCTGCATCACTGTATGTATGTATGCAGTATGTATGCTGCATTATCCTATGTAGCTTTTATATTTATTCAGTTATAAACTGTTCTTGAATAATCTGTTTATTTTTTTAACTTACTTTCACCTTAAAACACAAAAAACGAACTGTCGCATATATGCGACGTTTAGTCTATTTCAAGAAAACTATGATAATTTTCACTATTGTCTTCGCTGTAGACCGGGTGTCGCAAATATGCGACATTACAAAAGGTTAGAAAAAATACAAAAAAACAAGAATAATTGATTTATAAACACGATTGTAGCGTATTACAATGTAAATGATCACTGTTTTACAGGTTTTCGCCCGTGGTCTATGTGTAGGCCTACTGTTAAAATCCAAGTGACAGCCGGTCTATGTGTAAGATTCAAATGTATACCTCGGTCTGTGGCAATGACCGCGGCGTCGCATATATGCGACGCTCAGTAGCGAACGTGTTAACCTAGGAAAAACAATCCCCATTTAACTTGCAGTAGGCCTACTGTACAACCTAGTTTTGTTTGTGGCCATGCCACAAAGGATTCCAATCAAATGATGTTGGTTCTGAAATTATTAATTAAATGTACGTCGAGTCAATTGACTTTTTCAACTTGTATGTTTGCAGGTATAGGACGGGAACTATGCAAAAGACTGGTTGTATGTGGAGCTAAGGTGTGTACTTAAAGCTATTGTTTTTATTTGCACATTTTAGTATGGGTTACAAAATATGCAATCCACAGTTTCCTAATTAAATACGGTGTTAAGTAAAACCTCCATTGAGTTGTTTTAACATATTAATTAACTACAGTTTTAGTCCAAGTAGATGTCTGTAGGAAGTAAGTTTATTTACAAAAAACAATCATGTAGGCTATATTGAATTTTATAAATATTATTTATGTTTGAACTGTATTTGTGTTCAGGTAGTTGCAGTATCCAAATCAAAAGAGCCTCTGGATTCTCTTGTAGAAGAATGTCCATCAATTGAGGCTGTGCTGTTAGATATTGGCGCTGATTGGCACAAAACAGCTGAAGTGATTGAAAAACTAGGAACTTTCGACTGCCTTGTGAACAACGCTGCGGTGGCAATATGTTCTCCTTTCCTTGAAGTGAAACCAGAGGAAATTGATGAGTAATTGTTGATTGATTAAATACTAATATCTCTTCTACCTTAACTTAAGTTAGTGAGCTTTAAGTTAGTAACATCAACCCTGCCTCAGGACGAGCTCCTGAACAAGAAGCTGTGGTTCATATAGTAACTCAAGTTTGACAGGCTCTGAGGTAGGCCTGCCTACTAAACAAGGAGCATTAAAAAACCTACATGTGGCAGACTTGCCAATTTATTTCAATTCAATGGGTTAATTATTCCCCCAGTACAGTTTTTGCTAGTCAATATTACTCTGCACCATTTGTTGTGTTCTTGTTCCAGTAGCGATTAACAGAAAAATCAACACTCCCGTGAAGGGTGAATTTTGTTTTGCGATGTGGTTTTTTTGGTAAATCTAAACTGAAATCCATTTTCATTATATGAACATATAGACTTTTAATGTGAGCTTGTGGAGAAAGTCATTTAAGAGTGAGCATTGCAAGTGGTCGATGACCGACCAGAAAACTTCTTGAAGAAATAAAATGATTAGTGATCAGGCATCATGTGCGAATGAGTGTGTACGCATTCCCTCCCAGTTGTCACACTCCTCTGTCCAGCACCATGAAAGAGTTAAAAATCTCTGTTAACTTACCTTAGACCCATAAATTATGTTTAACACTAAATTTGAATTTTAATTCTGTATTTACATAAATTTCAAAACTAAGCTGCCACAACATAGAATAATCATCTCTAATCCTGTGTAATTTACTTTTAGAATGTTTAAAGTAAATGTGAAAGCTGTGATTAATGTAACTCAAGCGGTAACAAAAGGCATGGTCAAAGCTGGTAAAGCAGGCAGCATTGTTAATGTGTCTTCACAAGCTTCCAAGGTAGGCTTTTAAGTTAAAAATTTTTAGTTTTACAACAGGTCTATGTGATGGAGTCCTTTAAATATATATATATATACTAGCTGACCCCGCGAACTTCGTATCGCCTAAGTTATAGGTTTCCCCTAAGACAGACCGATGGAAAGAAAGTACCGTTACGTTTAATTTTCAAGATGATCTCGTTCGCATCGCTCAATCACGTCCTGGTTGAAGTTCGTTCGCTACGCTCACTCACCTTTGGGTTGGAGCTCGTTCGCTACGCTCACTCACCTTTAGGTTGGAGCTCGTTCGCTGCGCTCACTTGCCTTTAGGTTAGCTCGTTCGCTACGCTCACTCGCCTCCAGGTTGAAGTTCGTTCGCTACGCTCACTCACCTTTTGGTTGCAAATTAGCTATTGTCATAAATGTAAAAGAAATAATAGTGCTGCACCCTGTTGGTAATCCTTGTAACTTTAATGCCATTGAACATCATAGAACAGAACCAACTTGTTTAATTGAAACAGCTGTTAAGATTCATTAATTCCATTTCCCATAAGGTTAACATGGGAAACTCCAGAGCCACTGGGGCGGAGCCCTTTTAGGAATTTCGAAACGGGAAATAGTTTACTTCCTATTCGCATACCTACAGAATTTACACACCAAATTTCATAACGATCGGTGAAGTCGTTCCGGAGGAGTTTGCAGACAAACACTGTGACACGAGAATTTTATATATTAGATATATATTTTAATGAGAACTTACATTCTAGAGTTTTTGGAATATTTATATCTTTGATATTGAAAATGTTCACTGCGAGCAACAATGGTGACACATGTTTCTGGCTACTACATGGCTACTCGTCAGAACGCTTATTTTCTATAGAACTGAAGGAACAATTCTGTGGAACAATGCTGTGTTGACCTGTTTAAGAGATGCAATGAGACTGTAAAAGACTGGAAATGAGGGGTGGGCAGAAATCAGTATTTCCGATTCAGTTACTTAATCATATATAATGTAGGTATTAATCACCAAGCCATAATTTAAGTAATTTACCATGAGTGGCCAATTTTACTTGAAACTTAAAAAAAGCATAGTACACTTACTCTTTAATTCAGCATTATCAAAGTGACCCTTACGCATAAATATTCATTTGTGTCATACTGCAGAAAAAACCGCCGTTATTAATGCATGCATTGCGGGTCTAAAGTTCTATTTTCTAGACCCTATGAAGAAAAAAATCAGCTGTTATCAACTGAGTTGCTAGTTTCGATTGCAAACACTTGCATGTATCGATTTTAGTCAATTGTTGCCTTATTGTAAATAGTTTGACATATTGATAGTATAATGTGCATTAACACAATCGTAATAGATGAAACGATTAAATCACTTACTAAACAGCCAGCTGCTTGTTTTCATTAGCAAATTAAATTGAAAAACTATAAGAAGTAGTTTTGAGAGGTTATCTTTAAATGGAAATTATTTTAATTTTAGTTTTGTAACATAGTTTTTAAAATAATTGTGCAATATGACAAAAAATATAGGTAGTTCATTACACGGGACAGGCTAAAAGTGTCTTTTCAACTCGCTCATTTTGCGACCTCGGCTTTGCCTCGTTCGTAAGACTCAGGTCGAAAAGAGTCACTTTAGACCCTAGTGATGAAATACTACGGTATCTATTAGTTTAAATGGCTAAAATTTATATTCATTTTAAATGTAGGCAGCCTTGAAGAATCATACGGTTTACTGTGGTACAAAGGGAGCTCTGGACGCCATTTCTGGTGTGATGGCACTAGAACTGGGGACTTACGGTATCCGGGTCAATTGTGTAAACCCTACCGTGGTGTTGACGGACATGGGCCGTGAACACTGGACAGACAAAAAGGCTGAGGAAATGCTTGATAAGATACCACTCCACAGGTTTGCAGGTAAAGTATGCTAATATAACGCATCATTATCACATGTATAGTTTGTGACAGCAACAGTCGAACATTTATATTTTCTGTGTTCTGCCTCAAAACCACCTTGTGCCACTCTTGAGTTGTTTAGCTTACAAAGATTGGGTATAGAAGAGTTTTATCGTTTAACTCAGGATTTAATGATCAATTAATATTGGCGTTACTAAACAGATGATTGTGTCATTGAAACCCCCTTCTACTGGTTATGTATAACTTCCCCTTCTGTAATGAACTGAATTTCCTTATGAAATGAATACAAACCCTTTAAGAAAAGCAATGCCTTTGTTAAAAATTCAGTCTGAGAATAATTGAATTTTGGATAGTCCTTGCTGCGGCCGCTAGGTAGATTATCGGGAGCGTGTGTCCAAGTCAGCTGACTGAGTGAGAGATAGTGAGACAAAGAATTGAATTAGAGAGAGATAGAGTAGCGCGGCTGCTGCGCGAAGCTCATTTCGGCAGCAAAATTCCAGTCTATAACTATTCTCCATGAGCATTTTGCTTCTTAAAGCATTTGTATTCATTGGTATAACTGAACTAAGCTATCTTTAATTGTTTTACTCCCTAGGATGGTACCTACTAACTGTTTCTCATTCCCTAAACATGTTGGCCCAAAAGACTTTCTTGTTTGGTTTGGCTTCAGATGTTTCTGACGGCCAACTCAGTATCACATACATGCTTTAACTGCAAAGTTTTTAGCTACATAGCTACATAGAAACAGTTTTTTGCTTGTTTGCCCAGCGCTGTTCATTGTACACCGTACTGATGTTATGGGTTTATTTCCTCATTGTTGAGTCCCACTCCACAACTGAACTGCCCACTGCTATTATCTTGTTTACAAAACTACCCAGCTTTCAGAATTTTTGGTTTGGACAAGGGTGTGGTCCTGAAGTGTCTGACTGCATTAAGGTTTCCTGTGGTCTCTAAAGAAAAGTGCTGAAAACTTATTGACTCTTACCTAGTAAGTCATTGAGATAGGTTTTAATATTCTTGAAAACAAATTGGAATTCTTATCATATTCTTGAAATGTTGCCTTCAACTGTTTCAGAGGTGTCTGAGGTAGTAAATACCATAATTTTCCTCCTGAGTGATGTTGCTCCAATGGTGAACGCTGTCACACTTCCTGTAGACGGAGGCTTCCTGGCTTGCTAACAATACTTATGTTCACAAATACTCATATTGAACAATCAAGTCTTCCACTACGTTCTATTGATCATCAACTATTAGTGATTTTAATGCTTTTCCAGCATATTTAGATGGATAAAGTGTTAAATTTGGATTAGTAATCTCGGTAGAAAACCATAGTGTGATAAAAAGTATTTTGGTGCCTGTTAACTTCAAATATATTTTTGTCATGTATCAGTTACCAAAATGTAATTTTTCATGAATCTATTTTTATTATATTTTTTTATTAAAGAACATACTTGTCTTTTTCTTGATAGTTTTATTTTTTAACCTTGTGTGTGGTAAATACTCTAGAAGTCGTCAAACCCGGTACCGGTACTGGTACCTATATTATAAGTGTCAGGATTAGAAAATCAGATCAAGTGTGACATCATATAGACTCCAGAAAGTTAAGTTTTTAGTGTCATTGTTCAATCCAACTTCTTCAGCTGAACAAGTGAAGTCTGCATAAACCTTACACCAAAGATCTGGAAGTGCGGTATCTTTGACTGTATGTAGTAGACAAACCTTTTGATATATTGAGCTATTTTACTAGGCATTAACATTCAGACTAAAACAGTTACTGTTAGTCTAAGACCATTTTAAAGCATCTTACTTTCTAGGAATCTTTGATTTTAACTTGGTCTATAAATTTTCCCACGCAATGCCAATGTATACTTTAATTGGCATTGCCAGTAAGAAAGTGGTAAGTTAGAAACTCTTCAATTCAGTTTTAAGTCATGTTAGTTTCTTTTGACATTTTCATCCGAGGGAGGAGGGGGGTTCAAGGATAAATGTTATATATTTGGTAGTTGAGTTGTTATGGTGCTCACCGAGTACCGGTAATCCAAAGGTCTTCAGTTTGATCCTCAGAAATGTAGTACTAAGTAGCTGAAACTAGACCAATACAAGACTATAAGCTGTCCTGTCCTAGATCATTGGGCTTTTAATAAATGGCCTTGGCTAGTCACTTACTAGTCAGTAACAATTAAAGCTAAACACCGCATTTGTAGTTTATCCCTGAGGGTAGTCCCGGGCCTACCCAAAATTTGGTAGATATTTCAAAATTATAAAAAGAAATTTTATTATATGTAAATAAAGTGAAAGCATTAAACCCCATGATTTTGCATTCAAATTTTGAAATCACACCCTTTTTGCTCCACAAAGCCCCTCAATCAGTCAGGCCTACACCAAAAAAAATTCCTGGAGCCACCCCTGGTTCATTCATACACTCATCCTCCACTCATATTTGGGTTAGAATAGGAAAAAGCGCCCTCTTCTCAATTTACGAGCAATATCAACCCCAAACTTACACAAGGGGGTATTTTTAATACATGTAAGAGTTTTACACTGCTTTCATTACAGTCATTATATTCAATATAAATGCTGTTCCTGTTTTTTTATATTTTTTAATATCCGTCTTAGAAATCAAACAATCCACCATACTAGAGAGTAAGAAACAGACAATAAACCTTTATGTTAGATTTTATCTGAAAGTATGGTTGGTGAGTTTGGTAAACCAGTTTGTTTGAGCCCCAGGTAGTTTTACACATTCATTTTCATTATACAGTAGATTCTTTTTTTAATAACGGATAAAAGATTCTAAAAAAATACTTTTTAAGCACAACTAAATAGATATGGATAAATTAAGGATTTTTTAATACATGGCTAAGTTTATCATATATTAATATAGATCGAGATACCCCATGCCCACGGCCATGACTACGCCCTTTAACTACAGCCATAGACTAACCAACACAAATAGACTTCTCATCCCATTGTAAATTTTGAAGCACGTTTTTCGTGTCTAGTTCATGTACGGTGACACTGGGCGCTATTGTCGATGAAATTTTGTTTCTATTATTTTAGGGTTAATTTCTTGATTTGTGCTTTACTGTTTGGTTATATAACTAGGGGACAAGTTATTGTTTATGATTAGATCGTATTATTTGGTTAAACGAGGTTTTAAATGGCTGTAATAACGGGAAACAAATTGTAAACAAAACACGACCTCTACAGAAAAACGGACAGAACTAACAATAAAATTGGCTTCAGCTGTTCCATAAGGATGGGAAATCTACTAAGGGAGTATGTTTTATCTATGCTACAGCACAGCCACCTCTAATACAGTATTAGTGGTGGCTGTGCTACAGGCCGTGGCCTGGTAGAATTGGCAACGTCGCAAGTGGTGTTGTTTAGTGACAGACGTCCCATAAGATAACATGGCAGACAGGTGACATCAGCTTACTATTTCGCACCCACTTTATTGATTTAAATTTATGAACATAAATGTATTAAAATATCGAAAATAAAGCATACAGAATTGAAAACCGAAACAATATGAATTAAAAATCTATATATGTACATTTTAAGCGGAGTCAATATTGTCGTAAATAGGTACACAAATACCATTAGCTGCTTCCAAGCAAAACAGCTGTTACAACACCACTTGCGACGTTGCCACTTTGAAGGCCGCGGCCTAGAGTTAAAAGCGGCCGTGCCCACTGCCCATGCCCCATATCGGAAGATATATAATCAATGGTTTTACGCTCCTTAGGTTTTAGAGATTGAGTTGGTCACTTGGCTTGGAAAAAAGTAATTTTTGTAGAAGTAAAAGAACTTCGACGACGTCAACATGAGATAAGTGAGGAGGTTTAATTTTAAACGTCAACTTGAAACGTCGTCAACATCAACAAAACAAAAAAGGGGTAATTAATTAATTTATTTGTTTACGGTTACACCATTTTTCAGAGTTGACATGCTGATATTATATACGCGGTGTGGTTGGGCAATGGTAGGATTTGATTTAGGATTTATTTAGTTTCACTAACTTAGGCATATAAAATTGACTTAAAAAGATTAGAACCGGTATTATCTTTGATAATTGCATCTTTAGAAAACCATCGCTCCATGATAGCCTTTAGGCTAGGCCAAGGCCACACTAAAATACCCCCGCCGCAGCAAACCTGCAGACTAAGCGAATTTCCATTTGACTGATTGGATTTACACTAAAATGTCTACTTAAAAATATAACATTTATTCTTGATTTAAATAGAATTAGTTTAACAAGTACTTAGGTTTGCTGCATCAGGGAGGGTAAAACTGTTTTTTTTTTTGTAAAATGTGAATAGTTAGTAAGAAATAAAAACATTTTCCAAATTTGATCAAAATATGTTCACGAACAAGCAAACTACAACAGTTTACTTATTCTCCATAAGAATAACATGGGAATTTTAAATTTACAATTTTTTGGAATTTTCTCCGTAACCATTAGGCGCATAATAACGCTTCAATATACTAAATTATTTGTTTTTTTAAGCTCTACAAAATGGTTTGGAAAGAAATTGCTAAATTTTATGTTTTTTGGGTCAAAAATGGGAAAAACCTATTTTTACCCCATAAAACCCCCCGTAAACCCCTGTTCCCATGGTCCGATCATGCTGGATCGCGAACTCGTTCGAATAAACGTATGTTTACACGTTTGTACCAAATTTCATCAAAATCTGATCATTTTTGCTCGAGTTATCGTGCTGACGGACACATATATATATATATATATAAATATATAAATATATATATATATATGAATTTGAACGGATGGTGTTTTTGGCCTCTAGGGACCTCAAAACGAAAAAAAAAATCGGTCCCGCGTCCAGGTCTTACCATGAGTACTACGGTAATAGCTTATTCCCTATATGGGAAATTCGCTAAAAACGCTAGGCCTAGTCTATTGATAACTTAAAGACTATGCTTTTTATAGTGTGAAAATTTAAGAATCAGGTTGCTAAAGCTAGGTAAGTTAGGTTATGAATTACCTATTATTATTAATACTAATACTATTACATTCATTCATTGGTAAAGCATTGCGTACAGTAAAAAAGGTTGGTTCAAAGTCACCAAGTTAAGTAGTTCATGGGAAACCAAGAAAATAGTTTTTAAGAAAAGCTTGCATTCTGATGTTTAAATTAGGCTAATTTACATTTAACATTAGCCTGAACCATAATCTTCTTAAATTTAAGCTTAGCTTTCAGGAATAAGTAGGCCTAGGCCCTACCTACTAAGGATTTTTTCTCAATATGGGGTTTAACCAGTAATACAATTCAACATAGCCTAAAATGTACTCATTTTTATGTAAGTTAGGCCTGTAGGTACCCTAACTTATGCGATATTAGCCTATTGGAAGTCTTGTCATCAGGAGATGTATGTAGGGCCTAGGCCCAAGTAAACAGGCACTGTTGATCTTATAGGCTAATTTTATTTTTTTCAACGTTTACTTGATGCGTGCAGCACAATTTTGATTTCAGCTGCAGTCTTTTGATATGCACAAAATGAAAGCGTTCTATAGGCTGTCATGGCGTGACATCACTCTCTTCTCTTGAGGGAACATTATTAAGTTACTGCAAAAATACGAAGTGCAGCCATCGGTGATCGTGGTGTGCTGAATAGAGTAGGCCTACTTGGCTGATGTACAAGAAGTAGCCAGATTCAATCCCACCGGTGACACTAACTTACTGTCGAAGATTTTGCTTACAATGCGATTACTTCTTAACTGTACATCTTTTGTTAGCATTTGAGGCATTTATAATTTTATTTTATGAACACAACTATTTTTTCAATTAAGTTTAAGTTTAGTAAACCTACATTTGATTTTTTTCATTATAAGCAAGTTTGGTTAGTTAGGTTCTGTTATGACAGTTTTATAGACCTAATTGATGTAGTTAACAATATCCATTATTTAAATCTAACTAAGTCAACAAACAACAAAGAGTGACGTCTCAACCCTCAAGAGAAGAGAGTGACGTCATTGTACATAAAAGTATCAATTTGACTGATAACCAAACTTAAGTTAGCTTAATTTAACCAAAAACTAATCTTCTAAGCCTAAGTTAAGTTATATTGATTGTAACAATCGATAACTAATATATGATGGAGTAGGCTAAAATAAGCCTATGATCTAAGCTGTGCCAAAAAATCGACTAGGCCTAGTAATGATAAATTCATACATTAGGCCTAATCTAAATTAACTTAGGTAGGCCTATCATTTTTAATGATTTTAGCAGCCTCAATGGAGAAGCTCGGAAATGGAAATTGTGAACATGAAGTGCCGACATTAAATGATTTTCCTGAAGAATCAAGCCTAAGAAATCGTCTTCACCTGCTCAGGGAGAAGTTTTCTTGCAAATTTAAAGCTAAACCATCGTTATATCTACGAGTACCAGGGAGAGTCAATCTTATTGGAGAACACATAGACTATTGTGGTTACTCTGTATGTCCGCTGGCTCTGGAACAAGACATTCTTGTGGCTTTCTGTCCTTCAGTCCACGGACAGTTCCTCTCCATATACAATCAGGATGAAGAAAATTACAAGGAATATTCCACTGATACATTTGATTTCAAGTGAGTTGATTAAATTTCAGTAAGATTAAGTTTTTTTTTTTTTTTTTTTTTTTTTAATTTATTAGATTCCATAAAATTTTACTAGCTGCTCACAAGTACCTAATCAGAGAATGTTATAATAGGCCTACAAGTAGTAATTATCTATCTATATGTAAGCTGATAGACAGTAACTTACTGGTTTGAGACTAGCCTCTAGCCTTCTGCACTTCTGGATTTGTATGGGTGGGCTAACCTATTTTCTTTTTTAGGGTTGTGTTTACCCCAAAGGCATTTTTACTTATTTTCTTTAAGGGAATGGTCATACCAAAACACAACTTACCCAATCTAACCAAACATAAATCACCCTTAGAGGTGTCTAGATGCGATGTAGGGCTGATAGGCAATTTGTTAATGTAAGTTTGACTTACCACAACAGAAATGTTGGTGACCTAACCTTACTTATCCATTGTCAAAATAGGTGACTTACATTACTCTAACAAACTAACTCATCCATTATTTTTGTCTGATAATATCCCTGTTGATTCACAGGTTCAGTCTACCCACCACAGGATGGGCAAGCTATGTGTTGTGTGGAGTTAAGAAAGTGATCGAGCTGTTGGTGAGCCAGGGCAAGACTCCGGTCTCAATACAGATGGCTGTGGCAGGCAACATCCCTCCTGGGTCTGGATTGTCCAGCTCCAGCGCCCTTGTGTGTGCAGGGGCAATGGTGACAGCGCTAGCTAACAAGGTTACCTACCTTTACCACAGAGAAGTAAGGTATGGTACAGAGGAAACATCCAATGGGAACACCCCATAAGCAAGTTTAATCTGTGCCTTACTTCTCTGTGCCTTTACTTATCTTTGTAGTATTAGAAAAAGATACCTACCGGTAATACCAACCATGCCAAGGTCATCATGCTAGGAATTAAAAAAAAAACCATTGTTGCAGTCGATGTTTTTAACTAACAAGTACCTATCCAAAAACTATTGCTATCATGAGGAACTTCCTGCTAAGAGGAACCGATATACTGTAGCGAGAAAAAAAAATCAACACCTCGCCAAGTAGGCCTGTAAATCACGTGTGAGTACTTATCCAGTTTAACATCAACTGAATGTTTTGGCAATTTTTAAATTTTTGATTAGTTACAAAATATAAATTCCTATAGAACATAGCCGAAATAACAGTGATCGAAGTTAGTTTATTTATCTTTATATATTGGTTGGTGTATTTATAAAAAAGTTTATCACTACGTACACACTGAAAGATATCATCTAAATATATTAGAAATGGTGTTTGAAAATACTTTTTAGTTTCAAATATGTAGTCAAACCTAGAACTGTCATAGGCTAGGTCGTTGACCTCCAAGGGTCAATTACACTGATAAAGGATTCAGTCATTATGTAATCATATCTTTGAAACAACTCTGTCCTCTACAAAACATTCAGGAAGTTAATAAACTCTCCTACACACACAATTTTATATAATTGACAGAGGAAAACACATTAAACTAGCTCTGTTTGAATTCTCATACCAATGAGTTTCAATACCTGTAGATTTGTAATGAAAAACTGTCCAACTTTGGAAAGCAATAAGCTCTTTAACAAGTCTAGTTTACTGTTATCTTATCTTAATACTAGGTTACTGAAGATGGCAATGACAGTTATTTCAAGGCCGTTCGTTCAAGGCAATTGACATGAAAACCATGAAGTAAATAACTTGCTAGATAATAAAAAAGTAAATAACCGATGAAGATTCTAAGATGATCAGCAATATGTATTTGAGATTTTCTATCTAGTTGAAGAACTTTAAAGATGTTTGTATTTTTATTACAATTTTATTTTTAAATTTATTTGCTGAGTAAAAAAAATATCTCCTAATTAAAATAATATACTATAGGTGATAATTTTGAAATAACGACAATATTATCTAACCAAGATCTATTTTACTCCAAAAATTGTTAATGAAGCTTATGAAGTTGAAGTTTACCACTCTACGAATTGAATGTTGACAACCTATGCTGATAATTTCTCTTACAAATAAAGCCCATTTTTGTATTTACTTTTTAAACACTCCAAAGATATGGATCTACTCCCAATCAGATTTGTTTTGCCACTACTCTGATTTGAAACATATATATTCTCGTTGAAAACTTTTATTGCATTAGTGTACCATTCTTAAGTTATGTTGTAGGCTAGATGAATTAAATTGTTCTAAAATAGATTCCTAAAATTAACTTTTGGCTAAATATTTACTTTTGGACAAATATTTCTCGTTATAAAAATGTTTGAGGAATATTTCTCGCTATTAAATGTTGAAACCGAACAACTAATAACATACATAATGTAATTTTTGGATGCACAAACATGTGTCCATAAGTGAAACCAAAAATATGAGTCCCGACTATCCTAATACCACCGTACTATTTGTATTGAATGGTTTTTTTTGTTAACTGGATTTTACTGTTCCAAACAGTTGAACCTTTCCAGAACGGAGCTAGCAGCTCTAAGTGCAGAGGCCGAACATTATATTGGCACTGTAGGAGGAGGAATGGACCAGGCTATCATTTTTTTGGCCTCTGAAGGTAATTTTCTTGTTTGATTTATACATTTTAGAGGTTAAATATTTGTTTCTTAATCACACAATATCTACCTACCACCTACCAAAATTCATATTGTCAACAACTTATTTCATGCCGTTTTCCAATTATTGAAAATGCCTGATGCTAGGAGAGGCAAAATGAGACATAACTTAGGCACCCAAGTACACTTTATTGCTCACTAGATCTAGTCATGACTTGGCAAGGGTGTAGACTATACTATAGCCTTAGCAATCAGACCAGAGCACCAAATTTACTAAAATCTGTATTTTAACCTCCAAATAGTGTTAAAAATAGTTTTCAGCTTATTTAATTTTAAAAATTTTACAAGTTTTTTTTTGAGTCTGGACTCCATTTTCTGCAAGGGGCTTTCCATACCCCCAGCCCAGGCATGTGTGATAGACTACTCTAGAATCTTGTAATAAACTTGGGTGATAATGGTTTTTACTTGCAGGAAATGCCAAGCTGATAGAGTTCTCCCCGCTGAGAACAAGGGATGTAACTCTGCCAGTCGGGGCTGTGTTTGTGGTCGCCCATAGCTTGGCTGTCAAGAACAAAGCAGCCAGTAACGACTTTAACACTCGAGTAGTCGAGTGTAGGCTTGCTGCTCAGGTGAGATCAACATAGCTTTTGTGGCTTGGTTGTCATTTTGAGCAAAATTATAGGCTACTCGACAGTTATTGTTCAAATAATGGTGAATTAGTTCATTTAGACATAAAACCACTATACTGTCATCTAATTTTTAATCCAGTAGTAATCTTGTTTAAAAGTAGACTCTTGAATCTATAGATCTGACAGTACCGTCTTACTGTAAATGCTGAATTATTGAAAATTGTCTCCACTCAAATACTGAGTTACAAGGGCTATATCAGCCATTTTTATAATTCTAATGTGATTTGCCGTACCTACTGAATATGCCCAATCTCCGCTAAAGTTCTATAAACTCTACTATTTATACGTTACCAAAATCTGTCGAATGATTTTGGAATTCTTATTCAGACCCATCAAATGCGTGATTGTTGAATATGACCAAATATTAGATACTAGAATAGCAGAGCTATTCCAGTTGTAATATACAGTTGTGAAAATCTGGTGTGAAGTGTTTATTGCTGTAAGTTACTGTTTGATCAAAAATGTATAGTGTTATAAATGTTGTATAGTGTTATAGTGTTAAAATGTATGAATAGGACAATTCTTATTGCCTAAAATTCTTATGTGTTATGGTATTTACTTGGGGTGAATCAGTTTTTGAAGTTGGTTGTCGGTTTTACATGACATTCAGCAGAAATTTATCCATGGGATTTTGATCTTAGAATCACATTGTAAAGGTATCATCAACAATAATTGACTTAATTATTATGATGGAAAGAAAATGTCACCTTGATGTTATGACTAAAAAAAGCCCATTTTGTCACTTATAACAAGGAGTTGTTTTCAAATGTCTATTACATTTCTTATAGAGATGGACAGTTATCAAGTGTTTGAGATTTGAAAATATCGTTAGTTCCAGCGAGAAAGACTTCTCTCCAAGACTTTTTCAAACAAGATTATAAAAAAAAAAAAAAAAAAAATTAAGAGCGCCTTTGCAAAAGAAATGAACAACAGGACATTCCTATTGCGGGCATTTTATAGATTTTCTGAAGGCATTTTTAACTGTGTACATCTCAAAAATCGGTTATTCTGGTAGTATTTTTTTTATCCGTTATAACCCTGGTCCCATCTTTACCGGTTTTCTCATTTTTGACCCTCAAAACACAAAATTTCCCAATTTATCTCTAAACCATTTTAAAGAGCTTAAAAAAAAAACTCATAATTTAAATTTAGTATACCAAAGTGTTTTTGTACGGTTATTAGTTACGGGGAAAATTAAAAAAAATTGAAAATTTAAAATTCCCATGCTCTTAAGGAGAATATTCTAAAATGTTGTAGTTTGCTTGTTTATCGGAATATTTTGATCAAACTTGGCAAATATATTTATTTTATACTAAGCTATTAATATCTTATTAAAAAACTCAATTTTTAACCTCCCTGTAGCAGCAAACCTAGGCACTCTTTAAACCTAATGTTATTTAAATAGAATTAATTTAAAATCAATTCAGGCAAATGGAAATTCACTTAGTCTGCAGGTTTGCTGCGGGGGGGGTATATTTTTAATGTGAGATTTTCATAACCATTTAAGTTCCTGTAAACCTTTTTGTTATTTCGTACTCTCTGTTTGTATCAACCTTTGTAATAAATAATTAGTTATTGTACTTTAGTTGTTGTTTTATTAATATACAAATGCTTTCTTGTTATTTTTTTGCCATATTGTAAAACTGCTCACTTGAGTAATCTCATCTCGATTTATGATGAGAAAAAGAATCTTGTCTCAAATTTAAAACACAGTCTCGTCCATCCCTAATTACATATTATTAACCCTTTGCCCTCGAATTGCCAACAGTGCTGGCCTCAGCTGTTTCTGAGTCAGCTTGTCATTGTTTACGCAGCGCCGTGCCTCTCTGGTTGTACGGCCAGCCCTACTGGCCATTGTTGTTTCTCTTTAGGCTGGTCACCATTCTGCCAACCCAGCTACACCAGCTTGTATCAAGTATTTTGTTTTTGTCAACTATGGTAAGGGCTTAGGTTTTACACATTGAAACTAAAAATCAATTAAAATAAATCTAATATTTTTATGTTTTATTGAAAGCTAATGAAATAAGAAATAAAACTAAAATCAAAGTTTACTGCTTAAGTTCATACATAAAATATTTAATTTTAAAATTTGTCAAAAGAACTACTGTTGCTATTGAAACTATGTACGATTTCCCTTTCTTTCCCTATGAAACTAGGCCTTGAACTTATATTAACATTATTTATAAACATTTCTTATATTAACAGGTTAGTCCAAAAACCATTTCTAGTCATCCTACAGTTACACAATTAATAATATTTTATCCTGGTAAATGTAATCTCACATCACAGTTTCACATGGCAACAACACACTGACAGTTGAGGTTATTTTACAGTGAAAATGGCGTAATACAGAGCTGCAAACCTTACAAACTAAAATTTTAATATTCTGTGAATTGAGGTACAATCTCTGTTTAGTGCTGCAGCCTACAGGAGAACTAATAAACAATGTTAAAAAAAGTGTGTTGGATAGCCACCTATACTGGCCGGACAAGCTGACGGGGAAATTGGCTGTACGACCTGTGAGGCACTGTGCCGTGTAAACATGACAAGCTGATATAGAACGTAGCCGTGTCCAGCGGGGCTGGCCATTCAAGTTGAGAGGCACTTTTCTAAAATGGCTATGAGACCGCAAAGGGTTAATATTGATAGTAATTAATTCATTATTTGGGATTTTTTTATCTGTATGATTTGGGTAGTTATATATCCCACTAAAACTGTTAGTCAAATTTGGTATAGCATTTATCATTAATTTTTATGAGAAGTAGCACTGCATTATAATTTACATTACTTAGACATGTTTCAGGTTCTTGCCAAAATAAGAGGTTTGCCCTGGAAAAAATGCTTAAGACTTGTTGATATTCAAACTTCTGCAAAATTAACTCTCGGCGAATGCGCTAAGATGGTAAAAGAGCTTCTCCATAAAAATCCGTATACTTTTTTTTTTTTTTTTTTTGTCCTAGGACGCTAGGCACGAGCCTGGAATTGTTTTTCACATTACTTCAGGCTAGACCTAGGGGTTGCGGCATTATCACTTAGATAAAATCCATTGGTGACTTGGCGGGGATCGAACCCGGGACCTCAGGGACTGAAGTCCCGTGCTCTAACCACTACGCCAGCTCGCTCCCCAACATGAAATATTACTTAGACATGTTTCAGGTTCTTGCCAAAATAAGAGGTTTGCCCTGGAAAAAATGCTTAAGACTTGTTGATATTCAAACTTCTGCAAAATTAACTCTTGGCGAATGCGCTAAGATGGTAAAAGAGCTTCTCCATAAAAATCCGTATACTAAAATTGAGGTAAGTGACAAATTTCTTAAAAAGGTAAAACTAATTGAACTATTCCGATCAAATCTATTTCAAAACAAAAAAATACTTGGGAAATTTATTAAGGTATGTTGCTTTTTAACACATTTGCTGCAGTTGCGTAATGGCTGGTCACGGCCAGGAGAGAAACAGCCAATACGATGTGTAGATGAGTGTGTGGAAAATATTAAATTCAGTTTCATCCAATATAAAAGCCACAGTATAGCAAGTACTAGCAAACTTACTATGTTCCAATGTTTTTGGCCATAGTTGTACAAGAATCTAATCTAACAGATAGTAGCACTGAATAACATTTCTAACTGGCCCTCAGTACTGACTAATGCAGGGAAAAGGCTGGGGACAAATACCCAGACACACCACAAACAAAGCAAAGCCATACACTCGTAACCTCAAAATGGGAGCATATCCCATCCTTCTAGCATGAGTAGCTAGGCCAAACTAACCTATAGAAGTTTGCATTGCTCTGCCAATGGGCCAGTATACGACCCCCACTGGTGAACATGCCACACGCAATGTAGAAATATATGTAACGAAGCTGTGTGTGATAAGCTACAGTAAATGTAGCAAAGACTGCTTGGTTATCGATTCAAAAAATAATAGTCGATCGATCTAACAAAGCCAGTCATTCTAAATTACTAGTTCTAGGCAGTCTCCTTGACTGCTGCCATGTCAGTTGCAGTCTTTGGTCAGTTTAGAATTGATGCTTGCTATATATTTTTTACTTATCATGTTAGATCAATGATATGCAGTGCTTCAAAGAGTTAAGACAACATTAATTGTGTTACAGCTGTGCAAAATATTGGATGTGACAGAAAAGGAGTTGAATGAAATCACTCTGACCTCAAACACCGAACATGTTCAGCATTTCAAACTATTCCAAAGAGCACTGCATGTATTCCAAGGTAAGATTTCTCTGAATTTTTGTGTTTTAGAGAATTTTTGCAATATTAGTTGTGTTTCCTAAAGAAATCTAGATTAAGTTTTCATTTTGTAACATTTATTTGTCTTGCAAGAGTAGTTAGATTGTCCATGATGCATTTTTTTCTTTAAATCTTGTCCTATAAACATATAGGTAATATATCTGATGCATAGGTTACTTATGTTATTCTAATTTCATAGTTTTGAAGCTGAATGGATAGTGTTTGCACTTTTGCTTTGGTAATTTTGTTTAGGCAAACAAATATTACTTTCTTTACTAATTGAAACAAGGAGACATGCAAGGTTGTCTAAACTAGATTGTTCCTAACTTAATCAAATTAAAAGTGTTTTTTAAAAGCAGTTGAGAGCCTGGTTAAATGGGTAGTTTCACTTCTAATGCAAATACTAGAATACAAATACTTAAATTTTAAGCTTGGCATAGTGTCTCAATATACTGTATAGTTATCTACTAGGACAATATTTGTGTGTCATGGATAATATACCCGAATGGTGTTTTGCCATGACCTAAGAAATAATAATAATTTGTTTATTTTGAGTAGTTGTTCAACATCTTGCATTATTCTTGATGAGAAACTATGTTGGTATCCTCCACCAACACTCATTCATATATACATATTTATATATATTATTAAGACATCTAATAAACCTTGAATTCTGTGACAATCTTATAGTCAATACATTTATCTTCTTTTTGGTTTGGCCCTTCAAAATATTTTGTAGAATAATAAACTAACCCACCTAAAAATTTTACAATCGTAAAAATCAGACAAATAGCATAGGAGAGATATACAGCATTAAAGGTGTTAGTTCCCCAACCTATCTAAAAAGTGTAGAAAAAACCCCCGTAGTCAATATTGATTGCTGTGTGTTGATGAAGAGGCTCAAAGAGTGGCTGAGTTTGAGGCGGGCTGCAGAGATGGCTGTTCACTAGCCGAGCTCGGCCACCTGATGTCGGAGAGTCACGTGAGTCTACGTGACCTGTACGAGTGTAGTCACGTACAACTAGACAGACTAGTCTCGGTGGCCATGGCTGCAGGGGCTCTAGGTGCTCGTCTGACCGGGGCTGGGTGAGTTTGTGGTTTTACATTTAAAATTTTTCGCTCCACTAATTTTTACAGTAACAAATTTTCTAAAAAGGATTTAAACCTCAACATCTTTATAACACAATTTCACAACACCTATCATATTATGTTGCATTTCATGTTTGAAAAACAATGAGTTTGTTTTTAAAATGACTGAAAACCATATTAATCCAAGTTTCCAATAAGTTTTAGAAAAATTCAGTACTCCAAAGCTCCATTTTAATTCTGTAATTTTCTCCTCCAGCCTGAGGGTCGGTATGGTTGGCTGAAATATATTCCTCTGATTTGCTTTGTTTTAGAATATAATCTAGATGCTTTATCATCCTAACCAACACAGTAGACTTCTCATCGCATTGTAAAATATACTTAAGATTAGTTTAATGTCTAGTTCATGTTGGAGTGCTAGTGTTAGCAAAATTGTGCTTCTTATATTTTATGGTTAATTTTATGGTTTTTGCTTTACTGTTTGATTACCTATACAATTTGGGGGCGAGCTATTGTTTATGATTCGATTGTGTTATTTGATTAAGTTTAATTGAGGTTATAAATTACTAAAATAACAAAAACTGTCTAGCTGATACATAAGGATGACGAATCTACTAAGGAAGTATGTTTAATCTATGAGTATTGTATGGTATGACTGAGTATGGGAGTGTGGTGTGACGTACTGTACTAAGTTTATGTTTTTTGGCCTGAAATTTGAAGCCACTGTACAATGGCCATGCTTTGTATCAGAGATATTCTACGGGTTAGTTTGTTTTGTTTCTTTAATACTTTAATCTGAAATGGTGACCATCAATCCCAGTCCCAAAAACGTGAGCTCGCTATTTAATTTGATGTATATAATTCCTAATATAGTGACTTAAATTCCTAATATAGTAGTATTTTGTTAAGACCAGAACCAAGTAAATTCTTCAAAAAACTTGCAATTATACAATTTGTGGCATGGTATCCAAGTGATACTAGTGTCTAGACTGCCAGTGCAAGTCCCAGGAACGGCCGATCGGAGGATCGTGGATCAGATCATACCGGTGCATCAGCATAGCTTATCTAACTGTTCGCGGAAAATTGTTATATGTATCACTGTCGCTGTCGAAACGTATAATTTGTAGATTAAATTTGAATTAAATATAATTAAACTATCATAACCTAACCAAACTAACCAAACTTGCTGATAATGATAAACTCGAATGAAGGTTTACTAATCGAAAAATAGCTCTGTTCTAAAAATAAAATTATAAATGTCTCAAATTCAATTTTACAATCTTTTAATTATAAAATTAAACTGTCATAACCTAACCAAACCAACCAAACTTGCTGATATGAAAAAAATTGTTGACAAAAAGTTAGTGCTCCCAGTGGGATTCGAACCCGGCACCATCAGATTATCAGCCCGACACGCTATCCACTACACCACAAAGGCTCATGACTCAGTTCAGTATCGTTGCAGTAATGGTTGACGTCACGCCACGCCATCGGCACTGAGCGGTGGTGGGGGGTTTTTCGATCTGATCCACGATCCTACCGATCGGCCGATCGTAGGAGTTGCACTGGCAGTCTAGATGCTTATGCAATGAACATGTAGGCCCCATATAGTTTTTTATTTTTATAAAGGTAAATGTAAGAAAGTAACTAGTATCCACCACAGAAAGTTAGGGTTACTTTATGCAGGTATTTGGACCATCTTATGTAAAAGTGTGAAGTGTTTTAATGTGCCAGATCTGAAACTAGATGGTAACATATTGTGTAATGTAACTTTCAGCTGGGGAGGTTGTATTGTGGCGCTGACCACTGAGGATCATGTGGGAAAGTTCATTGACACTGTTAAACAACAGTTTTACGCAGACAACCCCCAAGTGGAGGGGCGGAAAACGGAAAATCTCATTTTTGCCACTCAACCAGGAAGAGGCGTTCAGGTCTTCAGACCTGAAGAGAACGAATTAGTTCACTAGTCAAAACACTCAGAGAAACAAATAATGGTGCCTTTCTTGTCTTTTCAGTCATTTTAGTTTATAGTATCACTGTTAGAAAACATTTTGTAGCTACATACTTAATAGGTTAGTTTATATGATGTCATTGAAAAAATTGTTTAGTGATAGTGTGACTATACTCCGTTCACAAAATTTAGGCGGTTTTAGGGAAATAAATCTATCCCCTCCACTTGAACCTACCTTTGAAAATAATAACTCAACAGCTGAGGTTTGCCAAAATATAAATCAGCTGTCCTATATTCAGTAAAAAAGTTGTGGGATAACTTTCCCTCAAACTACGTGTAAGCATTGACTATTGGATATCAATAGTCAAAAGTATAAGATAAATGAGGAAAAAAAATTAAAATTTTGTCAATAGATGAATTCATGTCCTGTTTATGTGTTCCTCAAAAGAGGTATCTAAGGAATGGCACAATTAGATATTTGCTGTATATAAGGTAATAGCAATCTGTCCCTCAACAAAATGCTACCACTATTACATCACGATTTATTCTCTATTGTCTTTCTTCAAATTTCAAGGCGAATTTAATTTGCTATTCAACCATCAAATCAAAGCTTTATATTGGAGTTCAATAAAGGCTGCCAATTTGGCTGCCTTTAAAAAAAAAATTCTCTTTAAAGTACCTTAAATCCTGCATTTCCTCGAGTAAGGAAAGGCATTTAAATATAACTTATAAGTAATTCAAACCTTATCAGTTTATTTTAATTTATCCACTTCAAGGTGTAAACACTTCAGTCTTGAGTACATTCTGTAGGTGCAAAATCCTTGTAATGGTGGAAGGTGTAAGTAAACATGACGTTTTATTATTTTTCTACCTCCAGTGAAAATGTTCAATATGCTAGCTCTGTTACTATCATATGTTCATAGGTCCATAACAATTTTTGGTTCTACAATTTCCACCTTCTTTAGCAGTATTGATGGAGTTTTTGCAGTGACTGCTTAACAGATTGTAGGCCTAACAGTAATAACTGGCTTTTAAGTTGAATTTTGAAGAAGTTGGAATGTTAATTAACTAATCTAAATACTAGAGTTTTTACTGACAGTCTTGTTTTCTATTCACGGTAACTTTTTAAACAGTAAATCGGTGCATTTTGTCTGAAGTTTCAATAGTTTTATGCGTCACTTCACTACTAAAAATCAAGGGAAACAAATATTACTCTACTCTGTCAGGCAAAACATTTTGCTCTAGTGGTAAAAACATCACAAGTATTGCTATTAGTCTTTCACTGGAGTCTTACAAGGTGAAGTCACAAAGTTCACTAACTATAGTGATTAATCGTGAACTCTGCATTCCTTAATTCCCTTTCATGCCACAATTGAGTGAAAATAGCCACTGTACAAGTATAATTTAGACATTCCATTAGCTTTATAGTTATAATAGCTTAATTTATATACATATCATTGATTGTGCCAAATTTGGAAAAAATCTGACTCTTTAAGTTTATTGTAATGCAATGAAGAGTATTTCTGAACTGTCTAGTCTTTTCTTTTAAACCTTCCTAAACCATTCTTACGATGCTAACAAACAATAAAATACTGCAATACTGTATAGTTACTATTACTATGGCAAGACCTAGACCCGGGACCGATTTACTTGCTTAATACTTTTATCTGAAATGGTAAGGTCCACCATTTTGTAAAACTAGTGCATTTATTCTGTACCGCATTGATATAGTGTAGTATCTAAAATTCTGTAAACCAAAAGCAGCTTTAAAGCTATTATTTTCATAATCCTTTGCTAATAAACCATTTCAAACCACAGTAAAGAATTCTAGCTAAATATATAGCTCCGAAGAAAGAAATTATTAAAAATATATATGAGATGTATGTCTAAGTACAAATAAATATCATTTCCATAATACAGGCAATATCAATTCCTTTTAGCACATAGTCTGTATCAGTCATGCGAGTATCCAAGTATATGATTAAGCCCATTAAACCCCTCATTACTCTCAAGACTTGCTTGCTATTCCTGGTTCATTATAGGCTCATTATCCAACATATCAAAGACACTATTCAATCTCTCTTGTATCCCACTTTATGTCAATTACCTACAATACTGCTTTAAGCCAAGTGTAGCTCCAAAGGCGCTTAGAATATGTTTATTCAACTGTTGTGGAACTTTGTAATTTTGATTGAGCATTTTTTAGCTCAAAACTGAAGATTTTCCATGATGAAACTGAAAAAAATAAATATGTCTAGTGTACTTTGATGTATTTTTTAACAGGGTGAATAAATAGTCAAGACACCCCATTTAATATTTTAAGTCTTAACTCCCTTCAAGTGACACCTTATTTTGAAGTGGATACTGCTTTTTATAATCCTGCTTGTTTTTAAACAGTAACCATTCAATCAATCTCATCAAGAAATGCGAGGAAAACTTAAAAAAAATATCTTCACATATTTAAGAATGACATGTGCATAATAATTGAAACTACACTATATAATTTGTTAATTTTAATTTCCTTCATAAGAGTCTAAAATGAAGCTACGTTTTGGATCTTTTAATATACAAGTAAGTTCAAAATATACTTCTTTAACTCATGAATACAAAAATTATAAACTGTATCAGCCATCTGACACATCATTTCTCCCATTAGATTGTCGAAAACCCTTGTGGGAATAACTATAAGATATTATGGGGAAAATCACAAAATTTGTAATGTAAAAAGTTTGAACATAATTTTTACAGCAAAAGGGGTTCAACTGTTTTGTTCAGAGTTCAAAAGAGCACTAAATATAATTCTAAATTGGTCAAGCTATTAAAAAAAACCGATTTGCCCGTTATTATTGGGTTTCTTATGGGAAAATAACATAGGTTGCAATAACTTTGGAAGTGTAATTTTTTACAGGAATGGGGGTTAAAGTACTGTTTTGTTAAGAACTACAAGGACTAAACATGAATTTTTTTAATTTAAAATGATTTTAAAATTAATATTAAACTTTAATCAAAATTATTTGATCAGTTTTTAACATTTTTTTGTCTTATGAGGAAACTACTATTAAAAATCAAAATTACACACACACCAAATTTCATCAAGTCGGTCCAAAGATGTGGTCTGTAGCTGTGTATACACCTAAACAATACACATACAGAAACAAACACACAAATATCACTTTCTAAAAGATGGAAAAACATTTTGGGTTCATGAAAGGGATACATCCGCTCAACCTCGAACATTTTGATGAAAACAATACTTTCTCCATATACGGGGAGAAAGTAAAAAATGTGTGTTAATCTAATTAATGTTCATTCAATAAAGCAGAAACCATCCTTGTAAAATAGCCATAGTTTTATCTAATAACTCATAATGAAGATATTGAGTAATACATTCTAATATAGTGAGTCGGTGGCTCAGTCGGTAGCGTCACAGACTTCGGGCCCAAGGCAGCGATGTGGGTTCAGATTCTGGTCAATGCCGAAAACATTTTATCAGTACAGATCACCTTTGTACTTTACCGGCTCACTCCTTGCTTTGCTGTATACAATCCACGCACGGGCGGTTAGTCTATGTGGAAGGGCAAATGCAAAGTTAAAAGAGGCCGCCAAACTCTTAAAAAACCCTCTTAAAAAAATTCAGAATAAAACATTTTTCACCTTAAGAAGTAGACATGCATATTTAAAAAATTGTATTATAGTAAGCTCAAGACAAGTAAAAAAGAAATTGTTGAAGCATCAATAACAAATTTTATTAAAACACAACTACTGGTACCAAAAACTTAATTTTACTCCCAAAAACATTAAAATCAACCAAAATAAACATTTACTACTGGTGTTTTTACTACACGCCAATTATGATAATTACAAAATGAAAATTCCCATTAACTTTTACACCATTAATCAATTGATTGCCAAAATCGCTAATGAGGGTAGCTTATTGTATTGATGCAGTTTAATTATGCTCTGTGGATGGGGAGGGGAGGTTTAAATGTCACACAGCAGCATTGCTCTTTGGTCTAACATTTGACAAAATGTCAGTAGACAAAGAGGCATTAGCCAGCCAAGTGGTCATTTGACCCGGAATATCACCTATTGTCATGTTTATGTTTTTTAATTTGAAAATGATTGCTCTCAGCATAACTCTTAGGATTTAAGAAGTCATTAAACACAGCCTTGCCATTACTGAATTATATTATGGTTTTTTTTTACCCCAATGAACAATTATAGTCAAAACAGTAGGATGTTTTGAAAATGATCTTTTTAGCAAACAGATGAGATCTACTTACAGTACTAAGCACTACAGTATTAAAGTACTTTGCAAAGATTTAAGTTATGATGCTACAAAACTAACATAAGTCCTTGCTAAAAAAACAGTATTACTATAGACTAATCAACACAAGTAGACTTCTCATCTCATTGTAAATTTTGAAGCTAAGTTTTTTTATTTACTTTTTTTGTGTTGACGTCCCCAGAGGCTTTAAAACCATCTGCATCCGTTCCAATTTGTTTTTACAGTATACAGGGTGTCCCGGAACTCTCTACCAATATTTTAGGACATTGCTCCTGGGTAAGAAACATACCTAAATATCATATTTAAATTATCCGGAAGTCCTTAGTTACTCACACAGCCGCCATTTTGTTTTTTTCAGTTATTATTTTTTTCTAAAGAATGGTTAAACATACGAAATGGAAACTTTGCACAAACATTTATGACAACTAGACAAAGCTACAAAAAAATATGACGATTTTTCAAACTCACAAAACAAAATGGCGGCCATTTAAAATTTTTACAAAATCAACGGTTTTTGAGTTAATTAAGAAACAAAATTTTAAATTGCCGCCATTTTGTTTTATGAATTTGAAAAATCGTCATAATTTTTTTGTAGCTTTGTCTAGTTGTTATTAATGTTTGTGCAAAGATACCATTTCGTATGTTAAACCATTCTTTAGAAAAAAATCAATAACTGAAAAAAACAAAATGGCGGCTGTGTGAGTAACTAAGGACTTCCGGACAATTTAAATATGATATTTAGGTATGTTTCTTACCCAGGAGCAATGCCCTAAAATATTGGTAGAGAGTTCCGGGACACCCTATATGTCTCTTAACTCGATGACTTGAGCAAAAATCAACCGATTTCAATTAAATTTGGTACAAACTTGTAAATCTATGTCTATTCAAACGAGTTCAACAACCAGCATGATCAGGCCATCGGACCGAGGTTTTATGAGGTAAAAATGGGTGTTTCCCATTTTTGACCCTCAAAACTCAAAGATTTCCCTATTTCTCTTTAAACCATTTTAAAAGCTTAAAAAACCACATAATTAAGTAGGCTACCTATATTGAAGTGTTTTTGTTCAGTTATTGGGTGCCGAGAGAGAGAAAAAAAAAATAATTTAAAATTACCCTGTGAATAAGTAAACTGTTGTAGTTTGCTTTTTTATGGATATACCAGCTTTATACTTTTTGATCCATCTTGGCAAATTTATTTATTTTGTACTAAGCTATATTTTACTAAAAAACACACTTTATTACCCTCCATGTAGCAGCAAACATAAGTATGTTAATCCTAATGTTATTTAAATATATTCAAGTGTAAATAAAATCAGGCAAATGAAATTCGCTTAGTCTGCAGGTTTGCTGTAGCAGGGTATTAATATATAAAAAGTAAACAATAAATTCTTTTTATAATTTTATTATTGTTTTCTGAACCCAGATGCCATTTTGTTATTGGTTTAAAATACATTATTGGTGCTATAAGGTGCTATCTAATAAACGAGTTAGATGGTAACTAAGTCCAGGGATTAGTACTTTTTCTTTGGGGAAAATTCAATGGTGTAATACGAACAAATCACAAAACAACAATAAAAATAAATAAATAAAAAAGTGAATTTGTAAGTTGAGGTTAGTAAGATTCTTTATGAATTTCAAGATCTAAAATCAAATAAAATCCTTCATATGTACAGTTTTTGATAGTTTCATGGTAATATACAGGGTGTCCCGGAACTCTTTACCAATATTGTAGGTCATTGTTCCTGGGTAAGAAACTAATCTAAATATAAAATTTAAATTGTCTGTAACGGTAGGTCCATTCGGGAGTCCTTAGTCACTCATACACCCGGCATTTAGTTTTTTTCACTTATTATTTTTTTCCAAAAAAATGCTTAAAGGTAGGAAATTAAAACTTTGCAGAAACATTCATGACAACTAGACAAAGCTACAAAAATTTAGAATAAGTTACCAAATTCATAAAACAAAATGGCGGCCATTTACAATTTTGTTTCAAAAATAACTCAAAAACTGTTGATTTTCCAAAAATGATATTTTATGGCAGCCATTTTGTTTTATGAATTTGAAAAATTCTCATAATTTTTATTGTAGCTTTGTCTAGTTGTCCTAAATGTTTCATTTTCATATGTTTAAAATTTGTTTATACAAAAATAATAAGTAAAAAAATAATAATAATAATAAGGCAAAAATAATAATAAGGCAAAAAAAAATAATAAGTGAAACAAAACAAAATGGCGGCTGTGTGAGTAACTAAGGACTTTCAGACAGTTTAAATATGTAACAATGCCCTAAAATATTGGTAGAGAGTTCCGGGACACCTTGTATATAATTAAAAAATTCAATTGATTTTATACAAAACTCACTAAAGCAAAGGGGTGACATTTTGTTGGAAAGTTATATTGGCATCTGTCAAGTGTCAGGTGGACGGTGGATATATCGAGACCAATCAACGGTTCAACAGACAAGAGTAGTGAAGACGGATGCCGTGATCGGCTCACCAGATGAATTAAACATCAGTGGTAAATAATTCCATCAGTGATCCATCTGAGATGGACAGAGGACACCCCACAAGCTGAACATCACAGCCTGCTGATACATCCGTTACTGATGTTGAGGTTAAGGTTGTATTGCATGTTAAGCTGCCACTAGTGTTTAACTAAAAAACATTGAATATTTATTATTACCGGTATTAATTTTTAATGTCCTCCCTTAACGTTTACACGCTAACATAACCCTTTTAGGTTTGCGCTGGCGTTGAACCTTTTTACATATTTATTCAGGTTAGGTCAAGAGGGTTGGCTATTGATTAATAATTGGTGATTGGCAGGATTTCAACTCAGGATTTTAGGGATCGTATATAGTATACACTTGACAGTGGCTGTCCCAGAATTTTATTTCGGGGGGGGGGAGTGGAAGTGACCACCGGGGGGGGGGGGGGGTCGGGGGGTATGGATATACCTCAGAAAAAGTGGGGTCCAGGGAAAAAATGTGGAATTAAAAGCCTAAAAACATACTTTTATACTTAGCTAATAGTATTTATGTTAGCAAAAAAAAAAAAATTCAAGGTGGGATATATCCCTCCCCCCCCTGGGACCGCCACTGATGCTCCGACAACTAGACCCCCACTAAAACCACTGAACTAAAATAAATAAAATGTGCATATTGATCACACATTTCTGAGTACAGTGACGGTTTTGTAGGATAACTATTAAATTTGTCATAAAAGTACACACTACTGTATACATATACTATGCTACACCCGTTATTCCTAATAAAACGCTAATTTTTAATTCAATAAAACTTTAAATATAAGCATTGACTATTGGGTAAAGAAGTTGTTGTATTAATAGTCAAAGATATAAGACAGTATGTAAACGTGGGTTTCAAATCAAAGTTCACAGGGGAAATATTTTTTCAGAATTATTTGTTCGTTACAGTTTTTAAAACGGGGTTGAAGAGGGGTGATATGCTGAGGGGAGGGAGCCCTTTGACGGGACTGTACCTGACATTATAATGGCCAGACTGTACGTAGTCAAGATTAGCAGCTAACAGTATCCTGCTTTGTGAAAAAATGTCCTCAAAGGCATACAGTCAATAACAAGCAGTGGAACCTTCTCATTAATTAATTTTCTTATTTACGGGTTTAGCTTAGTTAATTATTAGCTCAGAATAATTAAGTCTGTTTTGACACAATTGAAACGACATTGTCTTCAGTGTCTTAACCATTTATACAAATTTCCTATGATAAAAATTACGGTTCAAAACTTATTGTAACTCATGTTATTTTCCCATAAAACCCATAAAATTAAAAAAAATGGGATTTTTGGAGAAAAGCTGGTTTTGATCAAAATTAGTATAGTGTAGTCCTTATAATTCTAAAAAAATAGTACAACACCCCATTGCTGTAACAATTACGGTTCAAAAGTTATTGCAACTGTTGTGGTTTTTAACTATAAAATATCATGCTGTATTAACTCTCGCCGCTTATCCATGATAAAGGTTGTTGACGAGCTTATGGGAGAAAGTATGTGTCAGAATGCTGATACCGTTTATTTACTACCTAATCTTAATTTAAAATGTCCCAAATAATCTCATAAATATTTTATTATTGTTAGTTTTATAACAGTATACTTGGAAACGTATTACCAACATTCTATAAGTTTATAGCTAAGTCTCATAACATGGTAACGTTGAGTAATCCTGGTTGATATAGAAACGGGAACAAGATACAAAACTCTCCTGCAAACATAGCGCAATTGCTCAGTTTTGCGGAAAAGCGTTAATGCATAAAGAACAAACATACAGATTTAATTTGGCATGCATTTTGAAGATGTAATGAGTATGTTCGGTATTTACTCAGGGGAGGTATAGAAGAGGCTACGATGACAGCTGAGGGCTTCTTATTATCTGAGGGAACGCCATTAACGTAACAAAACGATCTTTAGCCATCGGCTTCGGTGGTCCAATGGTTAGCGTGCCGGCCTGGTTTACTGTAGGTCCCGGGTTCGAATCCCGCTGGTAGCATTAACTTTTTGTCCAAGATTTTTTTATTATCAGCAAGTTTGGTTGGTTTGGTTTGGTTATTACGGTTTAATTTTATTATTAAGTCATTATAAAATTTTAATTGAGCAATTTCTAGTTTTATTTAATAAACAGAATTATTTTTCCGATTACTAAACTTTTGTTATATTATTTCTTTATCAGCAAGTTTGGTTAGTTCGGTTAGGTTATGATAGTTTAATTTTATAATTAAAAATAGTAAAATTGAATTTGAGGCATTTATAATTTTATTTTATGAACAGAACTATTTTTGCGATTAGTATTAGTAAACCTTCATTGCCAAAGTGCTGTCTACTACAGCGCTGTTCACGGAGGAATTTTGAACTAAATGCCTCATTTGTACCTCCCCTAAGTCAGACCCGAGTATGTTCACTATGTTCTCAAAATGGAGAATTTAAAGAAGCATTTTTTTAAAATCGTGTCCTCCCCCATTGCAAACGCAAAGCTAGAGTAACTGCAATAAGCATTTTATACTTATATGCCAATCCCGTACGAAAGACGGGTACTCTGCTAGTTAATCATATTTTCAAGGATCAAGATATGTACTTTAACAATATTAATGTACGTACCTATAATAATATACAGTTTTTGTTCACTTACAATAAGAAAATTCCAAGAGGCAAAAAATGGTTGACAAAAACAACAAAGAAGTAAAGACCTAGTGATGGACTGAGTGGCGTAATTAATTGTCTCAAGTGACACTTAATTACCTCAGCGCCAAAAGAGCACGTCAAAAATTCAACAACAATGTAATCTAGCGAACCTTGCACCATTAGACTGGCTTAGTTAAGTGGAAAGTAAGTTTATTATCGGTATCAACTTCCTCATAATAAATCGGAAGAACGTCCTTTATATTATTGTTGTTTTAATATTTCCATATAAGTTATATTCCCTAAATCTAACTAGGATAAACATCTATCAAATGGAAGACCATGGCCATGAAACCGGGTACTGGTATAACGTGACATGAAGTGTATCAATTTGTTCGCTGAGGTAATTATTACAAAAACTGGATGATCAAAAGAAAGATACTGTATTTATAAAGTGTAACAAAAATGGTGTTAATTTTTTATGTTAAAAAAAATATTTTACGGGGTTTTTAACTAAAGACATAACATTTTTAATTAGGAGCCTCTAGTTAAAGACGGGAAAGAACGGTCGTGTATTAATTGTGCCAAAGAGTTCCTTAATTGCGCCAAGCCCTCAAAGGGTACCAAAAAATGTTCCTTAGCTGCGATAAGCCTAAGCCAGGCAGGGGAGATGCCGGCAGGACGAATTCGTTCTGCCATTAATTGCCATTAATGTCCTTGTTTACGTGTCATCCTAACCTAACCTAACCTACTCGATTATACAGTCAAAGACGGTTGCCACTTGGAACGTATCGGGTGGCTCCCTGGAGTAGTTGGCGCAATTCAGGAATACCCGACTACCTGACTCAGGTCAGTTGGCGCAATTAATGCCCGCCCGAAAGAACAGTCAGTGGTTGGGGAAATGGGTGTTGTCATGAAAGTCTACCTTTTATATCCTAAACGGAAATCCAATCTAGGGGTTCTCTACAGAAAGTAAAATACTTTCACTTAAGCATTTCTTACATAAATATAAGCTGAATGTGTTTAGGCATAATAGCTAGGGAATAATTAAATTGTCAGTGCATTTTAGCAAATTTCCCATACAGGGAATAACCTATTACCGTAGGCCTCATGGTAAGACCTGGATTTACATTTCGTTTTAATACCAGCAGAGGCCAAAAACGCCACCCGTTCAAATTCCTCATAGTATACTATTAACATCTAACAATAAAACACTTCATTAATTTCCCTGTAGCAGCAAACCTAAGTACCACTTGTTAACCCAATTTATTTTTAAATCTAGGGAATAAATATGACATTTTTATTAGGAGGTAAGAAATAAAATTAAAAATTCCAAAAATTAAACTAAAAATTACCATGTTATTCTTACGGGGGATAAGTAAACTGTTGTAGTTTGCTTTTTATGGATATATTTTGACCAAACTTGGCAAATTTATTTATTTTATACTAAGCTAATATTTTATGAAAAACTAACTTTATTAACCTCCCTGTAGCAGCAAACCTACTTACTCCTTTAAACGTCATGTTATTGAAATGGATTTAATCGAAAATCAAATAAGGAAAATGGTAGTTCGCTTAGTCGGCAGGTTTGCTGCGTTAGGGATATTGATACAATATTTAGCATTTCTCTGCCCCGAAAAATCTATTGAGAATTAAAACATTGAAAAGTAATGTTATAGTAATCCTACTCGTCTGGGTCCAAACAATACTTAGCTGTATTCATTTCGTTAAGTTGATTCAACTTATCAGCTGATGATTCATTGTTGCTAAGACGCAATCAAAACTGTATACTGCATAGTTAGTTCCTGTGGATTCTTGTCTCTGCGCGTAGGGAAGCAATGTTACAACCGATTTACTTGTAGTTTTGTTGTCTTACTAGTCACTTTAATGTTGTAGTACTTCTTTAAACGAAAGTTGATTGTTCCGTCCATGCAGTTTGCCATGGATTAAAATTGAATGAAAACTGTAAGTTGTGAAATTTTACATTTAACAGTAGTGATTTGTATTTAGATACTACAATCTAATCATAATTTAATAATTTTTAACTGCTTATAAATAATATATTGACGACGAACGCGTAAAATAATTATGATGGACAAGAACGTAATGGGAAGTAGATAATTAAAAACTGATGACCTCCTGTGACAGATTTTACGTCTTCCTGCTTGAAACTTACGTCATAAGCGTCGAAATCGGCCACCATATACACAACTTACACGACTTTACACGACTTTCGGATTACTTGGACAGAAAAAGGTAACTAAACCTCTTGTAGGAAAATAATAAATTGTGGACACGGACCGAACAAAAATAATTGTTCTCAATCTTATATATTTAAAAAATTGGTTTTTCTTTTCCTGGTTCGTTTGGCTTTTCTACTGGGCCGATTTTCATGATTGAGGTCTCTAAGTGAAGGTATGCACAGATTTTACATCAAACATAGACATATACAGTATATTTATCTACAGTCCCACTCGGATTATACGTAAACGAAATTGGCTCCCCATGTATTTCTTAAGGAAGTTAAATTTAAGTTTTCTTTTTCGAGTTCGTTTGGCTCTTCTGACCAACCGATTTTCATTATTGAGGTCTCAAAGTGGAGGTATGCACGCACAGATTTCACATAAAGAATAGGCATATATTTATCTACAGTCCCACTCGGCTTATACGTTAACGATATTTGCTCCCCATGTATTTCTTATGGGAGTTAAATTTAGGTTTTCTTTTCCGAGTTCGTTTGGCTCTTCTACCCAACCGATTTTCATGATTGAGGTCTCAAATTGAAGGTATGCACGCACAGATTTCACATCAAGAATATGGATATATTTATATACAGTCCCACCCCACTAATCTTATACGTAACGACGTACTGTATTGCTAAATAAAAAATCATAAATTTGGTTATTTATCGGGATAAAATTTATTTAAATGCGGTGGAGCAGCTTGGGTCCCGTAGTTTCAATTTATTAATTTCTTCAAATAAAATTTATAATTACATGGCCATTAGAGGTCGAGCCCTCATACACTGAGACATATCTTGTCTGAGAAACTTGTCATTCTTCTTTTTCTACATCTATGATAACATATTGATTATGTCTACCATGTAATGATTTTAAAATACACCTTCTGTCCTTTTTGGAGACTGGAAATCTTATAAGTGTCGAAGTATTGAAAAGATATAGATTATAGATATAGATATAGATTATTAAAACAAATATATGACACGCGAATTTTGTTTGTACGTCAACTGTAGTGTGACTAAATGTTGCATTGAATAGGAAATATTAATTCTAAAATATACCCTACACAGAAAACTTGCAGACTAAACGAATTTCCATTATCGGGGTGGATTTATCCTGATAATTAGACCAATTCGTATATACCAAGGCAAAAATGTGGTTCGGATTCCACAATAAACTGTAGGTCCCTTAGTTGCCATTTGCTGTATGGGCTATCAATTAACAACTGTGTCTAAGGAATATGTCGGCCTTAGTCACTAACAAGACTACAAGATCGCGCCACTCATCCTACACTCATCTCCATTCATACTTGGCTTAAAATGCCTACGTTGTATGGTCGCCATTTAATAAGAAATTATTAAGTATAAGTATTAAGTATTCCTACTAAAATATTCTCTTTAAACTGTCAGATCTATTTCCTATTTGAATAACATTAACTTCAATGAATACTAAGATTTGCTGCTGCAGGGAAGGTAATGAGGTGTGTTTGTTATCCAAATGCTGATAGCCCAGTATGAAATAAACAAAATTGCTAAATTTTATTAGATCCATAAACAAGCAAACTACAACAGTTTATTTATTCCCCATAAGTAACATGGGAATTTTAAATTTGAAGTTTGTCTGTGGATAGCAAACATTGTAACTTTCTATTACACGTAGGTATGAAACGCATTGGGAAGAGATCAAGTACAAACGTTAACACTTAACACCTACAGCAGCCACTTGTACTTGCTGATGAGGTCGGCGCACTTTTGTTTTATTATCATAATCGGCTCAGTGGGAGGTCCGGACCGAGACCTAACCCGCTTACTACCTCTCACCTTTTTAATCCTTGCTCGTTACAAATTTCTCCGCTGCGATGCTATATCCAGCTTAACACTCCCTTCCCCAGCTCAAGTTTCATTATACAGCATCATTCCGGTAGCCTAAGTTAGTTGTTGTCACATGTATGTAACAGTCAACTCAGCTTTTATAATTAAAAAAAGTTTGTTGATTATATCACCGAATATTAATTTAATTTTCATGATGGCATATCAAGAAATAATGGTGGCGTTAAAAATTTTAAGGGGCTTATTTATCCTGAACGGTATGAATGCCCTTAGCCCGGATTGATTTTCACATTACTTCACCCTAGGCCTAGGGGTTGTGGAATTATCACTTAGATAAAATGCATTGGTAATTGGTGGGATTTAAACCCGGGACCTCAGGAACCGAAGCCCCGCACTGTACCACTAGACCAGCTCGCTCCCAACAAATTTGCATAATGCATAGTAGTGCTAAATACGTTTGATGGATAGCATTGGTATTTTAACGATGTAAATGTTTTATTTTTATATGAGTATACACTCATATAGCAAAAAACATTACCGGAATTATTATGTTACAAGAAAAGATTAAGTCATGACCTTAAATAGTTTACTGAAATCTGCTTATAGGCCCAGACTTAAGCTTAGTTTTATCCCAGCATTAGGATTTTAATAAACATGTTTTACAATAGTGGCGTAACAAATCATGACCACATCTTTGAAAATTTACTTTTAGATGGGACCCCTGTTGGCCCAATAAAAAACATACATATGCAATTTGAATTTGTCTATTTGTTTATTTAGTGTGTTGCCTTTGGAGTTTTTTTTATGTTTTTTTTTATCAGACTGTTCAAAACCTTTCAAAAACGTAAATAGTTAATGCTTCAGAACTCAATATTAGATGAGAAGTCTAAACTATTCAAAGTCGATTGTGTAAGTAATCTGGTATTTTCATTTCATACTAATTTTTTTAAATATTTAAAGTCAATGTTACTGTTGTGATGCTTTTGCTAAACGTATCTTAAAAGATAATGCTTATTGGAGTTATGTCTATTATTTTCGTTAAGTATCGGAACTCTGTCCTAAAAGACTGTGTTTTAATGAGTCACAAAAATAAACATAATCACAGTTCTGTAAGTTCCACCAATTTCTGTATAGAATCTTTTCACCACCAAAGAAATCCCCTAGAAGTGATACGGTTAAGAGACGCAGGGCTGTAAGTGAGGATAACCACGGTTGGCAGTTGATGGTTGAAAGCGCTGTTCCAGAAGCTAATTATCAGCTGGGAGCAGTCACAGTCAGAACCATAATCCTCCATTGATTGGGCACGACAGTGATCCGGTCATTGTAGGGCTGCAGCGCTGCGGCACAAGCTTACCTTCTCTAATGTCATTGTAATGACGGCTCGTAGATATCATTACAATGAAGCCCGATATTTGATTAACGTCATAATCGCGTTTTAGTTTCAGGTCAATCCAGAACTGGTCGTTTTGCGTTATGAAATTTCTCCGTCATTGTCGTATTAATCGTGACATTGGTTCCAAACCGTGATTTTGGGTGAAGTATTAGTTTTTTCAGAGTTGTTTTCAAGTTTTATAACCTGAATCAATTTTTTACTATAAATGAATGATCTGCATTTAAGTTATTCATAAATTATTTTAATGTACACCTAATACTTTACTTGGGGTTTTATAACCTTGGATCATATTTCATAATATGCAAATCTCATTAAATCAGTTGTATATAATGTTTTACTTTTGTAAATCCTTTGCAAATATATGACTAAAAATCACCGTTTTTTCTGTAACCTGTACCTTCATTAAATTTATCAATTGAATAAAACAGTCATGTGACTGTTTGAGAGCTCACGGCTATATTCACCTTATAATATCTGTGAGTAATTGGACATAAACATAACATTCACATAAATTGATACAATAAATTGACGTTTTACTCAACCATATATATTTGTTAGTTAGTGAGTTTACCCATACCAACAGTATGTTAGGAAACTAATTGTTTTATTCACAGCTGGGAAGCTAGTTAGATCGCTAACTCTCGCGAATGTTACTGCGGTCGGACCCGGGAGAGTTAACTTTAAACAATCGTAAATCGGATTGTATCCGAGCCCGACCAATTCGCGGTTTATAAACACGCGATAGCTGTAATAAACAAACTCCAAAGTCCGAAACCCGCCTCCGACCCCGCGACGCCTGCGCCGAAGTGGTCCGAGTGTTGCCGACTGTGGCCGAGCGGGAGCGGCGTCGCGACGCGTTAGTTGGCCGCTAGAGCCCGACGTCGGTACGCGTACCTTTTATCGTGTGTTTCGCGAGTGACTCGTACTTACGTGCGATCTTTGAAAATCTCCTGGGTGAGATATTTTGTAGGTAAGAAACAAAAAGTAGTTTAACTTTAAATACAAAAATTTAATTCATCGGGAAATGTTGAATTGATAGCATTAATTAGCCCTGCCACATTCCTTTAGTATTTTTAGTGATTCTGCCGTAATGGATCGGCAGAGCGCCAGAAGTGGCGGACGCGCAAATTAATTGACTGCTGAAAGAAAGATGGCACTAGAGGGGAACCTCCTTCGGAATTCTGGTTGCGTAGGTCATACAAGACCATGTCGTTGTATTAACTGTAAAATGCATATTTAAGGTTGCTTGACAGTGTGGGACTTTTGGCTGAGAACTCTCGTATATCTTGCTTGACCGGACAGATTATGTGACGCATTTTGGAACGAACCGTGTGAAACTGGCTATGATTTCCGCAAGTTTACATTCAAGGTTGTTTATTTTGGAACTATGTTAATTGAAGCTAAGTAGGTGTAAAGCGAGTGTTGGGAAATGAACGTTCAACATAGAAGATTCCTTTGCCTGAAATTATAAACTCTTGGAGACAAGTTGTAGATCGTAAAATAATTAATCTCCATTGCCTAAAATAATTCAACTACACATTTCCATTTAAAACATGCGAAAGTCTTAAATCTATATCATGTATATAACTGTCGTAAACAGTTCTTTTACAGTTGAATTGCTCTTAAGTTTTACGCAAGTTAAAAGTGTTTCAATTTTATCAATAAGCAATTGTGAAGTATACATTTCTTAAAGGTACTTAACTGAATGATTTACTAAGACATTTACTAAATTTCTAGCATTTTACTGCGAAGAGACCGGAGGAAGTAGTAATTTACAATAATTAGTTCAAGTCCAGGCATTGAGAGCATATTGTTAAACAAGTTTCTTAAATCTATTTAGCTGATTTTGACCAATAAAATCTTAGTGTATTGAAAATCATGCATTCGAAGGTTCAAATAGACTAAAAAGTAAAGTAAAAACAAATTTCCTCTAACCATATAAGTAAACTAAGCATTTAAAACACAATAATCTTCAAAAAAGATACACATGTAAAGTACTGTAGTTCTGTTTGATATGAGCTAAAATGTAATTTTAAAAATAAGTGAAAGTTATGTATATAAAAATGTTCCGATGCTAAACTATACACTGAAAAGGCTATTCAGGACTTAATAAACAAAGGAAAATAGAAAATGTGCACGTAAAAGATAATTGGGATATATTGTTATACAAAAAGTTTCAGTAATTTCCACTTTAAAGAAGAAGAAACGCCTTATATCTAGCATTTACAGAGGAAGAGATACCATAAATTAAAAGGCTGCAACATCAAATTTCCTATTGATTAGAAGAAATATTCACTGCACATAAAAAACACAACTACCGTTAAAAATAGGTAAAAAAATTATATTTCCAGTATCGAAAGTCAATAGCTTGTGGCTGAACTGACTAAAATGTGGTTTTTGGTTTTAAGTGTGTCCGGTTTATAAAGAACTCTGTTTTGACTCAAATGTGTTGAGTAACGGTCTCTTTCAATATCTGTTTTTTTTTTTCATAACAATAATTTGGTACGACAAATCTTGAGTGTCCGACTGACTCTCTAGTTAAGAATGTATATTTCTTTGAATGACTTGCCACTATTAATGGTCTCTTGTTCTGTGATGTAGCAAGAGAAAATTTCTTTAGTTAGGATGGTTAAGAAAATCTATTTAGAAATTACAACGAATAATAATTAGTTTGATGAATATCTATGATAATTTTGTTATTAGTCTGAATTTGATGTAAAACCAAGACCTAAGTAAGTATCTTCCAGTAGACATTGTTTATGCCCCTTATCCTGTGGTGAGGCTAGTTTTGGTAAATCTTAGACAAATTAAAAAAGTAATTAATTATGTAATATTTTAGTCAGTATGGCTAAGAATATTTATCGAGAAATCACAATGATTTATAGGCTTCGTTAACATTTTATATACATATGAAAAATAGACATGAGACCTAAGCCCTAAAGAATTATCGTCCAGTAACTGATACATCTAAAATTATTGTCATTGCCCAAATAACATATAAAATAAAATACAGCAGACGGACTTTTCAAAGGCATTTTAAACGTTTAAACCGATAATTTTTATTTTTAAACATTTATGTTCTATACCTTTTATTTAATTTACTGTCATATAAAATTTAACTATCATCATATTTACCCTGATAAAACCAAGTTTTTATTTAAAACTTACTGTGGATTTTTATAAAAGAAATTCAATTCTATTCAAGAACAAACAAAACACTATAATTACTTTTAAGTTTAACTAGTTTTAAATAAACCCTAACCTTGTCATAAAATTGTTTAAGATTCAAAATTGTTTAAGACTTGGGCACGTACAGCCAGCATATGTCCTGTTTCTAGTAATTAACTAATAACAAGATCTCCATAGCTGTGCTTGCTTTTTTACTGCCAATAACAACGATATGGAAACTGAATTACCTTATTATTATATACTTTATTAAGTACACATATGTTTATTGTATTCATTACTTTGTTGGTTATAGCCTCTTTATCCATATGTCTGCTTAGCGTATTTCAATGTTTCATGGAATAATTTCTTCAGAATATAAATTCCCCATGTTTAACTAATCGACGTTTGAGAACTAATTAAATAATCAATAATAACTGTTACGTTGATGCAGGTTGCTATTATAAAATGAGGGAAATACGTCATAAGTCATCAATTCAAAATAATTGCATAAGTCAAATTAATTGCAAAAACACAAAAACGTAGTGCTTAAACAAATTGTGTACAAGCAGAACATGTGGCGGAGCTCTAGTGGCTATCACATTAGCATGTGTGTCCAGGATGGAATTGTTTCATCCCATATTTACATTCCACGGCTGTTTGCACTAATTTGTCAACACTTGATTTTGGCTTATGTTTCTGAAAGAGGTTGTCCTGTGATTTATCACTGCGTTACAGCATGTTTTCATTCACTGAGAGGTTAATAAATTAGACAAAAATATAGTGTGCTAATGAGTCATAATTTTATGTAGTTTACTACGTGTATTGCCCAGTGATTCTCTGGGTGCAGTTAAGTCAAAATGTCCGTTAATCTATGTATACAATTACAAGCTAGGGGTTTGTTTTACAAAGTAAATGTAATACAATGTCGGAAGGATTCCAGTTACTATTTGTGTACATTATTGTCTTTTACAAAAAAAAAAAAATCTTCACCCTATGTAACATTTTTATCTGGCATGAGTCTTAAACTAGCTATTTTAGGTAAAAGAGCAAAGTGCTTGTTCTACAATTCAAAGTATTCAGATTGATTCCGATGAAAATCTGTCAGCTTTTGGTCTAATTGTCATCTGACATTGTTCATTTACTATAAATAACAGGACAATCATTGGGACGAAACAAGGTCTTGGTTGTAAAACAAATATTTAAATATAATATTTTACGACTTTGCGAATATAACAATTTAACAAAAACAAGCTTAAAAACCAATTGAAAATCCACCCAATCACCTTGCAATAGCACATATAAAAATAGTAGAGCTTAAAAGCTATTTTATAAATTTATAAAAAAGTGATTACTTTTTAAAAAAGTAATCTGGTTGTAACCATTATTGTACAAATATATATTGCTACCAGTTTAAGAAATGTGTTTTTAAGCTGTTTACTTGTTATTACATAACAAAAAAATACTGTATAACGATTCGGTAAAATATAATGTTATTGCAAAATACATAATTTACAATATATAAAAAAAATTGATCTATGATCAGCGTCAATGCAACGGGATTTGTAAATTTCCGATTTGTGCTAAACATGTGTCAATGTTTGTCATACGAAATTGATTTAAACCAAAACGCTTACGTGTGACGTCTGGAGATGAAGAAGAAGAAATTATGACCGGAAATTGGACGAATTCGACAACAATATGACTGTGACGGTTTACATGATGTTTGCGGCGGGAAATGGAAAAGCATTTTGTCGACTGAGTGAAGGAATTATGTGGTTTGGATTGGATTTTCTGATTTAAACCCATTCAAACATTGTTGTTTCAATTCCAAACTAAGTAGATTGTATACATACATCTTACACAGTCCCAAGCTTGCGAGTAGTTTATCGCGGAATCTTGAAACACTATATTCTAATTTTTAGTAATGTTAGTGTCATAGCATTTTTGTGTGACATTCCATAACCACAGGTGACTTAAACGGTAAAACCCTACTAATGAGGGGAACAACAACACGTTATTGACAAACGCAAATAAGTAAAAAATATCAACCATGGAATATAAACAATACTTATTAGAAACTTACATACGTTCACAAGCTATTTTGGTAAAAAATAAAATATTTACTTGTTAACAAATATAAAAAACTTTATACTATTTTTAACTAATAAATCTTACAATTCAAACGATACATTTTAAATTTATATTCGACAGCTAATAAATCATTGAAGGAGTTAATGCAAATTTTAATAAAGGCGTGATATTGATTTGGGATTCTAGAGAAAACACTTTTAACTATTCCGCTTTACTTTGAAATGAATATACCTGCAATTAAATAGGCACTTGGTCAACAAAGTTTAACATATCTATCAAATGGACGGAATTTCATAAAATAATTTTGCTCAGCTGCAAATTGAAACGGATTGTGAAAGGTTACATATATTTGCGTAATTTACCTACAGGTCGAAAAAAAAATAGTGACCACCGTCACAGTATTGCATGTAAGGCTACAAATGATTTCATGTAAACGAGAAAGTTACATACTCCTGATACGAATTCCTCATTTTAAAGTTTTCCCATGAACATAGATAATAAAAGAACACCGTTTCTATTTTAATATTTTAGTGGTTTACAAACGAAACATCTGCTCCCTCCCCCAATGAGCGCACTGCGTCACATGTTGTCATTTAATAAATTAAAGCTCATTTACATTCTGTGATCATTGAATTATCTCTGTTTTGAACAACGCCTTCATTACTAAAAATTTGCAACATTAAACAATATTAGCGAATTACTCGTTGAGGTTGGGGCAGTAATCATAATTACCAGGTTTGCCAGTGTTTCATTTGTTGCCAAATATAGTTGTCATTTTATAATTCGAGAATTTAAAACACAATAAAACATCATCCTTTTAGTTGTGTATTTTTATCACCCAGTACTTTCTATAAGCAAAAATTGGGCGCGGATAGTGGCAAAAACATTCTGCATCAGTCCTGCTGGCCGGCCAATTACCAATGCTTTAGGTTATGTAATAAACTGTAATAAATTACACCTGGTGGTTCGGTACCTACCATATTTTAGGACCCTATCTATAAAAAGGTACAGGTTTTAGAGGTGAGGATAACATTCTTCTGTATCAGAGGATTCGGTTTGTTAACAATACGATAGTACGACATGATAATAATAGATTTACAGTATTTTAGATACCCAATTTTAATGTATCTCTGAACATAATATTCAAGCATATAAGTAACCAAGCACATTTGAATTATATCCTCGTGGACAATGTTTTCAATAATCAATTCTTACTGATTAAGAACTTGGGCTATAAATAAGTTATTCATTGTTACAAAAACTATAGATCTATCTATCAGGTAAAAATAGGTATGTCACTTTCCACAAAGCGGTAATTTAATTCACCGAAAAATAGGTCCAGGATACAAGTGACGCTTTGTGTAGCTATTTAAATATGTTCGTTCACCTCTAAGCTAATGATAACAATAACTAAACATAATTAAATCTAAATTATCACTAATTAAATGGCGATTTCAACATTCAAATAGAGAAAGATTATGCTATTACGGCATACAGAAACATAGTTTTCTTGTTGGCGAACAAAGTCAAATTAAAGTTAGCTCGGTCTCTTGGGACCAATTCCTATCCAGGATCATTAATTAAACATCCAATGACGAAGGTAAAGTTTAGTTCTATTTCTTTAAAGATCGTCTTAGGGAAAACGTAATACACCCATCACACTCTATCCAGCTATCCTTTAAAATCTATTCAAATACAGTCCAATATATTGATAAAGACAGACCTAGCTCTAGTACTTAGACCTAGCCGTTATAGGATTTGTTTGGTGGACAGAATGAACAGCAGGCTCACCTTATTGATGAAATTAGTTTATAAGTGCAGTATTTGTTCATTCTTATTTTTGGCTGTTAGCCTTTTTGGTCGTAGGAAGGAGCAAGAAAAAAAGCTAGACATCAAAAATTGAATTAACAGCCTTGGTAAGTTCCCTCTTCTTACAACTAGAATAGCTTACAACAATGCAAATACTGTAAAACTGACGTTATTAGTTTCAAAAATTCGTCGTTTTATGTTTTATAATCACTTTTAACTATTTTATTAGCTTGGTTAGTCTGGTGTTTATCCAATCCACAACATAATCATTTCTGAAACAAAAAATCATGTAGATTTTCGACCAGACCAACATAAAGACGGTAAACGAAATCACAGCTTTAGCAGCTATCACTATTACTGAAGCCCCTCATGACTAAGGGAGGTTGTAGGGTGTCCGATTTGTTGTTGTCAGCGGGCCTATGTGTGGTGTGAGGGGTGCGTGGCCCAGGGATACTTTTACTACTTTACTACCACTTAATACTTTCTACTTACTATTAAGTAGCTAAGTGTACTCTGATGGCGTAACGTTCATCGTCAACACATTAAGATGAATTCAGCTTAAAATTGATACAGGTTCAGTTTAATAGATGTTTAAACTAAGTGATGTTATAGACTGTTTCTTGGTAAATAATTCACGTGGTGTTTTTTCAGTATTGAGGGTGGTATACATAGGTTGTGGCAATCCCTTGCTGAAAATTGGGCGGTTACAATGTTTTATCGCCAAAGACCCAATATTAAAATGTGAATACAACCATAAATTAAGCCATATTATATGTGAGGATTGTATCTGTTATGTTCTGTCTTTCTGTATGCCTTACTATTAGGCCTATTGACAATTTGTGCCGGTTTGGCTTTTCATCATGCCAAAATGATGTGACCAAATTAATACGATATTTGAACTGAAATCTACGTATTAGAATTAATAGGACTTCGGTCCGATATCGACTTTGCCTTTGCCTCCCGGACCATCAATTTTACTATGTTAGATTATACAATATTAAAACTATTTAATTGAATGGTTCCAATGGAAAATTATTCAACTGAAACCATGGGACGGTATATCTATTTACGTAGTCTCTCTTTACATTTTAAAACAATAATTTATTCTGAAACACTGACAAATAATGTTAAGTAATGAGAATATTTCCCTTTAGTAATTAGTGGTAAAATCGAGATTCTTTAAGTATAGATTGTACTGTATTAAAAATGTTAATACTGTACATTACTTAAGAATTAATTATGTTTTTCCTTTTTGTATTCACCACGTAGCGAATCAATTGCAAGGTTACTAGATTTGTATAAATTTCAATGTGTACCAATCAATTGTCATTTACTTATAGTAACATGAAAATTTAACATGTCCTACGTTATTAGGGAATGCAAAAATAAATAAACCAATAACAAATTACCTCTTTACTGATTTTAACTAAACTGGGGATTAAATACAAGATATTATCGGGCAAGGGAGATATGATCAGAAAATAAATGAAACCGAAGAGCTAAGCGGCGGCTATGAGCCATTGATGTGTTTGGCTGAGCAGTTTAATTAAATTCGAGAGGGAACATGATTTACGTCAACTTTTCCAATATATTTAAGCTCGATGTTAAACCGATCATAATGCAACTTGTAAAAATATTTTTTTTAATTCGATGTTGATATTATATACAGAATAGTTTCTTTCAAAAAGTAGGTGACAGCTATTTGTTTTCTAATAGATGGTGAAGATTGTTTTTGAACTTCTGGGTCATTATCAAAATTGTAACACACAAATTGGTGGAATTTGAGGACTGAATACAATCACAAAACTAACAAGTGCAGTAATCACAAAACTATATTATAGTTATTCAATGGTTATTTTCATTTGGCGGTTTACCACACATTTAAATATATCAACTTATTTCACAAGAATTTGTATCTAAAAATAAATTTACTGTAGATTTTAATGACTACGTGGTTGATAATTTACAGAGATTTATTCCCTAAAATTAGGAAATAATTACCTAAACCACTTTTTTCCTTTCACCGACTCATTTTTCAAAAAATGGCTGTAAAAGATAAATTGGTTTCAAGCAAAAGCTTTTTAGGACAGGAAATTTCTGCGTTCAAGGAAATGAAAGACAGTAAAACTCTCTTTTACCACTGCCGTGCTTAAATAATGATTCGTTTGACGACAAGGATGAGTTTACTTGCACACTAATATCTGGTTACCGGGATATGCATGCACTATTGTTTTGTTAGGAAGTAACAAGTACTTTTAACAATACAAACGAGTAGCTTGGTCGAAGCATTGACTGTAGATCCATTGCTGTAAAGTATTTATTAAATTATCATGTTAAAGAATTTATTCCGCTCTCATGTTAAAGAAGAAGAAAGAACTTATTTCAAGTGAGTATGCACTTCGCCAAAAGCAAAAGGTAACTTTTTTGTAAAGTTGTATTTCCGTATAAAATATCATAGGGTGAAAAACTAGAGAAAGAGTTTAATTTTAATAGGAAATCACACTAAGAGAGCTCCTTCAATTTTTCTTTTATCTTTCACTATATTGTGATGTTTCTATCTATTTTGAAATATCGAGTATTATAGGGTACTTCCATATTTATCCATAAGGTCTTCATGGTCTATTAGTAATTAATAAATTCCATACAACTGTTCCTGAAAATGAGCATAAAAATATTTCTATTTGCACAATCCCCCATTTAGGCACAGAGAATACCTTTAAACTGTCTTCAAATGAAAGTACAACTAAACAATACGGTTTGGTGAAAAAATAATGGAAACACTCCATGCAGCTTGACACTAAATTCTTCTACAGAGCTCAAACATTAGCATTTATAATAAAAGTATAATTTGAATTTATACCTGAAAATCTTGTGGTTGGCTTACCTTCCGCAATTGAATTCAGGTTACATTTTTCAACTTTTTTGTCCTGTTCATTTTTATCCAGATTGTAAGCTGGATAAAAACCTGAATATCTTGCTTGTAACAGTAGTTACAAGCAATATTATCCCACAAACATGCAGTATGTAGTTTCCAGTATTGGTAGTTTAAGTATTAAACGAGTATTATCCACCAAGTGTTATAATCATAAAAGAATAAGTGAAAAATATGCATGTAGTCATTAAAAATTCATGACCTTACACAGCAAAGCAAGATGAATAAACAGTTTCCTTGTTGAGGACTTAAGACTCCTCTCTACACATTTTTTATTGTTGTATTCTCATAAACCGTCTTGTTGTGGACAGCCGTGCGTTTTTATCCAGGTTTACATTTATGTCTCACAGTAAAACACTTTGGTATAAAATGACAACTTTTATAATAAAATATTGTACATTTCAGTTTTAAACCTTAGCTGAAATGAATACTAAGTAGGTCTTTGTTTTGCTATATTATAATTTGCTGTGATATATATTGTGTATGGTATAATTTTTGTATATTATTCTAGTCAATAATGCTACTTATTGTGTATTAATGTGTAGTAATATATTTTTGCATTGCATTTAAACAGTTTTTAGAATTTATAAAACGCGTACTTTCTGTCACTTCTACCTTTAATAGTAAAATTTGTCGTTAAAACAGCAATAGCACGTTTTACTACACTGACTACTTAACTTTTGAGTTTGTATGTTGTCGCTTGTATTGCATGATGACTGAATTTCAGGATATTTCTTTAGGATGATTTAAGTTAGTTAAGTAGTATGTTGGTTTCATATAAATGCCAAATTCGTACTTTTCATCCAAACCAATGGGCCTATTTAACAATAATTAGCTACAGTATAAAGAAAATTTGTTCAAAACATCAAACAGTGTGTTCTTTGACCAAGAAACTGGCTAAAGTTGTATACCAAATTATTATCTAATTCAGTATTCAAAGTTCATAGTTATCTAAAAAAATTACCTTCGATGACTCAATCCGACTGTGTTAGTCAATATAATACAATAATAATATGTTATAGCTACTAATTTAACTGAGATTTGCAAAATACACTCTGGCGCTTCGATAATTTAGTTATAATTGTATTGCATTCGACATTTGTTTGAAGGTTGTAGATTTAGGTCAGCTGTTAATCATTTTAGTTCTAGAAAACGGTGCTTGGTGAAATGCTTGTGGCACTAGTAGGTGAAAAAGTAACAAAAGTCAAGTGAACAATTAATTAAGCCCTTAAATTAATTAATTTTCAGGGAAAATCTACGTACTCCTCATTTTTAATAATGATACACACAACAATGCTATTCTATAAAGGCTAACTGATGTTATGCAATATAAGTTACACCGTTGTACAGTCTAATGTTGTAGGGTTGAAGACATGTATTCAAGGTGTCATTACCTTGAACTATATGTTAATTATATTTGGAAGAGGGTTTAATAACTCTACAGTACCAATAACAACAGCTTCCTTGACAAAAATGGACAGAGAAAGATATTGTGTTTAAATACTCATCAACTAGAGACTGAGGCAAGGAGGACTGCGTTGAATACTGTGTGCGTGTTAGTTACACATCAAGTCTGTATAATGTAAATTTCATTATTGGTGTCATGCGAAGTAGTAAACCTATAAACCTAGATAAAGACATACTGTATTGTTAGCAGCTCTCTGCTGATGAAGGTGTTCAGGTGTTAAAATATCATTGTTTTGAGAAGTTTTTTAATGTAGAAATTTGAATGAAACTATAGATTTTTCACCACACTATGATGTTTTTGGCTGTATTAAATGCGTTAATTGGTGGCTACTAGTTACGTTTTGCTGGCGATGCCAGCTGTCATCGTAATTTGGGGACCGAGCTGGTTTTTACAGCCCGGGGCCGCAAAATCAGCTGTCCGCTTACTTACTTAAACATGAATGCATTTTAAATACACAATCAAAATCCATAGCATTGCAATAGAATTGTGTTATTGTCACCGTTGCCTAGCAACTATTTATTTTGATTTTTGCTGATTCCTGAAATTATTTCTTCACATAACCTTAAAGTTGTAGTTGTGTTGACTATCAGTGTGCATTATTATAGTGGCGAATAGTGTATTGTGGTATAGTGTGGTGAAAAATAGCGTTCGTACCACGGACCGAAATGGTTTTGCAGCTCTCGATCGATTTAAGTTCTCGACTTCGTCTAGAAACTATCTCGAGCTGGCAAAACCTCATTTTCGGCCCTAGGTACGAAATATACTTTCATAAGAAAGTATAAAAGTTAAAGTATAAGTACTATTTATTTGATTGAGTAAGAGAAGTAATAATGTGATCTTTTCAAAGTAAGGTTTGAAGATGAATTACTTTTTACCATGCCATAGTAACAGTTTGTATCTATAATAATAGATCCTGGTCAGAGAAACATCTGTTCGTAGTCAGCAGCACGGCTACTTATCAGATAATTCCTAATTCTTCATAAAAACTAATTGTAGAAGCAGTGCATTCAATGAGTGGCTTATTCTACTTAAAATAGATTGGCTACAGGGATATAGATGTGTATGCTTTGTTAACCAAAATGCAATAATTTGACGTAAAATAAGTGCCTACATTTGTATTTGGTGTTAATGTTTCAATAGTAAAATAACTAAGCAGGACGATTACTGAAACTGAAAACATCTACATAATGTACATAATCCTTTAAAATTTCTTACGTTAAAACCATACTATAACAGGTGGTAGATTCTGTAGTGACAGCTGGTTCATTGCATTTAGTTTTTTAACACATTGATTGTTGTTTGTTGTTATTATATTTGTTTTACCTAGTTACTTTAATAATGGTTGTTGTGCATTTTTATTGTATATGATTTGGTACCGCTAAAGTTTCCTGGGGATAGTAGCATCTTTCACCAATTTTGATCGTTGATTCCTTTTGCAGGTATAAATTTTCTTGAATGGGACAAACATTTGACAAACTCAACTTTAAATAGATGATGAGGGGAAAATAAAAATAGTTCATGTAATTGTAATCTCTATTATTTGCACAGTTGTTGACCAATTTAATAATTAATTAATCTGAGTGATTCAGCGTTTTGGTTCCTTCAACGGAAAAGTTTACGATAACTAATCTATTGTTGGCATCTTTCCTCACTTTTAATTTGGCTTGTTCGTGCCAGAAAAGTAAATAGTCTCCAACGTAAGATGAAATTAATGGCAAACAACCCAATGAAGTCTAAACAAACTCCCCCCTTGGGATATATTTTAAGTCTATTAATAACACAATATTACATAACACGATTTATTTTACAAGCAAAGTTTTCACGCTCAGAATGTTCAACGCGATTTACGTAAAACAAGATACATCGCGTGTAGGGTAACAAGCACCCTTAAACTTGATCAAATTGGCTTTATAATTTATCGTCCAGGGAATCCCGCAGCGCTTCTAGTGTGTTGTCCTGCAGCGATTAAAAAGTTGCAGATTTAAAGTAAATATTATACTTTCATTTTTTAATTTCCAAAAACATTCAACCTAGTAACCTTAGTAGCTTTTATAGCCCTGAAACCTATATTATTACGAAATAGTATAAATAGTGCCTAATTTATAACTGTAATTTGTGATTGTAAAATGTGATTCACTAGATATATCGATATCAAACAAACTTCAAACTCGTCCCTGTTGTAATAATAATGATCGCATGATTTTTAGAGGAGGAAGTTTATTAAAATAGACCGTTGTCGTCCTGTTCTTGGACTTACCCTTTTTATTTTTAAAATAAGAATGATTACAAATAAGGTGAGATACGAACTATCGTGTCACAGTATTTTCAGCCAAGTTAAAATCCGATTTGTGGATAAAGGACAAAGGAGGAGTGCTCGTTCTAGTCAATAAACCATACCATTCATGGTGTAATTTGATAAAATTAGTTTTTAGAAAATGCTTGTAGAGTTTAATTTTGTTTTTTGGTTTCAGATAATACGAGAAATTAAATCTCCTGCACTCATAAGGTAAGCAAATTAACCATCTTAACAGCGAGGTTATATTTAATACAGTTGGGTAACATTCGATATTACTTACATCATAAAGGATGGCAAACATTTTGCTACTAAAGCTGTGTAGTTATTTTTAGGGGTTTTTTGTGCTAAATAACCTAATACTTTCCCCAAAACAATTAGACGTTAACTAGATTATAAATATATTTTTGTTTACTAAAAGAAAGAAAACTTAAACGCTCAAAGGAAATTGGACAAAACAGCCAAAGTTCGTGTAGGCCTATATTTCATTACGGTGTCTAATCCCATCACTGGGTTAGGTCTGCAACTTACCCAAACCTTACTCGTAGCTCATATTTTAAGCAACAAAAGTTAATGTTTCAGTTATTAAAAATTTTATCCAAAATTTATTTATTTATTTGTTTTATTTTTACTGAAAAAATTAACTACTTACAGAGGTAAGTTAATAAATTACTTTAGAGTGTAACCTCCCAAAAACGAAGTCAGATTCAAGTTTTCAGTTCGATACAGTCCACAATCGAAGGCATGCTCCAATGCACATTCTAAACAATGGCTAGATATCACAACAGTTGTATTGTGACACTTCACCACACAGAGTCCGTATTGTGTACCTTATCTGTGGTGTTTGTCTTTGGCCAGCTATTGTAATTTTGTCGTGGACACTTCGTTTCCCTCTTTGATAACTCTGTATTCCACAGCTCGTTTTTAGATTGGGAATGTATTTGTTGGGTTATACTGTTGAGATTTTTCTCTTTTTCGTGTGTTGTTTGGTATGATTTATTATTTCATGTCCTAAATAGGTCATTGACGCGGCTGTTATATTTAGATAATCTGTAAAAACTGATTTTTGAATATCCCAAGTAGACGTATTTTCCTATTGAAAACTTTAAGTTAATTTTATTATAATATGATTAGTAATGTCTGTTGGTGTACAGACAATAGCTCTGTTTATTTTTATTTTTACAAATGTAATGTTTGTCTTTCCATTCTCTACAACAACACAAAAACTATGAGTCTCTTTCTCAATAAAAAACCTTATTTGTACGGTACTTTGTAGCCTATAGTCACATTTTTATGTTACCCTTTTTGCTATACGATATTAGGTTCAACATTTTTATTGCAGTTTTTTTTAGTTCTTATTATTTTAGCTATGATATTCATCTGAGTTAGTTTTTCTCGTAACGGATTTCAACTTTTGAGCTATGGTCGTTTATTCCCTTGAAGATTTTTTCTACGGGGAACTGGTTTGTTCGACACACAATCTATTGCAGGTTGTAGGATACAAAATGTAAAACACAGATGTAGTGATAATTTTACGCATGGAAATAGTAAATAGACAAAGTGATCGTTACCAACGTATACAATGAAATAAACTTGTTATTCTACCTAATATATTACAACCCCTTAGTAGGGCATAGAGATGAGTCGGTTGGTAGACCTGCGTGTCCAACAAGACAGTGCTGCCATCTTGCAGCGATAAATTCCCTCGTTGTGGTAATCACGCTACGGCTACAACGCTTGGCCTAAATGATGTTTAGGTATGAAATACATTTCTATACATAGGCCTATGATATGTATTTGAACACAGAACTTCCAGAAAGGAATCAGATATTTTAATATCACATGGCTACTTCATTCTTATTCTTATATCTTATACGTTAGTAGGCTATTAACAAGATGTAATATGTTTCATGTAAGTATTGTAAATAAATTATGCATGCTACGAAAGTATAATTTATTGCATATGGAATGGGTTTTTAGGTTTTTAGTTGCCAGCCCATTATCTTGATTACATTATCGGTCTTCATATATTCATTATTGTTGCTGCTAATATTTATTAGATTCCATTCACTTACATATAATCCATATATTTCAATTCCTCATTGTAAATAACGTTTGCTATTGAGAATATGCCTGAATAAATTAAGAAAATCAATAATTGCTAAATATGCATAAAATCTTAAAACCATACAATCCAAAATAAAACTGATAACATACAAATATGAAAAATTTACAAATTTTAAAAACACAATTTTAAGTATATGTATATTGTCCTTTTGCACATTGAACACATATACAAATTAAATTATTATTGTTACCTTACAATATCCGTTTAGTGTTGGTAGATAAACAACTACATGTTTCGTGGCGACTGCCACATCCTCAGGTTATTCTCTTCTTAGATTCGTCATCAATTTAAAACATAAAACACAGAACACACGTAGAAAAACACATTACATTAAACATTTATTTTGATACCGTCACGTTGCGTGCACGCGTTTGGTGGTAACAATAATAATTTAATTAATATAAAGCAATATCCAGAAGTAGGACAATGAATTCTGACATATACAAAATACCTAAGTTTGATTTAAAACCGTAGTACAGTAAAAATGCTAAATTTTGCAAATACTCGTTTATTATATGTTTTTTTTTAGCTATAACCATTAAAATCCTTTTAGGAAACGAACTATATGACAAATTGGATTTGTTATGCTTGTTTTTAAAGAAACAAAATGTTTATTATAATGTCCGGTGTTTAGGCAGTTTAATTGAAATGGCTAGTGCAGCCTGGAACTGTTCCAGTGTACTAAACTAATGTCAGTGTACGATTTGTAGTCATTTGTGTTAAATGTATCATTAACGGCCGCCGCGTCACACACTAATGATACATTAATACTCAACAATGAGCTAATGGCCGCCGAATTCCACTGAATTAAACCATTATTCTTCCGTAATTAGTAATGTTTTCCGTTTTTTGTTCAGCACCATTTTTGGGAATTCCTCATTTATTACCAGACGCTGGGACGAGAGTATTAAGACATTTTCCACCAGTCGTTAGGTCTACACAATAAATAAATAAATAAAGTTATATAATTAGTAAAGTAAATATATTTAAATAACATTTGAAGAAACACGTAAACTATCTATGGTTATTTTTTATTTATGTTTTGACTCATTCTACGCTTGTAAATGGAAAATATTTACAATTAAGTAATAATTGATTAAAACTTGGCAAAGGGATAAAGCACTGGCGTACTGTCGTAAAACGAAGTCTATTAAATACACATACATTATTTTGAAAGTAAATCTATCTCAACGTAACATTGAATCTTTACATAAATACGTTGACATAATTACTACATAAAAGTCCGTTGCTATCTTTTTACATTTAACTAGTCGAAAAATAAATCTTTTGTCTAACTTCTCTAACAATGTAACAAAGTAATTTGTATTTCTGTGATTTCGTTTTTTGTTGTTGAGGTTTGTTCGGATATTAGTGTTGTCTTGAGCCAGTTTGAAACACTTGTAATAATGACAGACACTCGCGAATGCAGACATTTTATTTTTAATTTTATTTGTACTTTTATGCGTCTTTGATGTTTTTAACGTTTTTATAAGAGAAAGGTCCAAACACTGGTCTTTTAACAACTATCTAATGTCGACCTTTGTTAATTAATTCCCCCAATTACAGATGGTATCTGGGTCCAGAATTGAAACCACTTCGGATAGATCTAGTGACTCTCAAAATTGAAGATAAGCATTGTAACCACTCACCTACCCAGATTTATATTTATTAACTTCATCGGGTTAAAACACAAATTTACTGAATGGAGAAAATGAGATATCTTTTGGTGGATGAAGAATATGGTAGAGATGTTTACAGTTTACAGTAATAACAGGGTGTTAGAGGTTTACACACAGGGGTTGTGGGAGGGGGTGTCACGTATGGGGGAGGGGGGGGGGAATGACGGTTGATATCTGACACGGCACACCTGTCAAGTAACAAACTCCTCAAACATAAAGTGCAGCATGAATATGAGCAGGGTTAAGTTAATGTCATTGCTCTTTATGTAGTGATGCATTTTGATAAACCATGCTGTGAAAAAAGTTGATTGTGTGGTAAACTGTAAAATTTGCTACGTCCAAACTAAACTAACAAATGTGTGACGGTAAATATATTAACCAATTAAATAAACAAGTTTTAAAACTGTTAGATCTAAATAGTTATCGTATACTAATAAGATGTAGGTGAATAGAGTTGTACACGAGTGCGCCTTCAAGCCGAGTTATGTGATATAGATACAGCTACTGTTTTGCGTCACAGCGTATACAGGCACTGCTTAAGAATGTGTACAACGTTACAGTATAATAATGTTGATTTTTAACTCATTGTGCGCCGAAATGAAGCTTGTAACTAACGTGAAATAGTCTATAGCATTTATATCACTTATTTATGTTCAGCTGAATTTCTTGCAGGATGAATTTTAGGCGTAGAGACCGCTGCGCTTTTTCGTCTTAGGGTCAAAACACATTACAAATTATACGTAAGCATGTATGTTTGTTTACGTTTCTATGAGAACTATAAGTATCGTAAACAATTATAGTTTTGATAATAGACTACATATTATGTAACATATACTGTATATTTCAATGTGTTTGCGAACCATCCAGTTAGACGGGTTTGACGGTGGGAGGGTTTGTAAAATCGATAATATGTTCATTTATTTATTGCTGTAGATTGATTTTCATTAATATGTATCTACGCAATTTGGAACTTTTCGTATTGAAAGCTTAGATTTGTTTCTAAACTTTATCGCAGGCCTCTAAAATTAAGTTGAAACTTCAATATTGTGTTCCTAGTATCCATCCTAAGCTTTAGACCGTGTTATATGAAAATCTCTCCGGAAACTCCGTAGTCATGTTCATGTTCCTTAAGTCAAAACAAACAAAAAATTTCGCATAAACATATGCCCTATGTCGCTTCGTTTTCCCTCTGTCGGTGTTTATGTATTTTTTATATAACTTTGGAACCACTGGAGGTACCAGCTTCAAACTTGGTACGGGTTTTCTACTTTATCAGTTGAGGGATTTCTAAATGTTTAAATTTGCAATGTTTTTCATCAACTATAAGGCTAGCCAGATCGTTATATACCATACTAGCGTAGCTAGCAGCTACGATAGCGTGCAGCTAGGTAGGGGTTGTTTACACCCTCATTGACCCGCCCCGTCTATATGTCTATCTTGATGATCTCATCATATAATGGTCAGTGTTTCAACACCACCATTGAAAAAAAATAGTTTCTATTAGACAACTGATGGTACGGGGGAAAACTTCTACAACATTTGATAAATTTGGTAGTGAATTAGGCTTCCAGTTTCATAAAAATTGTTGAATGTGAAAATTATATTTTTGAAAAGAAATCTGAAACAAGACTTGAAAAATATGGAGATTTATATGACTGTACAGTCAATAGTTTGCAAAATCACATAGCTTCTACTGAAAGTAATTATCCAATACCGATACAATGAAAGTTTTCCTTACTTGAGAAGTATATCCTGTTTTGGTGGATGGACCTTATTACGTTGGGCTAAGTATCACAAGGTAAAGTTTATTACATAGCTATTAGCACGGATTAAAGATTAGACTGAGTAGAGATAGATTAGAGTGTCTTCTCTTAATGTGCTATTGGAAATTGGCGATTGACAGGATATAAACCTTGGCGTCACGCGCTCTAACGTTTATATGTACTAGTAGAGCTTTCGTAGCTTAACTTGTACCGCAGTTAAACCGTCGATAAGTCAATTCAGAAAGAAATAGCGACATCAATACATTCCTATTAACAATCGGAGTTATTTGCATTTCGTGTTAAATCAATAAATATTGAATATGCCTATATAGGTTTCGTTTAGAATGCAGGAAAATTGCTAATTTACCGTAATAAATCAGTTGTATTTAGGTCAATGGAGTTCAAGAATGGTTGAAACAATATAGTAACCGGTTCTTCAAATGACTATGCTTATAGGCCTACATCATATTCGATGTAATAATGTTTTATCCTTTAACGGTATAAACAAATTTAAGTTACGCTATTTATTATAATAGTTTAAATTCACTTCTAACTTGCTTGCTGGATTTATACATAATCCATCCAACAAATGTTAAAAAGTCCCATTCAAATGAATTGGCTGTATAGTTGTTCTAAATATTAACTACTGGTTGCTAATCCCTCCACAACACAATAATTGAGAGATTAGTGATCGGCGAGTGGTGCAGATAGATAACAACACGGTTTGTGATATCACGCCGGGCTCGTATCAGCTTATCAGTAAAACTCAGCCATCCGTCCTTCCTGATCCGCCCTTATCTAGGCATCTGTGGAAAATCGTGCGTCAAAATTGAAACTGTACCGTTGGTTCTATGGAAGGGTAGTTAGGGGTGGGACAAAGAAAGGGTAGTTTTGTTTTGTGTTGTAAGTACCTCTTGATCTGTGTTTTGGGTGTTTACAGGGGTTTTCAAAAGTTCATAATGAGCAAAATTACACCTGGAACTTTTATACTTAACTCAAATTAAATTTTCATCCAAACCTATAGCTTGACAAATAGACGTGAAAATTTCAGGTTGAAAGAGATTGCAAACCGCCAACTCAACCTATCACCCAAAACCTAGTACTAATGAGACCTAGGGGAAAAGTGTCACAATCATTACAATTCGTTCGTAAGCCTAAGCAGTATTTATGGTTGCCTGCCATGCTAAACTCAACAATAAACATGACAGGTTTTTTACTTTCAACATTATTATAAACATTTATATTAACATTTTCCTTATATTTTTTGCATCATCACGTTTGACGCTATGATGTATGTTACTGAACGTACACAATTTTAAACTGATACATTTTAAACTGCTGAAACGTAGTTTAAAATATAAATTTTAAATGCAAAGACTTTTTTGGAACAAAGTACAATGTTAAACAATAAAACGAGAAAGTGGTGCAGCCATGACGTGATTGCCGCAATAAGGTAGATTTATTGTTGCAAGATGGCAAGACTGTCTGGCCGGACACGCAGGTCTACCAACCGAATCACTTAATGCGCTATTTTCTACGCTAAAACTAATATTTTTTTAGTTAAGGAAGTGCAGATATATTCTCTGTACGGTCAACATCGAAACTAAACATTATAAAACATTAAAAAAAATATAAAACCGGGTTTCGATGCAAAGATGAAGGTAAGTAACATAACATGATTGGCTACACATTAAATGTTTGAAACGCAAAAAACATAACTTTAGATTGCAAACATACTCATGTATATAATGTTATACTTGCATCTATTAATAGTCAGTATAATACCCAACCAAGACCACCTCATACCATAATGACTTCTACTCCCCCCTCCACCCCCCCGGATGAGTCAGGACATGCACACGCCTCTGGTCGTCTCCCCAGACACTAAATTATAAAGCCAATTTGATCGAGTTTTAAGCAGCTTGTTAGTCGGATCACGCGATTCGTCTTTCACAGCCATAAATCTTCGCTAATGTCTCTTTGTAAAATCCTACTATTTATGGTAGTAATGCAGCTTTGTTGGGATAAGACAAAAGTTTGGCATTTTAATTCTTATAACGCAAACGCGTTTGAAGTCTAACGATAATTTTAGGGCGAGCGTTAATTGCTCCAACTGACCTGAGTACAGGTAGTCGGGTATTCCTGAATTGCGCCAACTACTCCAGGGAGCCAACCGATACGTTCTTTAACTGCACCAAGTAGCGGCCCTCTTTGACTTATTATTGAGTAGGTTAGGTTAGGTTAGGTTAGGATAGGTTAAGATTAAACGTAAAAAAGGACATTTCTTCTTACCCGCACCTGGTTTGGGCTTGGCGCAACTAAGGAACATTTGTGGGGAGCCTTTAAGGGTTTGGCGCAATTAAGGAACTTTTTGACGCAATTAATGCACGACCTAGTTTTATTGACTGAAATTTAGTGGGTTTGCAATTTTATTCAACAAAGGTATGCAGGATTTTAATTAGTACCTAACTATGGGATTTATAATAATTAGACTGTAGTTGTATTAGGAGAAATTTTCCATCAACAATGTCAGCTTCTCGAGATGATAGAGAGGTCTGTTCTGACAACAGAGATCTACTGAAGTGATCAAAGGGTCTGACTGTTTGTTGGCTTCAATTGTTATAATTTTCAACTGATAAACATCTTTGGGACAGTACAAAATTGTCACTTGTTACACTCAACCTTGTGTAACACTTTGGAAAACCACTCAAAAAGTTTGATTTAGGTATCTTCGTGGCAAAGTTATCCAGAAACACGATTCAATAATAATTATTGATCAACCATCGCATTAAAGCCTTTCATTATACACCACAGTGCATTCCCACGAAAATGTTCTAGTTAACATTAATCTATGTATTATTTGTTTATGTACTATGGAAGTGGATAGGGACATAGGTATACTCATAGTAGCCAATTTCATTTTGGTATAAGAAAAGGTTGGTATATAAAAAGAAATGGTAATTTACAACACAAAAAAAAAACTGTCTACAACTCGAATACTTATAGGAATGGGGCACGGGATTCTAGTTCAGAATAAAGTGCATACTGACACGAGTTTTATGTTTACCTTTCAGTACAGGTTCTCCTTTCAATACCAATTAAAACTTTCCTGTGTAACCGAGTTCCTTGCGAAAATAGTTATTAATTAGATTAGCTGTTACCTAGAATAATAGTCCTGAATTCATAGGTTATTTTTACTAATCTGTATATTTTCTTCATTTATAGTTTCATCTCACAAGATTCCAAGTAGGCCTAACTATGTATAATGTAAGATAGCGTGCGGCTAGGTAGGGGATGTTTACACCCTCATTGACCCGCCCCGTCTATATGTCTGCTTTGATTATCTCACTATCATTTTAGAAAATGTATATTGAATTTGCTTTATAGAAGTATTGAATTTGCTTTATAGAAGTACAATTTTGATATTAAAAAACTATATGGCAATGTTAATGTATTGTATAATATACAGTAATTACCATACTGTACTGTACTGTACTGCACTGTACTGTACTGTACTGCACTGTACTGTACTGTACTGTACTGTACTGTACTGCACTGTACTGTACTGTACTGTACTGTTATCCTGGAGGCAAAGATGAATTAATTACCATAAAAAAGTGATGATGGTATATCGAGATATGTATTACTTATGACTTTTAAGCAAGTTTAGAAAAATCTACATTTAGTTGTTATTTTATTAGACAATTTTGACTTCGGATTAAATACTGTAGTAAAAAACTTGATTAAGAAAATAAAATAGCATCAAGTGCTACGTTTTTCCGTTTTGGTTTTAGACGGAAAAAGTTCTTTCTTTAAAAATATTACATACATTTTGAAATCCCGCAAACATTTTTATTTGATTTGGCTGTTTTTATTCTATAACTGTGACTTTCTATTATTTTCCTAGAATAATTTATGCAACTTGTCCGAAAACTCACAGTACAATCACTCTTGCCATTGAGTATACACGTCTATACTCAATTCTCTTACTTAATTTGATTATATCAAATTCGTATTTTCATAAAAAAAACAACCCTATGGAACCATTTTTACGAGCTTCTAAAGTGACTTCATGAATATCACTAAATATGTGTACTATATTTAAAATCCTAAATATAAATAGAAACTCAATAAATGTGGTGAATAGTACCCGCTAGATCATAATTCTTTGCAACGATGCTAAAAAGCATATGAGGGAACGCTGGGTCGTTCCTTTACATCTTGCAGTTTCCGAACCTCTCTGTGTATGAAACCGCGTTGCATTACAGGTAATGGACTCAGTTTTAGTTGGTAAACTGACGTAGTTGCAATAGCGTGATTGCACCTTGCACCGCGTGTTGATAAGTCACCACAACTTGGCAACATTGTCTAGTCCGACACGCAGACACTGCCAACAATATACTTACAAGTTATGTGAATCACTATGATAACCTACTTACACCTATTACCATTGCCTTTACCTTTAACATTGTCTAGTCCGACACGCAGACACTACCAACAATATACTTACAAGTTATGTGAATCACTATGATAACCTACTTACACCTATTACCATTGCCTTTACCTTTAACATTGTCTAGTCCGACACGCAGACACTACCAACAATATACTTACAAGTTATGTGAATCACTATGATAACCTACTTACACCTATTACCATTGCCTTTACCTTTAACATTGTCTAGTCCGACACGCAGACACTACCAACAATATACTTACAAGTTATGTGAATCGCTATGATAACCTACTTACACATTTACCATTGCCTTAACCTTTAACATTGTCTAGTCCGACACGCAGACACTACCAACAATATACTTACAAGTTATGTGAATCACTATGATAACCTACTTACACCTTTACTATTGCCTTTTCCTTTAACATTGTCTAGTCCGACACGCAGACACTGCCAACAATATACTTACAAGTTATGTGAATCACTATGATAACCTACTTACACCTTTACCATTGCCTTTACCTTTAACATTGTCTAGTCCGACACGCAGACACTGCCAACAATATACTTACAAGTTATGTGAATCACTATGATAACCTACTTACACCTTTACCATTGCCTTTACCTTTAACATTGTCTAGTCCGACACGCAGACACTACCAACAATATACTTACAAGTTATGTGAATCACTATGATAACCTACTTACACCTTTACCATTGCCTTTACCTTTAACATTGTCTAGTCCGACACGCAGACACTACCAACAATATACTTACAAGTTATGTGAATCACTATGATAACCTACTTACACCTTTACCATTGCCTTTACCTTTAACATTGTCTAGTCCGACACGCAGACACTACCAACAATATACTTACAAGTTATGTGAATCACTATGATAACCTACTTACACCTTTACCATTGCCTTTACCTTTAACATTGTCTAGTCCGACACGCAGACACTACCAACAATATACTTACAAGTTATGTGAATCACTATGATAACCTACTTACACCTTTACCATTGTCTTTACCTTTAACATTATCTAGTCCGACACGCAGACACTACCAACAATATACTTACAAGTTATGTGAATCACTATGATAACCTACTTACACCTTTACCATTGTCTTTACCTTTAACATTGTCTAGTCCGACACGCAGACACTACCAACAATATACTTACAAGTTATGTGAATCACTATGATAACCTACTTACACCTTTACCATTGTCTTTACCTTTAACATTGTCTAGTCCGACACGCAGACACTACCAACAATATACTTACAAGTTATGTGAATCACTATGATAACCTACTTACACCTATTACCATTGCCTTTACCTTTAACATTGTCTAGTCCGACACGCAGACACTACCAACAATATACTTACAAGTTATGTGAATCGCTATGATAACCTACTTACACATTTACCATTGCCTTAACCTTTAACATTGTCTAGTCCGACACGCAGACACTACCAACAATATACTTACAAGTTATGTGAATCACTATGATAACCTACTTACACCTTTACTATTGCCTTTTCCTTTAACATTGTCTAGTCCGACACGCAGACACTACCAACAATATACTTACAAGTTATGTGAATCACTATGATAACCTACTTACACCTTTACCATTGCCTTTACCTTTAACATTGTCTAGTCCGACACGCAGACACTGCCAACAATATACTTACAAGTTATGTGAATCACTATGAACACCTACTTACACCTTTACCATTGCCTTTACCTTTAACATTGTCTAGTCCGACACGCAGACACTACCAACAATATACTTACAAGTTATGTGAATCACTATGATAACCTACTTACACCTTTACCATTGCCTTTACCTATAACATTGTCTAGTCCGACACGCAGACACTACCAACAATATACTTACAAGTTATGTGAATCACTATGATAACCTACTTACACCTTTACCATTGCCTTTACCTTTAACATTGTCTAGTCCGACACGCAGACACTACCAACAATATACTTACAAGTTATGTGAATCACTATGATAACCCACTTACACCTTTACCATTGCCTTTACCTTTAACATTGTCTAGTCCGACACGCAGACACTACCAACAATATACTTACAAGTTATGTGAATCACTATGATAACCTACTTACACCTTTACCATTGTCTTTACCTTTAACATTGTCTAGTCCGACACGCAGACACTACCAACAATATACTTACAAGTTATGTGAATCACTATGATAATCTACTTACACCTTTACTATTGCCTTTTCCTTTAACATTGTCTAGTCCGACACGCAGACACTGCCAACAATATACTTACAAGTTATGTGAATCACTATGATAACCTACTTACACCTATTACCATTGCCTTTACTTTTAACATTGTCTAGTCCGACACGCAGACACTACCAACAATATACTTACAAGTTATGTGAATCACTATGATAACCTACTTACACCTTTACCATTGTCTTTACCTTTAACATTGTCTAGTCCGACACGCAGATACTACCAACAATATACTTACAAGTTATGTGAATCACTATGATAACCTACTTACACCTTTACCATTGTCTTTACCTTTAACATTGTCTAGTCCGACACGCAGACACTACCAACAATATACTTACAAGTTATGTGAATCACTATGATAACCTACTTACACCTTTACCATTGCCTTTACCTTTAACATTGTCTAGTCCGACACGCAGACACTACCAACAATATACTTACAAGTTATGTGAATCACTATGATAACCTACTTACACCTTTACCATTGTCTTTACCTTTAACATTGTCTAGTCCGACACGCAGACACTACCAACAATATACTTACAAGTTATGTGAATCACTATGATAACCTACTTACACCTTTACCATAGCCTTTACCTTTAACATCGTCTAGTCCGACACGCAGACACTACCAACAATATACTTACAAGTTATGTGAATCACTATGATAACCTACTTACACCTTTACCATTGTCTTTACCTTTAACATTGTTTAGTCCGACACGCAGACACTACCAACAATATACTTACAAGTTATGTGAATCACTATGATAACCTACTTACACTTATTACCACTCTAACACTTCACCATTACGAAACGTACTCCTTTTTTAGAGTTATTGTCCTTGGAGATAACAATTTTAAGCTAGTTTCTGTAAATTAACGTTCTAGTGTGTTTACGTTTTTTATTAATTTAATAATATTTTACTATGTTAAATATTACTATATACATATAAGTAATCCGTATATTAAGTAAATTGCCAAGATTAAAATACTACGACAAAGCAACTCTTAGCATACTCTACCTACATACCCTTGAAAATCAGAAAAAGATAGACATTAAACACATGATGCTTGACTTAAATTTCACAGTAGGCTCTAATTGCAGTATCTTAGGCTTGTATGCATATTTTTATCCGGCTCAACTTTAAATCGGAAGTTTAACAGATTCGTTTCTGAAAAAAGGATGAACCATTAAGCTATGAAAAATGCAGCTTACCAACATATTGCCGTTTGGAAAGAAACCATACGCCGGTTTGGACAGATCCCCTGAACAAATGTCCGTAGTTTAGATGCAACCCATTACTGAATACTCAATACTGTAAAACACATTAATCAACAAAACGTAGCCAAGTTTTCATATAACTTAAATTACAAAGATTAAATGATTCAGACCTGAAAAAAACTCATCAGTAAATTAATGTAAATCAAACGGCATTTCTAACAGCAGATTGACGTAAGAAAGCAACAACACTAAGGTGTAGATGAAAAAATCTATAAATATCATGGACTTTTTGCTTCATACTACGTACAAACTTGAATTTACTTTCCTGTACTATCATTCTCTATTTAACAATATGTCTACACACTGATAATCACGACCTCACACTTCTACTATTTAATAAAATTTACTATAAATAATTACTACTTATAACAATACATCCTTAACAATCAAAAGCTCTAACTACCACTTACTACCATTAACTTTCGCATTTGTTACTCACTAACACTCAGTACCATCTACAACACACTATTATTACAGTCTCCAAAAACAATATTATCACCATTATTTGATGAGGCTAAGACAATAAACAATCATCAGTTGTTTATTATGAGAAGTGAAGTCTTACTTGTACAATGTATAACATAACGTAATGTTGTTAGCCATTGCGATGCCAAAAGAGCTTTCAGCAATAGTTATGCGCAGAAATATGAATGTTGATTATGTTTAGGTTTGCAAAATCTTTATTGTGAGGTATGTCGACGGTTATTGTGGACATTTATCTGTTGCAAATAATAGGTGTAGCTGTGCCAAATGTTCCATTTATAGTCCACTACTTCCACATGTGTGTGAGTTATACAGGGTAACTATACTCATTTTGGCCGGCTCTCATCCTCGGGTAAAATTTATTAAACTCATTAATGACGTTAAAGAGTTAACTGAATGTCTTTGTTGTAGGGAGGAAAATTACTAACATAACTTGTGTTCTTGTGTTGAAAGTTTACACAAGAATAAAGTATGGAATATATACACAAGATGGTATACATAACTGTAAGCGACGCAGTTTGTATCCATAACATTACGCACGTGGTTGATGAGCCACCATGGTGTATGTATTATTTACAATGTATTACATAATATATTTGACTCACACTGAACATTACACGTATGGTGAATTTTATGGAGATTATTTTTTTTATTATATCATTAATGGATTTTATCTAAGGACAGAGACATCAACCTAAATTTAAATCTTGTCATATGTACAGCAATTTGTTTGATAAAATAATCCTATCGAAGTAAATAAAAGAAACTGACAAAACTCATCACATTAAAGGGCATTTCTTTGCTTGAGACCAAATATGTTAGTGCTACAAGTGACAATAAAAAAGTATTTTAATTCTATGAAAAACTTAAAATCTTTATTTGAGCTTATACTAATTATATACGAACTAAGAGATAGTACCCACATTGACAAATCAGGCCCAGCATCAATCCAATGTAATATTCACTATTCTAGTAAATAAGCTTATATAGCCGGCCTGTTTACAGTAAGCCTACACAGTGGACTTATAGCGAATATTTATCATTGATATATTCAACGTAGCATATTGCCCTTTTACAAACAATATGTTTTTGCTGAAGTAAAATTACGTCTGTTGGTGCGGTGTTATTATAATGGCGGTATTTTTCATAATTTTTAAGAGAATTTTAATTTTTTAAACTGTATTTGATTCTGTTTAAATCCCCCAATTTTACATGCGTTCAGAAAATTCTAGCTGCAACCATTTTAGGGAAGCCAATGGACCAGAAATATTGGAAAACTTTGTAATGCGGGAAATAAACATCGACTACGCCCTTCCTAAAGTTTGAAACGAAATGACGTTATGCAGACATTTGTACTGATTGTTCATGATACATTTTATAAATTAGTTTTAGTTTTTTGAAGACAATAAAAAAGGCTAAAATATATTGACCTACCAAAGCTGTATTTATTTGTTATATTTCATTATAAAACCTTCACGGTGTGTATATTTTGCACTGGAAAATATCTGGGCTTGAATACCAGTATAATTAATGTATATTTCCGTGTAATTCTATATATTTTTATAGATTTTAAGATTTTTTTGTAATATTTATTATTTTTATTAGTATAAATTTTATTTTATGCTCAATTTGGCACTTTAACTAATTACGAGTTTTAAGCAAATATCAATACTTTTTAGTTATACAGTTTACGCTGTCATGGATTGTTCTTTTTATTTTTGGAATAAGTTCACACCTATTTCTCGCATTTATCACTGATGATTAAATCTATACCCTAAAATTAACACGACTGTTACTGCCAGGAATAAATTAAATTACTGTATACGCTTAAAACTAACAATTCTGGAATTGATTATACACTCCCTTATACTTGCCCATCATTGTTTTGATATGAATCCAAAAGTTCGGCTCGAAATAGCTATGTTACTGCAACAGTTATAAAACTTTGGAATATACAGTTCTAGAACGATAGCAGGCGGAATTTTTGTTAAGGTTTTAAAGAGACATTAGCGAAGATTTATGGCTCTGAAAGACGAATCGCGTGATCCGACTAACAAGCTGCTTAAAACTCGATCAAATTGGCTTTATAATTTAGTGTCTGGGGAGACGACCAGAGGCGTGTGCATGTCCTGACTCATCGGGGGGTGGGGAAGGGGAGAGGGAAATGGTTGGGAACAAGTCATTATGGTAGGGAATAATGGTTATCATTGTTATATCATACAATCGTTTGTATGTATTTGAAATACCATAATCATCCTTTGCATTGACCAAATCAGAGAAAACGGCAAAGTTACAAATAACTGCACGATGTAGATTAGCCGATAACTGTTGCGGTGCATTTAATAATTTAAATAGTAAAGTATTTGGTTTTATTTTAAAATCCAACATCCTTCTTCTCTCAACCAGAATGAATAGTATATATATACCCTTTAGGGAAAGTTCATGTCAATTACTTTATTCAAGATGATTTTTTGGCGATATTTTCTTGGCAAAATACTCAAAAATGTTGCACTAGGTTCCTACTTTTCTTACTACAAAATATCGAAACAGTTTCTAAACTAAGAAATATTAAATGCATTAAGTATCGTATTTCAAAAGATTATACTAGACTCCATTGTATTGCTTTGTCATTACGTAGCTTTAGCACGTGAGGTAGGCCTACATTTTGGCATTCCTGTTTGTAAGTAATCACCCAATTAAACAAGGATTATTACTCATAGCTTGCTTGGGATTAAGTGTAAATACTATGTTATATACTTGTTCATAACATCATTAGGTTATTGCTTTTGATACTAATGTACACAAGGACAACTAAAATGGATGAAAGAAGAAGTATTGAATTAAGAAACCATGCGGTTTCCTAAAACGTTGAATAAAGTGGGCACAAGCACTAGATTTTCCCTTTTAAAATATATACAATAATCAGTTCCTACATTATTTAGCTCCAGTCATATAAACCCCCTTTCTGTTATATTTGAAGTAGAGAAAGTGTATAGGCCCACCACTCAAAATTCTACAAAAGGTTTTCAATATATTTACTGTAAAAATCACAGTTGTACAGATATTCAGAGTTATTTCTTAACAGTTCTTTTTTGGTTTAATTTTGTACGTTGATTTTTATACTGTTTTCCCTAACTAGCAAACCATTAACACTTTTGTTGCATTGTGGCGTTTATGATTACCAATTACATTTAATGAGAAGATTTTTAATGTGAAATAAATCGCCTTTTTGAGATTGGAAAACATCTAATTGATTTCTTAGACGACTAAGGTATCTAATAGGATATTTGAGACCAAAAAGACAACCGAATGGATATCTTAGAACACTGAAATGATGAGTCAATCAAGGTAGTCATATAGACGGGGCGGGTCAATGAGGGTGTAAACAACTCCTACCTAGCCGCACGCTATCTTGCAATACACAAGATAAAGATCTGACTAGGTTCATGGGTAATGGTATGATTTAAAGATGTAGTTGTTTGATTATATGGTTCTGGATTAGAAATAATAACTATTTTGGGCAAAAACTGCTAGGAACAACTAAAAAAATACCGAAGATTAAATATCCTCACTTGTGCATCCAACAATAAAACCATTATGACGAAATGGAAAGATATATTATTAAACTACTGCTAGTTCCTTGGTATTCCAAGGAAATATCTTAAGGGAAATATCCGAGGTAATCCAAAGAGATATTAGTAAATTAAACCCTAAAATAAAATGGAAACATTAGTTATTTACAGTAGAGCGTTAGAAGGCGAGGAACACACACTGAAACAAGCTTAAGATTTTACAAAAAGTGTTGGTGTAAGCTTAAACGATGTTTTATATGATTTGTTTGGAGTCAATAATTAGACTTAAATGTTACAAATGATTCGCAATGACAAACATGTTTTGTCTTTATAATATATGAGACACATTTGGTGGAATACGTGACACTATATATATGAAAATGTTAAAACACAACGGTCATCTGCATTTCTTTTTTAATCTGAAATAATGATCGCATATATTTTTGGTTAATTAGTTAGAATTCGGCAGTTCAACCAGCTTTGTTTGTTATTTCATAATTTTATTGGTACATAAACAACTATCCTTCCAGAAAATACGGATTCGCTATTTTGTATGTACCCTGAGATGATCACACAACAAGAGGTTCAACAGCTGCATACATGCTACACAATTCAACGTAAACTGATCTTCCTGTCTTACTGCTAATCCAATTATATCAGCTGATCTGTCTGTATGCGTCGTCTGCTACGGGCTTATACACGATAATGAGTTGCCGTTTCAAAGCGCTGAATATTCTAAATTCAAACATAGGCACTTTGTGCAGTTAACGTTCTCAGCCAATTTATTTGTTTGTTAATAGTGTTAAGTTGTTAATCAGTGGATAACTGTTAGTTTTTTTCGTGAGAAAACATTTAAAACTAATTATTCAGATTTCTTTGCTTTAAACATCGACTAATTTAAAACGATTATTTGTAGCTTTGTAGGAAAAGGTAGCCAGTCTTCTTTATGAATTAATAACAATCTATACCATATTCATACCCTACTATTCAAGTAATTTTTGGAGTTGGTATCAATTCTATTAAAAGTTGTTAAAACGTTGAGGAAGAAACGAAATTTGGATGAGATGCGATTCAATGAAAACCTGTGTAAGTGAAATAAAATCTCGGCACTAAGAAGGTTTTCACTTAAAAGTCCAATAAAACGCAATGTTCTCTCAAACACCTCGGTTTATAGGCCTATTGATTTTATTCTTGATCAAACTTTCAGTTTCTACTTTACGCTGGATGGGCCGTGTAGGATTTCAAGGGATAATCAATTTGTAAAATGGTATAGTTTTAAAGTAGTTTTAAGTAAAATTGTGTGTAATAATGAGTAAACCCCTTTTTGATTCTAACTTTAAGACGTACATAATAATACGAACGTGTTAAAAATACAAGATAGTCAATACAAAAACAAGACATTTCACCGTTCCCGTTAATAATTTCATCCTTTCTTGGACTAGAATGTGTGAAGTAAGTGCCTGTATTTCATTTATATATTTTAAAGCTCTCGTGAATAGAAAAAAATGATTTGTGTTGTTCAATATCTTTTATAAGCGATCGAAATATCAGGACACTAATCCATCCAAGATATTTCTTCAGTTAAACATAATATACAACACACAATATCTATGTAAAATTTAAACTTGAACACAATATAACAACAATGATACAAGAAGACTTTTGGAGAAAACATTTTTATATTGTATATTAAAAGGATATAACGTAGTGAAATTGTCCGTAATACATATAATGGATTCCACTCACGATACTCATAGCGTGTTTCATTTCCACTGAAATATTACTGGCTTCGTGCTGCTTAACATGTGTTTTCCCTAATATAATTACTCATTATTAGTCTCAATGTAATCTAACATTAATATGAGTAAATTTTTCGACATGAAAGAATTTCCTGATAAAGTAATATGACACAACTCGAGTTGGGTTTGACTGTGAATACTGGGTTTTTAAGATTACAATTGCAAAGGATAATTATTTTAATTTTAGTTTATGAACATTTTTCTATGCTTATTTTTAGCGTGGAAAAAGTCCATCAGATAGAATTAAGACTGTGGATACTTATCATTCATGGTCAAGGGGTTTCCGTTCTATCTGACGTCACTCTGGTTCGTTCTGGTTATGTCGTCATTCTGTAAAAATCATATGTAAAAATATTTTGCCAACTAATTATTCTAGCCATATGAAACTAATATTTTAGATTTGGAGGAATGCCTTTTTATTTATATTTCCCTAAGTAAATGAGTAGTTTTATACCAACCAAGTAGGAAGAATGATTTTTTAAATATTAGAAGTTATAAGTAATACATTAGGAGAAATTATGTATTTTGTGCGAGACATTATTATACTACATAACGGGATTTATAATAATTTGTAAATTGTTACGTACATTTAGCGTTCAAGCGTGAAATCCAAGGAGTTTAAAGTAAGTTTATTAATTTACCTGAGTTCATTAAGGCAAAAGGCGCTTTACTTGTGATTAATGACAAAGGCATAACAGACTGTAATCAAACTGCTTCTGGAAGTATTTTTTACATATTCTTTCCACAAAGGAAACTTGCGATTCTTAATTGTTTATCTTTTTAAATATTGCATTACTGTAGTTTAAACATTGGAATCAGTAATCGCCTAAAAGGTAAAAACAGACAAAAACAGGTAAAAACTGATTTAGCTTTTTGAATCCATTACAAGTATCTATTAAACTAATTAGTGATAAACAGCATTATGACTAAACGTGTCATAAGTACTACTACTCTCATCTTAAGTAAAGTACAATACATATATCGGGCCTGATAAGTGGTTGGTACTAGTAGAGTTTCTTGTCGTGTTTATATGTGCTTAGTAAAAATATTAAATATCTGTTAATATAAAAAAAATATATAAAATGTAGTTTACTTGAAAAATAGTGTAGTGGAATCTTCCTATTGGAATTCCCTTTGCTGTCCTTCCAAGCATACGGAAAATCATTCTGTTATGATTTATGTATCAATAAAAAATAAATCCAAGATTAAATCGTTACTGTTTTATCTAGATAGTTTTATGAATACAAATACTTTCTACGAAAAAGTGAATTTTTCCTATGCAGAGCTTGTAACCCTAAAGCCAATTGAATAATCAATTAGAAGCTGGGATAGTAGGTGTTTAGTGCATTGGCAACTAATCCCCCAGCATCAGTTAAGGCCGAATGTGGTCTTTGTTTGTTGGATTGACCTCTGATCCCTCTAATGGATTATACACTCACGCGTGTCGTGGTTTGTAATTTTTAGAATATTTCAGATCAACGGCTCAATTGAGATTTTTTACTGAACACAATACAATAAGCTCTTAAATAAATACTTTGTGTAGTATGACAAAGAATGTTCACCGCACGGTAAAAAGCATTGCTTTTTAAATCCCACTAATTTTCTGCTTTCGGTTTTAACCTCACTCGCTATTCTATTGTTGAACCAACATGCGTAAGTGTTGGTCGTAGTAATCATACTAATATTATAAATGTGAAAGTTTGTGTGTTTGTTTGTTTGAAGTTCAATCACGCATTAACTACTGGTCGGATTGTGTTGGAATTTGGTATGATGATAGCTCACATTCCCGATTAACATAATTCATACCTCATAATTCAACATATTCTTACCTCAAAAATCCTTTCGGGCTCCGCCCCAGTGGCTCTAGAGTTTCCCATGTTAACCTTATGAGTATTCATATTTAAAAAGAAATAAATAATTTTGCCAGCTGTTTCAACTACACAATTTGTTTCTATGATATTCAATAGCATTAAAAGGTTATACGGTTTACCAACAGGGTGCAGCACCATTAGGTCTTTATACAATTTATGACAACATTTTGAACCAAGCAGCAACAAAAACCTGAGTGTGAGAACTTTACTTCTTTCTATTGTTAAGGTGAAGTGGTAGAACATTGTGGCTATGGTAGATATTCTATACCTATACTATAGTATACCGTAGATTATAGTAAACCAATTTTTCTCAAAACGTGTCCTCTCTCGTTGCAAATGCAAAGCACGAGTATTTAACTAGAATAAGCATTGTACGTATACCAACCCCGTACGAAGAACGGGTACTCACCTAGTTAAATATAATTTTTTTATGTGGATACGCCATTAGCATTTAACTTTAACTCGCCATTTAACTCTTTGTTTAAGAGGATAGTTCAAACCATGCCACGTTAGCTTTTTGTGATACATCATAATTAATTAATTTATTGCTCAATAAAAAAATTTTCATCAAAAGGCGATTCCTCTTGGGATCAAACCTAAAACCCTTAGATATGAAGGTGCGCTCTATATCCACTCGGGTATACGAATTTCATTGTCACAAGAGGAAATTAAATATGTACGTTATATGTTTATTTAAATTAAAGTTTTGTCTGAAAACAAACAAACAAAGTCTTCGATGTTACATTTAAAACGTCAGAGTTTTTTTATCAACGACGATGAAGCATGTGGCCTGTTTGAGCGTTTTTACACAGTTGTAAAAAAGTAAGCACCACACCCTCCTGGATATTGAGCCGGCTTGTGTGTTCTACACTCAGTCAGTCATATAGAAGCTGCACCCAGCTCAAAGTTGAAAACTAAACCAGGCCAGAACTGGATATCCTATTATTTGCTAGTGACCTAAATACGAGCAAATCATGTAACCAAAAGTAAAGCTGTTATGTATGTAAACTAATATATGTACCGAATTATGTCATGAATCAACGGTAGACGGTAAACATAACATGCTGTATGATTTATGTTTTAATACATTACATATACTATTACATGATAGACATTGGATACTGAAATATAAATCGAATCTATAATGTCCAGCTAGCTGTTTTTCACTAAAAAGAATAAGAAACGAATTCCATAATGGAATGGGGCTACTATTGAATCGGTTAACCTAGTTTTTCACACCTTGCTAGCTTAAAAGGGCTTTTAAAAGTCAAAAATAAGTTATCACTTTACGATAAAAAAAATTGGAATATAAATCTTGGGTTTTACCAGTCGCACGTTATTAAGTGCTCAATCTAACTAATTTCTTAATTATTTATAAACCGGCTACAAATTTAACATGGAAATGGAATGCATACGTCACGCCCTTGCCTGTGTATAGTGAAAGCTAGATGATAAACGTGTATATTTTGAACATACAGTTCAGAAGTACAAACTAAGCCCGTCATGGGACACATGTCAATCTAATATTATTACGTTAAACCCAGTTGGTAGTTCCGTTACCTACCTAGGGACTTGTTATGGTACCGTTGTATGATCGAATTACCTATATCAGTATATGCAACCATCTCTAATATATGAGTGAAACTTATTAGGAGGAAACAGTTGTACGTTTGTTTATACAGAGAACTTTTGATACGTTACACAAAGCATTAATTAGCATTTCATAAATTCATTTACTTTTTTATTCCTAAATAGTATCTCATAATTTATTTGTGCTTTCTCATACGTGGTGAGCGTTACATATGTGTTAACACGTTACAATCCACTATCATTGTCTGTGAATATGTTTGTTGATACAGCAGTTGGTTGTAAGTGAATGTGTTGATATATTTTACATTTCAATCGGTAAAAAATGAAGGTTTACTAATACCGTGTAAGAAAGAAATAAAGTAAAGCACTTAAATAAAAAAAAAAAATGCAAATGGACCCCTCACAAAACAATTTAAAACCAATTTCGATGTATAATTGGACTTACTATGTGTTTGAAGTTTATTTACGGAGAAAGTAAATAATTGTTGTTCATTAGCATTTTGATTGTACCCTCTAAGAGGACTTTTAACTGGCCATTAACAGCCTTCCTAAACCTCTCCGGTGTGCCAGAGGTGGGTCGACTTGATGGCTCGATTAACTGCCAATTTGAGGGAAACAAACATGTAACTGCTCTTTGGGCGCCTGTTAACGCTCATGGACCCTAAACGTGCCTGACGTGAACTATCGGCTACGTGGGAATTGATACTGACGGGCAAAGTGTTAAGGAGTATCGGCACATTTTTCTTTGTTCGACTGTTTAGTTTTTAAAATTGATAGCGGGGAATAGAGGGTAAACATATTATTTATGTTTCACAATAACACAATGAAACACACCCTTTTTTGACATAAAAATATCAATCCATGCCAAATAACAATATTTTACAAAAATAATGTTTCTTTCAACTTAAAGTGGGACGATGCTTCCACGTTGAGACTCCTTTGACAAAAACTTAAAAAATGAAACCCAAACAGTGTTCGCTACTACCATAATTTGTCAACAATATAAAATCCAACTTTATGGAACCTTATGAGGTCACTTCCTTGTTTATTGCAAGTTAAAAATTCGTGCTTTCGAAAAACCACCCAAGGACGTGAAAAGATAAAAATCCTTTTTGTTCCAAATACAAAATACTCCCGCCGCAGCAAACCTGCAGACTTAGCGAATTTCCATTTGCCTGATTGGATTTAAACTAAAATGTCTCCTTAAAAATATCACATTTATTCCCTATTTAAACAGAATTAGTTTAATGAGTACTTAGGTTTGCTGCAACAGGGAGGGTAAAAACGTTTTTTTTATGTAAAATGTTTAAAGGTACTGTGGTTTAGTAAGAAATTAATGAATTTTCCCAATTTGATCAAAATATGTTCATAAACAAGCAAACTACAACAGTTGACTTATTCTCCATAAGAATAACATAGGAATTTTAAAATTACAATTTTTTTGAATTTTCTCCGTAACAATTAGGCGCATAATAACGCTTCAATATACTAAATTATTTGTTTTTTTAAGTTCTACAAAATGGTTTAAAAAGAAATTGTGAAATTTTGTGTTTTTAGGGTAAAAAATGGGAAAAACCTATTTTTACCCCATAAAACCCCCCATAAACCCCCGTTCCCATAGTCCGATCATGCTGGTTCGCGAACTCATTCAAGTTTATCCTGCCTTACACCTTCAAACCAAATTTTATCAAAATCGGATAAAAATTACTCAAGTTATCGTGCGGATGGACACACACACACACACACACACACACACATATATATATATATATATATATATCTATATATAGATATATAAAAATTTGAACGAATGGTGTTTTTGGCCTCTTTGGACATCAAAATTAAAAAGTAAATCGGTCCTGGGCTTAGGTCTTACCATGAGACCTACGGTAATAGCTACTTCCCTATAGCGAAATTCGCTAAAAGGTTCTATTTGCTAGAAATCAAAATATACACCCACAAAATAAAAATAAAATATCCTATCTATGATCGTTGTTTAAATGATCAAAACAAATTGAAATATGTACTACAAAGTACTGCGCATCCAAGGGAGATGCCGATCAGATGAATAAACGATGTCATGTCATGTCAGAGTAACCGAGTTATGTCTATACTACATGTCTGACCAGGACCAGACATACGTGTGTTGTGACTACACCAGTCCCTTGGTATCTGCTGGCTATTCATATTTGTGGTTAAATTTTAATTCACATCTACCTGTTACTTGATGTAAATTCCGTTTATTTGAGTTATATTCATTTCTACATGTACATACAAAATATTTATCGAAATAACTATAAAATTTAAAATGTAAAATTTGCTTAACATGAAACGTTCTGGGGGAAGCGGTTTTTTAGTGGTAGAGCACGGGACTTCGGCTCTAAGGTCCAGGGTTCAAATCCCACAAAATAGCAAATGGATTTTATCATGTGATAATGCCACATTGTTATTCACATTGTTATTTTTCTGCAAGTTTTATCTGTTTTGTTTGTTCTGCCTCTTTTACTGAAGTTTCACTCGGCTTTACTGCATTGCATCATTATTGTTCCTATACTGGTTTTGTTTTTCGAATCTCTCGTTTTGTCAACTTGTTTAGATAGTTTGTTATTTATAGTTGTTACTTATAGTTTGTTATTCATAGTTTGTTATTTATAGTTTGTTATTTATAGTTGTTATTTATTTTTTTATGTCTTGGTATTGAAGTCTTGTTTTCCAGTTTTTTTTCACTACTATTGTACTGGCCTGTGATTTTTTTTCTGCTTCTTTTGTATGTAAGATTATTGTATTTTTCATGTAAAAATGGTGCAACCATTTACAAATAAATAAATAAATGCCGCAATCCCAAGGTCTAGCGTGACGTAATGTGAAAAACCTAAAGCAAAGTGTCCTAGGACATAATAAAACCATTTTATGGACCTTTCGTTTTAGACAAATATAAATAGGATATCCTTGACTTTTGCATATTATATTATTTAGCCCTTTTGTTGGAAATTAAATTGTTTTTTATATAATACAAATTTCAATATTAATCAACATCAAATATATTAATTTATTAGTCTTTGTTTTTATGAACAGATGGTTTATTTTAATTTATTTTAAACAATTGAGAAGAGTTGTGTTTTAAGAAAGTGGTCAAGAACATAACAATTTAGTTAAATAGAGAAATGTTATAAAATATTGTTATTTATCAGAATTAAATCAGTTCTTCATTAGATAATATTTTGTAAAGTTCTTTATTTCACACGAGTTCTAACATAGTGGCGACCGTGACAGGACATTTATAGTTAAAATTCAGAGTAGGACCAAGCTTATATTTTACTTACTATACAATGGATAAGCTGAGGTCATTAAAGACTGAAAGGACTCAACTAAGAAGAACTTTTACAAAGTGCAGAAATGAAATGGACAAATTACTGAATGAAGATAGTAAAGATGAAGTAATAATTAAAAGTAATTTAAACAAGCTGCAAGATAAAGCTGATAGGCTTTTTAAGCTAGATGAAGACATCAAGGAAGCCTTGTTGGAAGATCCTGCAACAAAAGAAGAGGACTTAGAAGATGAGTTTGATACTGCAGAATCTTACAGAGACATGTTATCTTCAATGAGAGCTAAGTATGACCATTTCATTATTCAGGTTGGCCTAAGCCAACAGTCAAGAAGTGAAGTCGGGGATACCGTTCACAGTCTTAAATTAGCATCTAAGAAGGGGTTAAGTCTACCTAATTTACAATTAAACCAGTTTGATGGAGATGTAAAAAATTGGATAGGGTTTTGGGGGCAGTTTAAGAAGGTCCATGAGGATCCTGATCTAGAACCTGAGGATAAGTTCCAATACCTCATCCAATCTTTAAAGCCAGGATCATCCCCTAGGGAATTAGTAGAAAGTTTTCCCCCATCTGGAACTAATTATGTAAAGGCCTTAGAACAATTAAAAGCAAGATTTGGTAGGGATGACTTTTTAATAGAAGTATATGTGAGGGAACTGCTGAGTTTAGTGCTCCAACAAGTAACGCTAGGTCCTAATACTAAACTGTGCCGACTGTATGACAAACTAGAAACACAGTTAAGGGCACTTGAAACTTTAGGAGTCACTTCAGACAAGTACGCTTCAATGCTGTATCCTCTGGTAGAATCTGCTTTGCCCGAAGAAACATTACGAGCCTGGGAGCGGCATCGTTCAAGTAAGTTACCACACACACCCTCGTCTTCTACATTGTCAGATGATAAATCAAGTAATTTTTTACAAGAACTTCTTGATTTTCTAAAGGCTGAGGTGGAGAGTGAAGAAAGGCTGGCTCTTGCTCGTTCGAGTTTTAAATCTGCCACTCCAGGAGAGAACAACAGCAAATGTAGCAGCCAAAAGAGAAGGTCAGCAGTTCACGAACCTCGTCAGGGTCAACCTACGGCAGCTGCTCTATTGACAACTGGTACAGATGGTCATAAAGGGTCGGTGAGTAACTGCATTTACTGTTCTAAGGGAGGTCATAATGCTCAAGATTGTTCCTCATTTCAACAATTGACATTAAATGAAAGGAAGGAACATCTAACTAAGAAAAACTGCTGCTTTGTATGCTTAAGACAAGGCCACGCAGCAAAAAGATGTAAGGTATTTGTAAAATGCCTCTTCTGTTGTAAAAGGCATTATGGAATCATGTGTAGGGACTTGTATGAAAGTAGATCTAAAATTGATGCTGATAAACCAGATTCAAATCTACAAAAGCAAAGTAGCCCTAAGCCTAAGTCAGAGGTTCTCAGCAATTTTGAAAATAGTAAAGGAGAAACTCTGTTACAGACTCTTTTAGTTAAGGTTGTGGATGATAAAGGTAAAGAATATTTGGGAAGAGCACTTTTGGATCCAGGTTCCCAGAGATCCTACATTACTAAAGACTGTGTCACCAAATTAGGTCTACAGGAAATAGGTAGCGAAGTAATAAACCATAGTCTGTTTGGCGGAGTAAATCTTAAACAAAAATCTCACAAAAATTACCTTGTTACTCTTCAAAATATAAATAGCTCTTTCAAGATCTCTATTCCTGTGACGGATCAAGAAACAATTTGCAACCATGTACCTAGGCTTAAGAGTGAACAGTATTTTGACATCTTGAAAGAAAAGAACATTATTTTAACTGATGTGGGTGAAAATGTACCAGATGTTAAAATTTTACTTGGTGCAGATGTACTAGTGGATTTGTACACAGGAACTATGCAGAAGATCGATGACAAACTAGTCGCTATCGAAACGTACCTTGGGTGGACCGTGATGGGGAAGCAGCCATGCAGAGGAAGTCGTAAAATGTCTCTGCTAACTCTATTTTGCCAGTCTAAATCTGAAATTAAAGATCTATGGAGCTTGGAGACAATCGGAATCAAGGACCCTATTGAGGTGAAGCAGAGAGACTCCATTGATGCAGAAGTATTTCAACATTTTAAAGAAAATGTAAGAGTGAATGTTGAGAATAGGTACGAAGTATGTTTGCCGTGGTTGGAGGGTCATCCTGAACTTCTAGACAATCATGAAATTGCAGAGAGACGTTTGATGTCATCAACTAGAAGATTAAATACCCTTAACAAATTCAACGACTATGATAAAGTCTTCAAAGAATGGTTAGAAGAAGGGATTATAGAAAATGTTCCAGAATCAGCAGAGTCAACAAAGGTCCATTACCTGCCGCATCACCCAGTCATAAAAGAGAGTAGCTTAACTACTAAAATACGTCCAGTGTTTGATGCGTCTACAAAGGACAGAAGAGGGCATTCTTTGAATGAATGTTTGGCTACAGGTCCAAATTTAGTAGAGTTGATTCCATCTCTTGTAATGAAATTCAGGAAGCACCAGATTGGAGTAACAGCAGACATAAAAAAGGCTTTTTTACAGATCAGTTTAGCTCCTCAAGACCGAGACTACCTTAGGTTCATTTGGTGGGAAGACTACAAGACTAGAAAATTGACAACTTTTAGACATTGCAGAGTTGTCTTTGGAATTACCTCCAGTCCCTTTCTGTTAGGAGCCACACTAAATCACCATTTGGATTACGCACCACTTCATCTACAAGAGACAGCTGCGAAATTGAAAGATGCCTTTTATGTTGATAATTGTATTGTTAGTGTTGACTCTGCAGTAGAACTAAAAAAGTTTGTAAATGAGTCCATGGAACTAATGAAGCTAGGACAGTTTGAATTAAGAGAATGGGCTAGCAACTATTCAGATGTCAGTAACCTTGAAAATGAGTTTTCAACAGAAAATATTGTACCATTACTGGGCATATTGTGGGACAGGGAAAAGGATGAGATTTTTTGTGACATACGATCCATTTCTATGCCAAACAAGAAGGTAACCAAACGAGATCTACTCTCAGTAGCCCAGCGAATTTTTGATGTGGTAGGTTTCACTTGTCCTGTGTCTTTATTACCTAAGTTACTCTTGCAGGAGACATGGCTGAAAAAACTGACGTGGGATGACGAACTTCCAAATGAAATATCATGCCAATTTTTAAAGTGGGTTGAAAATATTCATTGGTTGGAAAACTGTCGAATACCAAGAAGACTATTTCTGTTAGGGAGTCAGTCCGTAAACGAGACTAGTTTTCATATATTTTGCGATGCTAGTAAACTGGCTTATGCAGCTTGTCTTTTTATCAGAACCAAGTCTCAAAACAAGGTAGCTGTGCAGCTTATATATGCAAAATCTAGGATTGCCCCGAAGAATGCAACAATACCAAGATTGGAGCTGTTGGCCGCACTTATGGGAGCTCGGATCTACACACATGTTCAAAAGGCGTTGAAGATGTCATGTAAAACATATTTTTGGACAGACTCATCAATCGTACTGACATGGATCAAAGAGAAGGAAGATTGGGGAACTTTCGTTGGGACCAGGTGCAAGGAAATTTGTAACACTACTTCTAAAGATGATTGGCACCACATTTCAGGAGATCTTAACCCTGCTGATTTGCCTTCAAGAGGTTGCGGAGCTAAGACACTTTATGAATCTCAATGGTGGAAAGGACCGTATTGGCTTCAAAATGATGAGTCTCAGTGGCCAGTGTCGAGTCTTATGCTACCAGATTCAGAAGCATATACTGAACGGAAAAAGAAGATTATATCAGCAGTAACTACAGAAAAAAGTATTGATTTCTCAATGTCATTACTATACTTTTCAAGCTACCTAAAACTGTTAAGAATGGTAGCATGGATTTTACGATTTATTAGGAACTCAAGTCACAATCAAGAATCAAAAAGTGAAAGTTTAAGTAGTGAAGAGATTCAAATGGCTGAAGAGAAAGTTATCTTATGTATCCAAAAGAACTCGTTTGGAGAAAAATCAAAATTCCAGAAAAACTTGCCAGTTTTCTTCGATGACAAGGGTTTGTTAAGAGTGAAGACCAGACTAGTTCTGAATGACGACAGTGAAGATTTCAAATTGCCGATTCTTTTACCTTCAGGTCATCCTATCGTGACACGTATCATTATGGAACTTCATGTTGCTAATCAACACGCTGGACTTCAATCAATGTTAGTTATAGTCAGAGATAGGTTTTGGATTCTAAAGGGTAGAAAAACCATTCGTAATGTTTTATCTCACTGTGCCAAATGCAAGAGATTCAAGTCTAAAGCAGGAGAAGCACCAGTTGCTCCACTTCCCTTAGAACGGATCACAGAATGCAACGCTTTCCAGTCTACAGGCATTGATTTGGCAGGACCACTGTACCTAAGAAACGGGGAAAGAGCATGGGTGGTTTTATTCACATGTGCCGTGTACAGAGCTGTGCACTTAGAGCTGGTACAGTCTCTTTCAACGGAATCCTTCATATCTGCTTTACGACGATTTATATCCAGAAGAGGACGAATTTCACTAATTTACACAGACAATGGGACCAATTTTGTCGGTACAAATAATATCCTTAAGCGGTTGGATTGGAAAACCATTTCTCGGAAATTCGAGATCCAACAAATAACCTGGAAATTCAATCCTCCAAGTGCCCCATGGTGGGGAGGTATGTGGGAACGACTAGTGAGAATGGTCAAGGAACTGTTGAGGAGAAATCTAAGATTGGCAAAAGTAGATTATGAAGAATTAATGACTCTTTTATGTGATTTGGAATCTACCATCAACTCAAGGCCTTTGACCTATATGAGTGATGACTATGACACTCTACAACCTCTCACACCTTCAGTATTTCTACAACCAATTGTTAAGAGTGACGTTCATGATTTGGACATTGTCGACTCAACCACTCTAAACAAGCGAGTGAGGTATCTTCAAAGCTTAAGACAAAATTTGAGATCAAGATTTAAGAAAGAATACCTTGCGATGCTAGTACATAGATCTAAAGAAAACAGTGGTAAAGGAAGGAGGACAATAAGTACTGGTGATATTGTACTAATAGGTGACGATAATATCAAAAGAATAAATTGGCCACTAGCACTAGTGTTGGAGACAATACGAGGAAAGGATGGAGTCTGCAGAGTAGCCAAGTTAAAAACAGCAAAAGGAGAACTAACAAGACCCATCCAGAGACTTTACCCCATGGAAATAAATTCAAAGGACATGTCAAGGAAACAGGATGCACATATTGAAGTGGAAGATAAGTCATCAACACCAACAGAAACAAGAAGAGGGAGAAAGATAAAAATCCCTAGGAAAATGGACTTGTGAAAATATAAAAGAAACATGTAAATAGTTTTGTTTGAAATTTTTGATGACGTAAAGCAAAATTCCAAGGTGGGGAGGATGTTGGAAATTAAATTGTTTTTTATATAATACAAATTTCAATATTAATCAACATCAAATATATTAATTTATTAGTCTTTGTTTTTATGAACAGATGGTTTATTTTAATTTATTTTAAACAATTGAGAAGAGTTGTGTTTTAAGAAAGTGGTCAAGAACATAACAATTTAGTTAAATAGAGAAATGTTATAAAATATTGTTATTTATCAGAATTAAATCAGTTCTTCATTAGATAATATTTTGTAAAGTTCTTTATTTCACACGAGTTCTAACACCTTTGATAAATACATGCAATTTTTAATAGATTACATGGTTCATCATCTAATACTACTATTTTTTGCAAAATAGGACTTACAGATCAACATCTTAATAATAAGCATCTGTTTGCAATAAAAAATATTCAGCAACAAATTATTTAATAATGATGTTATTTATTGACATTACCGTTAAATATTAATTCGACAAATGATAGTTTCCTAAAAACAAACCTCTACTTTTCAAAAATCAAAAACAACTGCTTCGTATTATATTTTTTTAGAAATAGATTATATGTTTATGTTTTCGTAACACGATATTCACATAGAATACGGTTTAGTTTACAATATTCTGTAAGTAATCTATCTCTTACGCTATTTACAACAAGGTTTTGATTATTATTTAGAAGAAGCAAATATGTAACAATGACACGTTCAAATATAAAATGTGTATTACCTTTTCAGACATGCTCAGTAGTTTCTCATTTACATTTAATTGTATGGTATAATATTTACATTGTGTACAGCGTATAAGATATATTAAGGGTAAAACTAAGAACTTAGCTATATACATGCACAATCACAGATAAACCCGTCGTCAGTTAATAAACCAACCAGTAAACAACCCGCAGTTCAATTACTTATGAAAAATTACATAAAACGAGTTGAAACGGTCGGTTACCTTTAATCCATGATCAAAGATATTTAGAATGCACAGCCCAGTGTTACACAACGAGTGATGACCGATCGTCTGGCTAATCCATGTAATGGATTCACCACATGCCTTGGCGTGTTTTTATATCCACTCAAATATTACACACTTTGTATTAATAGACACGTGATGCTTTCAATTTTTTATCCAGGTTTCTGCCTATGCATACTACGTATGTGAAAACTGTATAAATGGACCTGACACGCGTGTACCTTTGTGATATATTTGTTATATATCTGCGGATACAGTAAAATAGCTGTAAATATAACTTTACTTTAAAAAAATAAAAATAAATAGTTTTAAAAATTTAACCATTATAAAAAAAACTTCCCACGAAGATTCTACCCTTTCAATAAAATTTCACACTTATGAGACTGAGTTTTTTTTTCGGAAAAAAAATATGCAAGATTAACCAATTGTAACTCAAAATGTGAAATAATTACGTACCCGAAGCATAGTTAAAGTCCATGATGAAACTACCCACTAAAATGAAAAAATATTAGGATCTCCTAATGATTGTTAGACTAGAAGATAAATAAATACCTTCGGCTCAACTAAATTTTACTGATAAAAATTAAACATTTCTTTGATTTCCTTTTCATACTGCATTGCTCACTTACTTTGTCAACGTTTAGAAACGCTTTTTAGGGTTTATTTAATTACACTTGATTAAATATATATGAAAATAATCGATAAAACTCAACAATCAAAAAGCAAAGAGCAGCAGCAGGTTTAGCATACATGATGATAGTGTCTTAAACACGTAGAACGAAGTTTATAAAGTTGGTGTAAAATGTGATGATATTGAACATTTCCTCCGCCACGTACGATCAGCTGACCGGTTGAATAAACGATGCCTTGTCAGTGTCAGAATAACCTGGTTACCTACACCTCACGTCTACATCCTGTCTGCTCTTGTGACTTCGACGATCCATCAATGTTTATAGGAACTTGCCACACGCTGAATTTTGTCAGCATCTGCATCATCGGTTTGCAATATTAAAATAATTCACTTGCAAGAACCTGATGGTAAAACAAATTATGGAATGTTTGTGAGTACATTGGTTGTCCATAGGGATGATTTACAAACTATAAATGGAGTTGATATATTTAACTAAGTTATTGCATTGAAACTGAATTATCTTTAGGTAAATGACTGCTTTTAGTATTACAACTATAAGCTAACGAAATCCCTTAAAAATGCACCCTAAGTAGCAAGAAGCACTGAGCTGACATAATTGCTATCAAGCATTGCAGAACATGAAACACATATAAAAACATCACATACATTTAACAGTGTAGAAAGTAGCTCTTGATTAACATTAAGAGCTAAATTATTTCCAGGGTTTTGTTTCTCAGACCAACAAAGTTGCAACGATAGTTTAAAATCGTTTAGTAGGGTGAAAGATAGATGGCCGTGTGACATTTGTTTGTATTGAAGGTGTCCAATATTGGGTATGTGAAGGTCGTGAGTACGTTTTTGATTGCAGCTCTTGAAAAACGCAAACTTGACGTGTAAACTTACAGTTGCCATGAATAAAATAAAGCTTAAACTTTTAAAACTGGCTAGCTTTACAATATGATAACCATAATCTTTCTGGATCCAAAATACAACGTAACAATTGTCTTAAATTCCTTACAAAAACTCATATAAGGACTAACATCAAGTAAGTCCTTTTTATATTTCAGCTAAACTATAAGTAATAGTCTGTTATGTTAAGTACAAGGTGCGTTGTAGTTTAGCTCATCCCTATCTACGTAAAGGGGATGATTAGGGAAGGGTAGGCCTACAGTACTGTCTGCGTGACTGACTAGACATTGCTGCCATCTCGTGGGGATATATCAACTTGGCTGTGGCAATCACGCTATAGCTAAGTTAGGTAACGATCAATAACCTGGTGGATTTTATCTCTTTCTTGTACGCTAATTTTTTACTTGAGCGTAGTAGGTAAGCGTTAGTAGGTTCAGTCTTGTGACAGTCAACTGTAAAAGTCCGATTGGGAAAAGTACTTAATTGATTTAAGAAGAGATGAATGAGAAATACACAGAGCAAGTGCCTATTGAAATCACAATAAATTTTAGGATGAGGTCTGAGTTTATTATCTGTTACTATCTAAATGATCAAATTTTCACCAGAATACTCTCTAGTATAATTTGCCATGGGGAGCGAGCTGGCGTAGTGGCTAGAGCGCGGGACTTCGGTCCGTGAGGTGCCGGGTTCGATCCCCGCCAAGTCACCAATGGATTTTATCTAAGTGATAATGCCGCAACCCCTAGGTCTAGCCTGAAGTAATGTGAAAAACAATCCCAGGCTCGTGCCTAGCGTCCTAGGACAAAAAAAAAAAAAGAAAGTATAATTTGCCATACAAGGACAACTTTGGGTTTGAAAGATGAGCTTTTTAACGACTTTGTTTCCAAATCCATCTAAGAGTATACAGTTATTAATCTGAACGATTTTTTTCAGGACTGGATATTATCATTCTGAATAATCAATGAGTAATTGATCAAAACGTTTTCACCAACCCCTTACATATTGTAATACATAATGCACACCTTTTATTCCGAACCATTTCATGGTCATGAAAGTTGTAAGATGATGTACACATGCAGATTTCAGAAAAATAGAATCACTTAAAGTGTGTTTATATGTGTTATTTTGTATTAAACCAAAAAGAGTGTTAGCTTTGGTGCAGATAAATCTATTGTACTCATGTTGTAACTTCTAGGCTAAAAGAAAAAAATCACACACCTCTCTTTTGACAAATGTTCTTGGGGATAGATACTTTAGAATACAATGCAATCACCAAAGTGGTTAAGTGGAATGCAGTTTCTGGGATATACCAAAAAAAGCAAAATACAACATTTAGGGGATGTGCTACACCCAGAGTTCGACGCCAAGTAATTAATTATTTTTGTAGTCAAGGATTACTTAATTAAAATACAGTAATTATGGTGGGAACATAGCAATACTTCTTTAGGAATTATCTGTCATAGAAATACAGTCTTCGGGTCTCAAACAGGACGACGCTAAGAAGATCCATCTGGGCAGCGATGTTTTAAATCGGCCATGACACTTCACTCCGTGAAACACATCAACTTAATTTACAACTCCCATACACATAAAATAATTAGATTAGATTAAAAACAATATCTATGACACATCAATATCAAAAGACACCACTCCCAAGCAATTGATGTAGCCTATACTCGTTAGAATAAGCTAACACATTTTAATATGTTCCAAATATACGTACCTGATTAAATGATTTTTAATTGTAAAATTTCCACGTACCAAGAAGCACGAGTGAGTGGTCCTTTTAACTCTGTTATTCCATTCATAAGGCCATGAGTATATTTTATCAGCTCCACAACAAGACCACTAGGCAGCTAAACCTTCTTACACTCTTGAATGAATTACGTTGTTGTTTTATCTTATAACTCAAGTCATTTTACAAATGCAATGCGGCATAGCGTTAAGTATGGCTGCCAGCGCTGTAGGAGTGCCAACATTCACTTAATCTTCTGCTCACATATTATTAAATTTAGTAAACTAAAAACTGTCCAATTCGCGTTATTTCTAAAAATACCAAAGACCTTGTGTTTGTATATGCGGAGAGATATTTTTATTTTTTACTTCTCGAGTCAGAACATAATTATAATGGGCATATGGTAATGGATTGGAATGTTTCGAAACGAAAATAAATCGATGTGATTAATAAAAAACTAATTTAAAAGATTATTGCGAGTATAAATATTTTCACTGATTGGGTAACCCAGAATGAAAACGCTGATTGTTTTAGCTAACTAGCAGTGGCCTACCAAAATGACCATGGATATTGTTTGGTACACAGTATCTTAATTATTATTTCCCCCCTTATGAACCTTTTTTAATTTGGTAAAATAAAACATTGCTGCAATATTTTTGTATACATACGTATGTTTTTTTTGTTATTTCAGTTTAATAACTTTAAGTTTCTTTCCTTTTTAAAATACATACAATAAAAATATCATTTTTTCTCAATACAGGTATTTACTCCAAGTTTTGATTCACTACACCGTTATTAAAGCCGTTATTGAATAAAACAAATTTTGCAAAAAAAAACAAAATGGCGGCTAATTGGTTAATTTTTGGGTCAAGAAGAGAACTAAATAAAATTATATAAATATGGTACAATAATAATTAAGATTTTCTTGAATTTAATCTAGTTCTTACAAAAAAGATCAATAGAATAAAACAAAAAGCCATCAACAATACCTTTATTAGTTTTCAGTGTTATCATTTTTAAGATTATTGATTGTACCACTTAAAATATTGGTTTTCTTTAACAAACGCCAAGCGCAGATGTTAAAACCTTAATTTTTATGTTTGGCTAGTAACATTTTATATAAAGAACGAGTACACCACCGTATTCATTCTTTATGAAATGTTTGATTCGGTGTCAGAAAAGTTGAGTTTGAATATAAAAGTTTCTCAATACATTCACCGTGTTCGCGGGTACAGGATATACTCGTAATGTTCTTCTGGATACTTCCCCAAGTTTCGCGTTTCATTTATAACTTATCTTATTATAAAAGTTCATACGTGGCATAATGTTCTGTCTTCTTCAAACAAAGGTTATGTATTACAACTCCCAAAATAATAGGTTATTAATGATGGTGGTTCTATTTTATAGGGACACTACTTTTATACAATATGAGCTAAAATGTATTCGAATCGACTTAAAATACACGCAGTAATACTAATTATATAACCCAACAATATCAGTACCTATGGATTAATTTTACCTTTATGTAATTGTAAAATATGTGCAAAGATTAGATTGTACAGTAGTTACAATTAAAACTCTAACTTTTCGTAATAGTCCTTTGGATATTCTTTTTGATGCACAAAATGTATTGGAGCTTTTGTAATTTTATGAATTTCAGTTTTAACAAAAGATAGTCGCAATTATTCAGCTTTTTCGTAACTGCACCAAACTGTAACTAATACGATGATTATTTTAAAAGCGAACTTCAAGTTCTGCTTAGACAGTTATTTAAAGTTTAGTATCCAACTAAGAACTATTTTAATTATAACGAAAATCTTTGTTAAAAGTAATTAAAAAACAAATTACTGACTATTTGAAAGGTGGTTGACTGTAAACACATAAGAAATATTACTCATTATTTTTGTTCACAAAATTCTTAGGCTGATGTAATTTAAGTACATAAAATATAATGTGAATGAAAATGTACTTGCCCTTAAAATTATTGAACAGGCGGTTTCATTATTTAATTTTATACAGTTAAAATAAGTAGTGTCCGAAAAAGAACCGAAACATTTTAAAGGCAAATACTGATACCAAATAAGATGTTATCTTTTATGTTTTATATATGTATTTAAAGCTTAAATTCTCAAGTTTTATGATATGAGCACCATTAGTGGCCCTGCATAAATCTAAGTGAAATTTGACCTCTTCCCAGGGTTTGGTCAGTAGTTGAGGGGATGTAAATGGTGTCATTTAATGTGACATGTTAGATGAGTATTTTTCCCATAGTTGGGTGACATTGAGATTGGGAATGGCCCTGTCTATTTTCAACACGATGGAGTGCCACCACACTATAGTTTGAGTGTGCGAGAAGCGCTGTATACTTGTTTCGGCTATTGGTAGATGGGCAGGGAAGGTCCCATCCAATGGCCTCCTAGGAGTCCAGATATTACTTCTTTGGACTTTTCCCTTTGGGGGCAGTAAAGAATGATGTCTACTCGGTGCAGATTTGGGATCTGAATAACTTCCGACTGAGAATAGTGGTGCAACATCCCTTGAAGTAGAAACCAATACCTGGGAAGAGGTCAAATTTCACTTAGATTTATCCCGCCGGGCCACTAATAGTGTTCATATCAAGTTATAATAAATTTCTAATAAAATTTTAGAATTTAAAATTAAATATTTACATACTTAAAACATTAAACATAGTCTCTTATTTGGTATCAGTATTTGGCTTTAAAATGTTTCAGTTCTTTTTCGGACACCCGGTATATAAATATCTCATTACACTTGTAGTAACTTTTTAATAAGTGCGTAAAACTACATTACGATTACATTGGACACATTGTTTGGATAGTTGGAATACATCCGGGTGAAATAATTTCAGTAAATATGTTAATATTGTCATTTATGCACTATGTCCACGCCACACTAAAGCCATAAAACTGAAACTAACATGACAAATGTTACAGTGGGACTCACCCGGTATGCTGTATTCTCTAGCAGACATGCACACATGTTTATGCCATGATAGTTTGATTTGCATAATGCAAATAAAAAATCTATGTTAGTATATTGATTTAATAAAAATGTGTACAACTAATATTTCTTTAGGTAGTGTATCGAGTTAGGTTAACAATCAACACTCTCTCATGTGAACATTACTCCAACACGTTATATAATTCATATAACTAATCCCGTATAGAACCATAAATTACATTTTACTTATGATGTTATCCATCAAACGTAATTATTACACTGCCAACTATAAAATGCAACTTAAGTTTTATGCCCGTTTGAAAACTAATGCCCCTAATTACCTCCGTTGCAGCAAACCTGTAGACGATGTGGATTTTGTTTAATCTGTAAACAAATCATTTTAAATATTTCCCACATAATAAAATGCAGTTTCCCCACGATACTTGCATATGAATACAATGCATTTATAAAAACATGTCTACATTTACATAATAATAATGATACCATACTAGATTTGATGGTAGTGGATACATCTTCTGCGTTTTGTGAATTTAACTATTTCAGGACACTATCTTGGGAAGATACATTTAATACTGCTAGGTACCTCCTTTGTATATTTGTTTTAAAACAAAGCCCACACAAAGTGACTACAAACCATAATACACTGTCGATCACGTGACTGGCTTTGTCCGTGACGTCAGGAGATGGGGAGTTGTTACGACTGTGTTTTATAATCCCCAATGAAAGTAGGTTTTTATGCAGCTTTAAACTTGTATATGGTTAATTGAAAATGCCTAACTGGGCGTGGTGTTTGCAGATTCTTCTTTTCTGGTCACTGGAAAATTATCGCTTGAAGGTAAGTGAGATAAGTTTTCCTGGGTTCATAGTTTCCAATATAAATGATTTTGGTTTGTTTGGCAAAAATATAATAGTACCGGAACTTGATATTTAAGTCTTTCTGTCAAATACTTGCAGGCAGTGAACTAGCTACAGTAACTATATGAATCAAAATGAATGTTTAATCGTTCGTATTTATTTTCAACTCAGAGAATTAAGATACAGACGGTTGTGGGACGACCGTATTTTGGGGGTCTTTCAGACCTGGTAAGTTAGGGTGGAAATATACTAGTGAAGAACAAGGGCCCGAACGAAAAGGGGGTCTTTACCTTAGGCACTAGCAAAGACGCTAGATAGTAGATACCACTATACCATTAAATTTTTCCTCTGTATCTTATTTATTTTTTTTAAGAGACCACTGCACAAAATAAAATACCCCCGCCGCAGCAAACCTGCAGACTAAGCGAATTTCCATTTGACTGATTGGATTTACACTGAAATGTCTACTTAAAAATATAACATTTATTCTTGATTTAAATAGAATTAGTTTAACAAGTACTTAGGTTTGCTGCATCAGGGAGGGTAAAACTGTTTTTTTTGTAAAATGTGAATAGTTAGTAAAAAATAAAAACATTTTCCAAATTTGATCAAAATATGTTCACAAACAAGCAAACTACAACAGTTTACTTATTCTCCATAAGAATAACATGGGAATTTTAAATTTACAATTTTTTGGAATTTTCTCCGTAACCATTAGGCGCATAATAACGCTTCAAAATACTAAATTATTTGTTTTTTTAAGCTCTACAAAATGGTTTGGAAAGAAATTGCTAAATTTTATGTTTTTTGGGTCAAAAATGGGAAAAACCTATTTTTACCCCATAAAACCCCCCGTAAACCCCCGTTCCCATGGTCCGATCATGCTGGATCGCGAACTCGTTCGAATAAACGTACGTTTACACGTTTTTACCAAATTTCATCAAAATCGGATCATTTTTGCTCGAGTTATCGTGCTGACGGACACACACACATATATATATAAATATATATATATATATGAATTTGAACGGATGGTGTTTTTGGCCTCTAGGGACCTCAAAACGAAAAAAAAATCGGTCCCGCGTCCAGGTCTTACCATGAGTACTACGGTAATAGCTTATTCCCTATATGGGAAATTCGCTAATAAAGTATTCTCTAGGTTATACGAAACTTTCATTGTGTATTCTTCTTGGACAAGCAATATAAAATACCTGAAAAAACAAACAAATTATAGTCTAATAACACTAGTAATATTATATTTACACTTATACTGTTGAATCACGAGACGGTAAATACATATGTAAGATGGTAAGTGGTGATCGATTTCGATGGCACACTCCAATCTTATCAGACCCAATAGGCGAATCTTTTGGGACATTCGCCTATTGGGCCTGATGATGATTGGAGTGTCCAATCGAATCAAAATCGATCACAACATACCATCTTTCATAATTTACCGTCTTGTGATTCAACAGTATAAGTGTAAATATATTATTACTAGCGTTATTAGTCATATAATTTTTTTCAGGTAATTTAATAACACGTAAGATGCTGATAAATAAGTTATTTAATATAAAATACAACAAAATTTAAATCAAATCCATTTATTGCCATCAACATTATAAATACATGTATAGCAACGTCATACAATTTCATCACAGTATATCCAATTAACCTATTTTATATGTTCTACCAATTCGTTGACCTTATACACACATAAATCACACAAAATCTTTCTAATAGTAAATTTAATTGTTGTATTTCAAGACATTTAATGTGAGCAGGTAACATATTATACAATCTTTTGCCAAATTCACTGAAGTTATTGATTGTGGTCATAAAATTACATTGGTTTGGACGGAGAAAAGTGTCCACACATAATTACACATAAAGTGCACATAGTTACACATAATAGCACATAATTATTTACGTAAATTAGTAACTTTAAGGTTTATTTATTGCTCATTTGGTTGTAACGTGTGGGAAATAATTCATTTTTTAATGTAATTGTTTGATAGTTCATTTTACTAAGAAAAAGAAATGTTATTTTATTCAAATTTACATATTACTTTATCATTTTTTGGTTGTGTAACCTAGCTTTTTATTCGTGTTGGTGGGAAAACCAGTTGGTAATCCCTTTTTTTCGAAAAAGTCTTAGTATGGAATCAGCCTGTGAGTTTTATTGAGTGGGAACTCTAATGAAAGATTCAGTCCTGCTCTCCTGCCTCATGAAAGATTCATCAGAGACCACCTGTGGATTTTTGGCAACCCTTCTAACCAATAATAAAATCGACTCTGTTACAAATGTAAAATACTAGTAAACACCAAAATATGCTCACCTATAACGTTCGTCTGTTTTGCTGATTTGGCAAAATAATATAAATTAATCTAATTACATTTACTATGTTTAGTTTGCTAAAAAAAATAAATTTCATGGATTTGAATTTCCATAAACATTTTAATGTTCTTCAAAATTTACGATTTGGCCACGTTCTTGTCCTGAAAAATATTTCAAGAATTTACATATTCGCATAAAATTTGATAATATAGAGAGTTGAAATCCTCTCTGAGGTTAAACGAAACTTGGCAACCTTAAGGCCCCTGGCGCCACTGTTATTCCGTTTGTCGCAGTGCTCAGTTGTTTAAGTTTCGACTTGAGTTGTTTGGGTTTCATATAATTTAATTTTTTTTTAACTCATGTTTTTAATATTCAAGCAATTATAAAAGAAGAAGTCAGTGTTTTTCAAAGTAAAAATTATCTAGTAATTCAATGTAAAATGCTTTTTAAAGGTCTCTTAATTCCAGTTTATACAAAACACTAATGACTTTTTGAATAATATATACATGTCAATTTTGTTATATTTTATTTACTGAAAACATACATCAATAGACAACAAGTGATAACGCTTTACGTCAAATAATGGATGATGCTACAAATGAATCAGTGAGAGAGAAGATAACCTAATTTACAATTGAAATAGCTGATACATTATAATATAATTAACTCGTCCTCATATGGATTATCTATATCTAGAAGTATACATTTATCTTGCAACGAAGTTACAGAATTTATTGCGCTAGGGCGAGAAAGTTTTATTACGTAAAAGTTTCAAGGTACACCTTTAAAATCTGACAGCTAGGGGATGTAAGACACTGGAAAAAAGTTTACCTCTTGTTATCTTCTTGTTCAAAGCAAAGTTTAACATGAATACAGAGATCTCTTTACATGTATGTTCTTGTTTATGTTGTAGCTTTATCCGCTATATCCAACACAATAAATTGCGTAAGTGAATTCGCAAAGTGTGTCAATTTTCATAATTTGTATATGCGTTGTGAGTTTCCCTAATTTGTTTGACGTTCAGATAAACATTTTAAGTCTAAGTATATTATGATTTAAAAAGGATATAACAATTCTAATAACCTGCATTTTATCAAAGATATTTAACATGGCCATTACAAGATTGTAAAAAGAACTTTGAAATTTTTATCACGTTAGGTAATTTCTAATAGTACAATAACTCCCCATAAGATTTTGGTAATTTTTTTGAAGGGTTTTCTTAATTTATGTTAAAAAACCACATCTTTTATGAACAATTCATAGTTAACATCATTGTGAACAAGAATACACGCATTTCATCAATAGCGATGAATTATCACGAAAATCTATCTCTAGCAATTACTGTATATTTGTCTTAGCTGTTCCTAAAAATGGTGTAGTTTAAAAATATAAAAACGTAAACGTAGTACCGTATAAGAAATCTGCCAAAGAATTGAGCAAGAATTATTTTATACTAGGAATAAACTTGAACAATCAATAATCAAGAAAATGTGAGAACTGTTATCAATCCGATACTCAACAAAATCAGAGAGAAACACAATTTTGTAAACATCCACACAGCTAATATGTCGTGATGGAACAATAACGTAATAAACTGGACTCACACGTCAGTGCTACCTAGTGTTTGATGTTTTATGTTCCGTCACAGCTGTAACTGTAACAGCCACCGTGTGCTGGATTTATCTACTAAACCACTCTCAGTGATCAGATTGTATCACTAAGTAACTGTTACATTCTGTACCTGTGACACAGCTATGTAGTGATTGATGTTTTATGTTCCGTCACAGCTGTAACTGTAACAGCCACCGTGTGCTGGATTTATCTACTAAACCACTCTCAGTGATCAGATTGTATCACTAAGTAACTGTTACATTCTGTACCTGTGACACAGCTATGTAGTGATTGATGTTTTATGTTCCGTCACAGCTGTAACTGTAACAGCCACCGTGTGCTGGATTTATCTACTAAACCACTCTCAGTGATCAGGTTGTGTCACTAAGTAACTGTTACATTCTGTACCTGTGACACAGCTATGTAGTGTTTGATGTTTTATGTTCCGTCACAGCTGTAACTCTAACAGCCACCGTCTACTGGATTTATCTACTAAACCACTATCAGTTGGTTTAAGATCAGGTTGTGTCACTAAGTAACTGTTACATTCTGTACCTGTGACACAACTGTCTAGGGTTTGATGTTTTGTATTCCATTTTGGTTGCAACTGTAATAGCCACCGTGTGCTGGGTTTATCTACGATACCACTCTCGGTGATTAGGTTGTGTCACTGAACTGTTACATTCTGTACCTGTGACAAAGGTATAGTTTGATATTTTTAGTCCTGTTACGGTTGGAACTTAAATAGATTATTCATACAAATTAGTCCCTCTCTTTCATTTTGTACATTTCCACATTTTAATATTACACAACTTTGGTTCCTAGAGTAGAATAAACTGGTAATATCACAGTCTCGAATGAAAATTAAACTCCTGCAATTGCACTGTAGTAACAGGAAAGAAGTATGAATGGATTTGATATGTTTGCGATAAATTCGAAAGACAAATTACCCTTTTTGAAATGAAATAAAATTTTAGTGTTAAATTGAATCACGATATCTCTAAATCTATTATAATGTGTACGGTCTATGCGGGTCGGATTTAAAATACGGGCTCGTTTTGTTTAATTTAAACAATTGGAATAAAAGACAATAAGCGACCGCTTCGTGTGGTGGACTGATGTTTGTATGCGGGTGGAGTTTAGAGTGGTGCGTTCAAACTGAGTACAATAATCATTCATAAAATTACCGGTATTGCATTGATTATGAATTATGATTATGAATTAATTTGTCATAGTCCCCCAGTTTTGGGACTATCTTAAAAATGCAATAATGTGAATATTTCTGAAAATTTTTCAATTTAATTTATTTAGGATACAAGTTACGAATTAACATATTGGTTGTAGTTATCAATTCAAATTCAGTTTGAACAATTTAATAAATCTTATCTACGTGTGGGAATAGGGGTAGTATAATAGTATATCAAATTATTTGACATACTGGTAGTAAATTAAATATTTCTGGACATTATGAACGCCATAGTACCGTTTGAAATTTCGTGATAAAATCAGTTCCTTGTCAAAAACCTACAATTTGCCATTATTCCATTATTTACGTCTGAAATATGGCTTAACCAGAAGATCTTAAAAGTAAACATACGATATAAATAAAATTTAATTTTTACAATAAATTGGATGATAATACGAACCATTACAACTACAAGCGAGTGAATTACACCTGGTGAAATGCAATTAGTAACTAATCTGATAATGTGAGAAAGAGTTAAATCCAAGTGTAAATTTGTTTCTGAAAAAATAAATCTTTTGGAAACACATTTGAACATAGTTGATTTATCAAGTTGCTATTCAATATTTACATCCTAATGCCACTCAGGACTTTTGAAGCCCGAGATAACCTTAAACTGATATACAAGGGAATAGGACTATCATAGTTGAATTTGTACATAATTGTAGCCAGTATGGTTAGGTCATTTTTATGTCACGTAAATGAATTGTGTAACAGTATGGATTCAGAACTATTTATATACTGATATAAATGATCTAACCGATTATTGCAGACATTTTCCATCACGATTTCGGGATTAGGAATCTGTCTCTATCCTTAAGGCGAGAATGTATCATGTGCCGCATTTTTTTACCTCAGGATATAGGTTTAACTAAGACAATGTAAACTCGCCATCACCCAAAATTAGTTAAAATAGTAAGTGAATACAAAATTGTATTTCCATAAATAACTTCAACCGTTGCTAGTCAGTAATTACACAACGATTATCCTGATTGAGAGTCACAATGCATACGATTGTCTATTATATCTGACGATCTTTTGTCCAGAATCAATCAATTAACTGATCTGCATTCGACATACACAGTATTTTACCACATCTCTCTCGCCGGACCTGCCCAATGTTCAGTTAATACAAATAAAACTTATCTGTTTCACCAATCCATCAAAATGTCAGGATACATTCGTGGTTGAATTTAGTATTTGAATAAAAACCGTGTTTTCTATAATTAGTTTATACTCAATTACAGTTTTTCGTTATTAACTGTTAATATGAAATAATGGATGTACAGTGGCTTTTAATTATTTAATATTTAGCATGTTGTAACAGTGATTTTTACTCATTATAACAGAATTAACTATTCGTATGATGAATAATAGGGGAATTTGGAATATATATATACTGGTAAAAACATGTCCTAGACAATATAAATTGACAATAATAAAAAAATGAACTACAACCAAAGAGTAAATTGTTTTACGCAAAATATTTATCACGGGAACAATGTTTGGAAGTGTGTGAAGCATGTAAAAAGGTTTATGGTTTATAAAGTGTGTTATATCTTCTCTTATTAATTATCTACATAGGTTAAACAGTTAAATCTGTATTTACTATAGTTTATAATGGCCAGGTAAATCGAATGCCTTATTTTTATGCCTTACTGACACCAAAAGCACGCTGATTTAACATCGATGGATTTACCAGGATTGGATTTATTTCTGCCAGTCCAAAACGCTTTTAGGCATCTCACGCTATTGCTTGTCCCACTAGCTACACTTTGGGCCGAGCAATAAAAGTTGAATAGGGAGCAGAGTGCAGGCACATGTTCCTTTCCCCCAGTAACGTATTGCAATAACACAACGATGGCCTATTATTACCTCACTTGGGCTGTCTTATGATTGCGTATTTCAGGAATACTGTTATTAATGTTGTTCGTCATGATTTGTATTTTGCACTCAAAACCCACTGTTTTCTTACACAAGCGCTTTTCCTTTGGTCTAAAAAATTGAAAAATGTGATGTTTTCTGACAGTGTTGACTATATTTAGGTTTGTAAGTGTTAAAGTTTGTAGCAGGATTAAAGCCTTTATTTCCTTCATTGCCTTGTTGACAATAGCTCAAACACAGATATTAAATACAGATTTGCGTACGATGTATATATCTTTTTTTTGATTCAGCAACCGTACGTTTAAAATGAAAATTTAAGACATATGTGTATAGTTAGAAACTTTTTAAACCCCAAATTTACCATATTATTTTAATTTTTTTTAACGTATATGAATATTATGACAGAATATAAAAAAAACAAAAAAACATTTATACTGTCTCTTTTTCGTTCAGTAAAAATAACGATGGTTCATTAAACGGGTGGTGGATTTTGTGGTAACGGTGACCACACGGCGTGTGGTTAAAAATACATGAGCTTTAATATTACCGATGATGCTTCGGAAGTCACGCTTTTCTGTGGGTGGGGAGAGGGGGATCTGTAACGAGTGGGAAAAATACAGGCACATATCATATAACGGTATATTATATACTCCCATAAAACTGAACCGGTGTGATACATTATACATTTATCATACCAAGTGTAACAAATTATACTCATACTAAGTATAACTAACATCAAGTTTTTATAAATAATTTTAGAAGATAATTAAATAGTTGTATTGAGAATAGTACATACAGATTTAGAAATATAACGAAATTAAAAATACGAGTATTTAGTTGAAGCAGTAAACATTCTTAGTGTAAAAAAATTAAATATCTGTATAGCTTTGTCGAGGAGCCTATGTAGAGACGTTCTTCCTTGCCCAGATAAATATGACTGCTTCTTCATATGAGAACCTAGAAAGGACTTAGAGCTGGGTCATGGCACGATCACATGTCAATAAAGATAAAATTCTGAATGGATAAATTTACACCCGGTTCTTCAGGCGTCCATGAAGATATGCCCTATATTCATGACACTTTTCCCTAAAACATAAAATTAGATTATGAGTTCGTTCCATACCAACCCTGAAACTAATGATAAAACTTGAGCTCCCTGCAGTCATTTTACACATCAACCACATTTGTACTTATTAGGGACATTTTTAGTTTTAGGAGACATATATGAAAATAAACATGAGTTAATCCAGGTTTTACCTTAAACGGACAAACCGGATCAACAAGCCGTGGTCACGTGTTGTAAAACCTAGGTGAAACTATTGAATAACTAATCCATGTTGGTACTCTGCAACAAAGCCATAGTCATCGCCCAAATACCACAACACTACCTAAACGTATAGATTCGTACTTGAACAGGATTCTTTTTATCGAATACATATATTGTGTCGTAAAGAAGTTTACTCTTTACAAATTTTCCCACCTTTTCTCCCTTCTGACAAATGATCTCTGTGTTGAAGCTTGTGAAGGTAATCCAATCACCAAAGTGGCTGTTTTGGCGAGATTCAGTTGCTGAGGTTGAGTTACACCCTCATGCAACATGTAGGGGATGTTACATCCCTCCGCAATACTTGGTATACTCTGGCTTACACGAACAATACATTGCGTGGTCTTAATTGTTTGGAGATCATCTTGTAAGAATAAATAAAAGAAAACTGAATTATTTTGAGTTTGATCGTATTGTTTTACCATGAAATAATGAAATGAAGTTGAAAAAATTGCGTTTGAAATATACATTTTTAAACTATTTTTGCTCTCGGTTGAAAAGGTTTATCTATCTTACACATACATGAAACCTAGAGGAAAAATTTAAACATACTGTGGTATTATATTTTAAATTAATAATTATTTTAGGACTATTTTGATTTTATTTCTGAATTTATTATGATCCTAAATACCCACAAGATATTTCTCCTATAGTTTTTTTTCTGTGTAATATTTTATTATATTACAAAAATATAAAAAACGCTACTAATACCAATGCCTACAAATATATACCTCCATGTTTTATGTTGTTAATAGGTATTACAAAACTAATATACACAATTCTAGTAACTAGACAAATCTATATTCTACATCCACCTTATTATTTAAGACACCCCTTTCAAAGGAGGTTTCCTAAATGAAACCAATCACCTCCCAGAATATTTAGGTTATTTAGGTTATAGCATAAAGGTATTGACCTGGCCAATATCATCTTCTTCAAAAATTTTGGTAAATGTTAAACCCCTGTTTATTGATTCCTAAAACATTTAAAAAAGAAAATATAGGCATTCCTATAACGTTTTTGAAACAACATACAGTACTACTTTTTGACAAAGAATAAAATATCAAAAACTCATTGTAGAATATACAATTACATAAAACACATCTAAGCTTATAATCATGAATGCTCTTAACTTTCAACATGGTGAACATACGCGTTGAGAGTTTATCACCATCATACAGCCGCAACAATGCTCCCCTCCCCCCATTTCCGCCCCCACCCCTGCTCAGCTGTCGGGCCTGACGGATAGCGGAAAATCAGCGCTGCTCGTATCCCCTAACTGATACAAACTGTCGACACACCTACACCACTCACAACTTGGGCGCTACTCATCTTTATTACAAAGTTTTTCATATTAATTAACAGTTACTTAAGTGTGAAACAGGTGAAATGTTCGTGAATGTGATTTGGTGCCGTTGTTTACCTCGCGTATTATGTTTACATGTTCTGGTTGTGAAAATGATAAACGGAAATTTTATTTATAGTTAAGGTGATGGTTTTAAGGGTGTGTTGCTCACCTAGTGGTTAGCCTCTCACACTTAAGTGCAGGAGGGACTGGTTAGATTCCCGTCATATTCAAAGACAATTTTTGGTTTGGACCAGCGAGCACAAAATAGAAAAAAGTATTTGTGATACTTTACTAAATTGCTTCTAGCATAGACGATAAAAATACTTGATTAAAATACTATCAATATTTCTCATGTGAAATTTAAAGCTAAGAAGAAAATATTTATTTATTTAAAATATTAATCATCATAAATTAAGTGAAAAGTTCAATCTCGAATATAGAGTAACAAGGTAATAAAGTCACGTAACTCATCGAGACAAAATATTTTGAATTAACTATTAAACCTGTTAAATTATTTTTGATTCTTGTAATCCATTTTTAAGTTTTATAAATGACTAAAAACCTGAAAAGCCGAACTTAATGAATATAGATATTTGTATACCAATATATTTCCGTTTACAAAACAGAACCTCTCTTACTAACGAAGGCATTTCTGCAATATGAACCTACGAAATTTTACTTACCAATACAACCATGTACTGTGTTACTCATTTCCACAAAAATTGTCGAATCGCTCAATAGCTGAAAACCAGAAATAATATAACTAAAGATTTAACAATCCCTAATTTAATTTAACTATAAAGGCCAGAGCGTTTGTTTGTATTGATAAAGGCTGACAGGATGATGGATTAACAAGATTGATTAGTGTTCAACGTGTTGAAACAGCCTTACAAAGATCAGGTGTCAATAGCTGATTTGGGGTGTCACGACTATGCCCTCGAAAATCAGACATCGCGCTTCAAGCTAAATTACTAAATAATCTTTAAAATTGTTTCTTGTTGCCACATTTTCTTTTAAAACGTTTAAACGTCATTCACAAGTGGTAATAATTTTCCTTAATTTATAAAATAAATTTACCTACTTAAGTCATGTTTTAAATACTGTAACTGCAATCTCAAAGCAAACGAACTTCAACTACCATTGGTTTTATTTACATTGTAAATGTAGTTGAGCTTTTGACATTTGTACAGTATAAAAACCGCATCTTTGACCTGCCTATAGTCATGTCAGTTTGATCTAAGGTACAACACTAACTAGGTTTATTGGATTTTACAAGAGTGTTGGCTAACTCGTAAATGTTATTGAATCGATTTTTAAACAATGTAAAAATAATATATTCAGTTATCCGGTTTGGTTAGCAATTTCCTTCCACACTAAGACATTCTTGATTAGAATTTTTAATGCACTCATATTATATTTTGTTGAGTACATCTAAGTTTTATCCAAGTATGAAATGGGAGTTAGTAGGCATTTAGTGTGAACATAATTAAATATGTCTATTATTTCTGCGCAAAAAATGATTGTGGTGTTTTTTGTTACTGTTAAAAGTTCGTAATGATTTTGAAATATTATGTTTAGAAGTTACTGCATGGTTTTAGTATGGCTTGGGAATTTAAATATTGGCGTATTAAAATGTAATTAGTAATTTACTTTATCAATTTTCCATTACCATATTTACGTCAGTAAAATTATTTTAAAACTCTATTAAAATATCTTTACACGTATCATCAGTTAGGCTACCACATTTTTTAGAGAAATTTGAGAAAGAATAAACAGTAGTCAAATTAACTGCTTCAGTCAAACTTTATCCTTCAATTTGCAATTAAAATATTTTTACAGATTTAAAGAAATCTTACTGTATTTCCAAATTATAAACATAAACAAATTTTTAACGTTGGAAATCAACAAAATTCAAACTTGGACTTTCGAAATGTGAACTCATCAATGGTAATCTATCTATGGCACTCAACTGAAAACATGAAAGAGTCGACGATCTGTAAAAGCGATGATGTAAAATGAATATCGATGGTTACTGCTGATTTTAAATCGCAGTAAAACGATGATAAACAAGTGACAAAACTTTTCATATGTGTAAAGCTAGTTTCCATTTACTGTAAATGGATTTAGATAAACAGGAATAGTTGCCTGGATTGAAACATTTAGAAAAGTTCTGAACTGAGTATTGTTAACTTAACTATTTATCTGTTGCTTCAATTATAAAAAAAAGAAAACAAATACATTTATTTAATACAGTATTTTACATAATTTTATTCTTTAAAACCCCATACCTCATTATTTGCTCTTCTAGTAAATTGAAATAATCAGGCCTATTAATCTTTTTATAATCAATTTTATCAGTAAAGCAGAGTTGCCTCACTACTTCTCCTACGTCAGTTATCTTTTTCCAATGTTTACAAAGATTTATTTTTAATAACACAATAAACAAGAAAATTAACAACAAAGTAAAACCAGTTAAATGCTCAGTAACAATACACATACACACATTAAAATACCATAATTAAACATAGAATAGCAGAAAATCTTATATAAAATTATTCTACAGACGCCCCATCCGCATCACTGTATGTGATGTTACCTGTGGCTATACAGAGTTAATAGATCGTGAACACATTGTCCATCTCCACACACCAGAATAGCCAATAACAGACAATTGTGGACGCCACTGAGCAAGTGAATAGTATTAGCCGATACTGATACATAACACAGCCAATAGCCTGTAAACATTGTCTATCACCACACACCAGACAAGCTAATAGAACAAACATGACTGAACTAGTAAACATACCCATGTTACAGTTTTAAGAATATGTGAATAATATTCTATTAATACATCGCACAGCCGACTCAAATTTTCTGTCACCAAACACCAGACAACCCAATAGAAAATTTTGAATATCACTGAACAAGTGAACAGCCACACATTAAGAACACGTGAATATACTGTCTTTCACCAAACAACGAGCTTCTACTGATACACAATACAAGCAATACACAACCAATAGACTGTGACCACGTTGTCTACAGCAGAATGACTAATAGACAATGGTGAACATCACAGAACACGTGATAGCTGATACACAATACAAGCAATACACAACCAATAGACTGTGAACACATTGTCTACAGCAGAATGACTAATAGACAAATGTGAACATCACAGAACCCGTGATAGCTGATACACAATACAAGCAATACACAACCAATAAACTGTGAACACGTTGTCTACAGCAGAATGACTAATAGACAATGGTGAACATCACAGAACACGTGATAGCTGATACACAATACAAGCAATACACAACCAATAGACTGTGAACACATTGTCTACAGCAGAATGACTAATAGACAATTGTGAACATCACAGAACCCGTGATAGCTGATACACAATACAAGCAATACACAACCAATAGACTGTGAACACATTGTCTACAGCAGAATGACTAATAGACAATGGTGAAGAACATCACAGAACACGTGATAGCTGATACACCATACCACCAATACACAACCAATAGACTGTGAACACATTGTCTACAGCAGAATGACTAATAGACAATGGTGAACATCACAGAACACGTGATAGCTGATACACAATACAAGCAATACACAACCAATAGACTGTGACCACGTTGTCTACAGCAGAATGACTAATAGACAATGGTGAAGAACATCACAGAACACGTGATAGCTGATACACCATACCACCAATACACAACCAATAGACTGTGACCACGTTGTCTACAGCAGAATGACTAATAGACAATGGTGAACATCACAGAACACGTGATAGCTGATACACAATACAAGCAATACACAACCAATAGACTGTGACCACGTTGTCTAACGCAGAATGACTAATAGACAATGGTTAACATCACAGAACACTTGATAGCTGATACACAATACAAGCAATACACAACCAATAGACTGTGAACACATTGTCTACAGCAGAATGACTAATAGACAATGGTGAACATCACAGAACACGTGATAGCTGATACACAATACAAGCAATACACAACCAATAGACTGTGAACACATTGCCTACAGCAGAATGACTAATAGACAATGGTGAACATCACAGAACACGTGATAGCTGATACACAATACAAGCAATACACAACCAATAGACGGTGAACACATTGTCTACAGCAGAATGACTAATAGACAATGGTGAACATCACAGAACACGTGATAGCTGATACACAATACAAGCAATACACAACCAATAGACGGTGAACACATTGTCTACAGCAGAATGACTAATAGACAATGGTGAACATCACAGAACACGTGATAGCTGATACACAATACAAGCAATACACAACCAATAGACTGTGAAAACATTGTCTACAGCAGAATGACTAATAGACAATGGTGAACATCACAGAACACGTGATAGCTTATACACAATACAAGCAATACACAACCAATAGACTGTGAACACATTGTCTACAGCAGAATGACTTATAGACAATGGTGAACATCACAGAATACATGATAGCTGATACACAATACAAGCAATACACAACCAATAGAGTGTGAACACATTGTCTACAGCAGAATGACTAATAGACAATGGTGAACATCACAGAACACGTGATACTGTAGCCGATACACAATACAAGCAATACAAGCAATACACAACCAATATACTGTGAACATATTGTCTGCAGCAGAATGACTAATAGACAATGGTGAACATCACAGAACACGTGATACTGTAGCCGATACACAATACAAGCAATACAAGCAATACACAACCAATATAATGTGAACACATTGTCTACAGCAGAATGACTAATAGACAATGGTGATCATCACAGAACACGTGATAGCTGATACACAATACAAGCAATACACAACCAATATACTGTGAACATATTGTCCACAGCAGAATGACTAATCGACAATGGTGAACATCGCAGAACACGTGATACTGTAGCTGATATACAATACAAGCAATACATGCAATACACAACCAATATACTGTGAACATATTGTCTACAGCAGAGTGACTAATAGACAATGGTGAACATCACAGAACACGTGATAGCTGATACACAATACAAGCAATACACAACCAATATACTGTGAACACATTGTCTACAGCAGAATGACTAATAGACAATGGTGAGCACCAAAGAGCACGTGATAGCTGATACACAATACACGCAATACACAACCAACAGACTGTTAACACATTGCACATTATCTATCACCACACACCAGGCCAGCCAATAATGGACGTTATTGAACAAGTAAAAATAACAAACATATCAGGGGCTTAAGGGATACAGTATTTTCTTTTCGTCTACGAGCATAACATGTGCTTTGAGAATTGTATCCAAGTTCATATTTTCCGTTGTTTTAGTCTCTTAAACGTGCCACCTACACTTAGTATTGCCTTTTAAAAAGAATATTGGTTTCATATAAATTCATAAGGCAAAATACATCCAACAATTTAAACTGATTTAAATTTCAGATGACTTAGTTTGGTACATTATTCTACCAACATTTACCTTTGAACATATGACCAACACAATCATCAAAATACTCTACAACCTCAAGTCAAAAATAGTTTGTGGATTTTCATTCAATGTATTAGTATGGAGTTTTTGAATGCCTGGGGTGAAGTCCCAGACAAATCAAAACTTTTGCAGTATGGATTAGTTACCTATAAGAAAGCTTTGTTTAAAATTGATTGCATTGACATTTGTCCAGCAGTCAAGGAATAGTTATTTTTTCAATCCCTCATGGAATAGAAATGCCAAGCGCTCAATCGATTTCTTGCATGAAACAAAAACTAGCATAAAGGGGAAAATGCACATGTGGTTCCTTCATATTGATGAGTACGATTGGTTATAACGGACCAACAAATGGCTGAGATTTGTCAACAACACATATGGAATTAACATGCCTAACTCCCTGTTGTTTGTCAAGTAAGTAAAGTATTGTTAGCAAAAAAGGCTTTTACAAAATTGGCCCTTTTGAAATTATCACTCATAGCATGCGCACAAATTTGTCCAACAAAGTGGATGTGCAGGCAAATAAAAAGATTTACTTTGACGTGGAATTTGTTAGTTTTGTGATAATTCATTGTTAGAAGTTGAAATAATCGTTTGATCACAAAATGGTTTTGTAGCTAAAAATGTTTTACGATTTTATCATTAAGTTCAATTAAACTGAACAGTTACATTAAGTTTACTCATGATCTTTTTTGATCGTTGTATCTTCAGTTTAGTTTCAAAATGGTATATAATTTTATACAAACATGTATTTTATCAATTCTATTTTGAGGTATTCCCTATTTAGAGGGTTTTAGAGGATTTAGCTGGGCGAAATAAGAAAGAGGGGAGGGCAAAACAAGTGTCTTTACCCACTGTATAATTCCCTGTATACACAAGGGTACAATGGGCCGGCTCTACAGTAATGCATGCCGAATGAGCGCAGGATTACAACGGACCTTAATGAGTTTTTGATATTTCGATCTTTCATTGAAGTTGGATTTTTTCATAGTTTGCTATTTGGAAAATTACTGGAACATATATTTTGGTAGACCGAGTTTTAAAAAGTATCAGCACTATTTTTATCCTTAGAAAAAATTTAACAATTCTAAAGAGAATCTTTTATTAGATACTTTAGGAGCGCAATACTGCATGCGTGAATTTATTTCTGTATTTTAAAAATTTACTTGTCGCCAAAAGCATCTGAGCACTTGACATATGCATTGCTAGTAAATTTCAGTGCTTTTAGGTGACGCGATATCCAACATGATCATTTGGCCCACGTCTTGCAATTACGTAAATCTGGCTTGGAATTGCAAGTTATTTCAGGGTTATTTTTAACAAAGATATTTTATAAAGGCTAAAAAAAAAACACGTTGAAAAGTTAAAGTAAAACAGTCGCATGCGTTGAGTTGCCATTTTCAACGAATTACTTGTGTTAATTTGCACATTAATCTGCTCGTTAATGGTAAGTTATATAACTATGACGATATAATCAATAATAATAATAATGGTTAGATATGTTTTTGACTCAGACAGAAGTTTAGCTGTACATGATAATAGAAGTAAAATTAGCCTAGCACACAATGATCCAACATTTTTAACACAACAATTTTAAACACTAAATTATCGGACGGACACTAAATTATAGACGCCGACATTTTTTAAAATTGTCACTACACTTGGTGGCCAACACCTAATGGCACCTTTACAAAAATCTACTGCCGATCAGGCGGATTTAAACGAACATTATACAAAATAATTATTTACAAAGCAAAAGTATCCCACAAGAAAAGTTTACCTCTAAGCACGATTCTTTACAAACTGTAACGAGTTATTTTTCCTAGGGGGGTAATTATTTGCTATTTGGCCGCGCACCGATTGTTGAGGTAAGCAAGCGGCGGCGGCGGCGAACCTGGCTAGCGCCCTTTGACCCGGCTTATCAGTTCGGATAAGCTTGGGTATCCCGGGACTACTGGATAGCCGAGAAGGACATTCTAGTGGTGGATCCCGTACAGTGAAGAAGGCAGTGTTGGTGTCCAGTGGAGACGGACGGCGTACGTGGGTGGTACAGAGAAGTGTAGGTACGGTGTCGTGTGATATTGGTGCTCAAGGAGTGAGTGTCGGCATTCAAGTTGGGTAGTGAGTCAGTAACCCACTTGTGGTGAGTGGACGACGTTTTATTATATTTTGGTTTAAGAGAGTTAGAGAGTTAGAGTTGTAACCATGCTGGTCAAAGCCTGTCAGTAGTTAGGATTTATATTAGTCAGGAATAATATTAAAGTGTATTCCTGACGGTTCTGGGCAGGTGCTGGAGCGCAAATAATATAATTTATTTGACTGTAGCAGATATTATTTTGCGTTGTACCAAGAGTTAGTTATATTACTAATAACTCTGAGGCCCGACAAACCTAGGCTGCACGATTTAGCGTGCGTAGTTGGAAACACGTGGCCAGTAGGCTAGTAGCTAATATTATTGGCCTATTAACAGAAGCCCAGCTAAGTAACATAAAGTTGGTAGTAGCAGTAGCAGTAGTAGGGTTGTTATTGTTTATTCATTTGATTATTTTAATTTAACCTGAACAGCTTGCTTAGTAATCCAACACGTTAGCTTGGTAGCTTGGATAGCGGAGTACCGGCTATCAGATAATATATTTATCTAGTGTTTGGAACGCATTTAATATTTATTTAACTGCTACTAAGTAGCTCAATATTTAGTGCAATTGCCATTTAGTTTTGCTTGTTTGGCTTGGCATTTATTGAGACCAGCTACTAGTGGTGTAGTCACTCTACCTATAGTGTACTTGTATATTATTATGTGGTACGATTATTGAGTGAACTGTTTGATTCTTAGCTTGGGCATTAGAGTTGTGTATTGGATTGTAGTGGCCTAGTAGACCCCGCCTGGTGATAACACGCGTTGTGGTTTTTATTGGCAAGTCGTCGTGTAACTCACCGTGTTTTAGGCACTCGGGGCTTAACTATTGGATAGTTAGGACGAAGCCCGAGTTGCGTAGTCAGCAACGACCCCCTAGGAGTGTGGAGAATCGGCGTAGGCCTGGTAGTGATTATTGCACGTTTGTTTTGGTGACTTGTTTTGACTTGTTCACAGTGCCCGTGTATGAGCCAGTCCTATACCGGTTAGACCCGGCTTTTGGCCTAGTGGTTTCCCTGACCTTATCGCAGACCCTGGAATTTTACCCAGCCATTGTAGGCTGAGCTATCCCCGGCAAACGGTAGCGACTGACTGCACTTTTAATATTTTTTTTTCCAGTGCAGAAAATTCGTCGCAAGATGGCGCCTGCGAACAGGGACTGAGGTTGGCAGTGGTGCTGAGTTGCTGACGTATTAACGGCGCCCGAACAAAATAATTTTATTTGTGCAGATTTGCTGCGGACTTGTGCAGATTGGCTGCGGACCTGAGCTGTTGAGCAGAGTTATAGGCAGACCTGCTGTGATTTTATAGTCGGTTGGGTAGGCCTAACCTGTTTTCTGTTACAGCGTGGTGTGTTGTGAACCCTAATTTATTTAGTGGTTGTATACATAGATATTAGTTAGTAATTTTAATTTTGCCAATTAATTGAGCCTTATCATTGAATATTATTTGAGTGAGAACCCTTATTGTGTATTTGTGGTTTGACTTTCACACCCATAATTGGTTTGATTTATTATTTTGCTAATTAATTTAGCTTTATCATTGAATATTATTTGAGTGAGAACCCTTATTGTGTATTTGTGGTTTGACTTTCACACCTATAATTGGTTTGATTTATTATAACGGCGTTAAATATATTTTAATTTGTTTTGTTTTTTTTTGCGGATTAGTCGTGGTATTTGGATTTTAAATATGGTTGTGACTACGAGTACGACGTCTGTGCTGGGCGGTACGCCTATTACGTCTACTATTGCTACGACTAGTTCTGGGGTTAGCTCCGAACTGTCGGTGATGACGACATCGTCATTGTGGCCGGCGTCTTCGCCCGTTTGGCCGACAATTTCTTCGGTAGTGGCTACGACGGTGACAACTTCGTTGACCTATTCCGCGCCAGTGACTATGTGCTTGGGGTCGCAGCCCCGGGACGGTCGCGTGGGTTGGATCTATGACCTCTCGAAAGGGGAGCTCATGAGAACGATGGACCAGTATGGTTTGGTGACCACTGGTACTTCTGCGGAATTACGGCAGCGATTCTCGTCGTTTTGGAAGCAGCGGAATGCCCGTCGGTACAGCGATGATAGGCTGTGTACGGCTGGGGCTGCTGCACCGACATTTTTACCGCCGGCTACTACAACTGTGGAGCTTCCTGACCCCCCGAGAACCGTACCTCAGGTACTGGGTAGTATTGCATCGGGCCAAATAGAAATAGTGGAACTTAGCAGGGAGTTAGAGGCGGTCAAAGAGATCCTTGGGTTGTCTTCGGAGACTGATACCCGGACTCTTAGAGAACATCTGGCATTGGTGGTGCGGCAGACGAGAGGTTCGCCGAGTAATGATATCGGCTGTTGTGGCTGCTCCCTTGCCTATCTTTGGGTTACCTAGTAGACCCGAGGGATGGCAGCGGCCCAATGATAGTTCTGAGAGACCAGTCCGGCCTTCTAGCTTGGAGGTGCCACGAGGTTTGGCGATGCTTTCTAATGAGGCCAGCAGGGTGGAGCCGAAGGATAGCTCCAAGATATGCGACATGGTCCGGAAGTGGGGTTTAAAGTTTGATGGCCGTAGAGACCCTGTATCATTCCTGGAGCGTCTTGAAGAGCTGAGGGGGTCCTACTCTATATCATCAGAGGACCTGCTCAGAGCGCTGCCGGAGCTGCTGCAAGGCTCAGCGCTCCTATGGTACAGGAAATGTAAGGAGCTCCTGTATTCATTCGAAGCTTTCCGGCATCAGTTTGAAATCCAGTTCTTCCCACCGGGATATTGGAGGAACTTGGATGAGGAGATCCGGAAAAGGACACAGGGTGAAGGCGAACACTTTAGAGACTACGTCGTTGCCATAAGTACCTTGCTTAGGCGTAGCGGTACGTTGTCGGAGCATGGTAGATTGGACTTGGTCTACAACAATATGCGTCCCGAGTACAAGCTGTTGGTACGCCGGCGTGATTTCAGCAACCTGGCCGAGATGGTGGAGCTGGCTGAAGACTATGAGGCCTATCTGCGAGAGAAGGCGGCCTTCCGACCTCCTCCTTCACCAAATGTAGCGCTGGTTTTGGAAACCGCCTACGTTCCAAGGAAGAAAGCTGAAAAGAATCTTGAGACTGTCACGTTCGAAAGAGGTAGTTTTGAAAGACCGTCTCCTGAAGCCAAGTCAGTTGGGCAGCGGGTCGATCGAGGCTCGTGTACGAAGGCCCGCAATGACAAGGGAAGATGCTGATGGTGTGTGGTGCTTTAGGTGCCAGGATATTGGTCACCTTGCCAAAGGCTGTGGTAAGCCGAGGACCATCTCATGTTATGGATGTGGCAAACCTGGTTTGACGGTGAATCAGTGTGGATGTCGGGCGGGAAACGGCAGGCCAGCTCAGACATCAGGAGGTCAACTGGGCAAGGCCACCCAAAACGAACGACCTCAGATGAGTGGTCCGAGTGGCTCGGAAAACTAAACAGCCTGGTTGGTGGAGTAGACGAGGACCGGCTAACTTTGGACTCTAGGCCCTTCGTTGAAGTTGTACTGATGGGCAGCGTTTTTGTGGTGTTACTGGACACTGGGTCCGTCGTCAACTTGGTTGGGCGAGGAGTCGCCGAACATCTTCAACGCCTGGGGATAGAGCCTTGTAAGAAAACCACTCCTCTGAGGATGGCAGATGGGACACGGTCAATGGCCGAGTATTCGTTTCGGCTAGCAGGAGAAGCTGCGGGAAGACGGTGGATAGGAGATGCCTTGTACGTCCCCACTCTCACCACAGACATGATTCTGGGTATGGATGTCATCCAAAGACCTCGGATTGGTGACATGTGGGACAGAGGAAGTAAGAATGGGCGTGGGTGATGACTGTTCTGGCCAAGGTGGCCGCATAGACAGTGTCAAAATTGGTGACGAAGACCCCGAATGCCCTTGCAATGGAAATCCCCGTTTGGTTCCTGATGCCAAATCATTCAGCACCATGTTGGCTGGTAGTGGCTGGGAGAAGAGTTTTCTTTGTTTTGAGTTTGAGACCTGTGGTAAAGGATTCACCATTGGGTTAAGAGCCGGAGTATTTTGTTTTGGCCGGAGTTCAAAGATTTTTTTTTCTTTTGGCCGTTTTCTTTTTTTTATCCCGATGTAAGTGGGGGGTGTAACGAGTTATTTTTCCTAGGGGGGTAATTATTTGCTATTTGGCCGCGCACCGATTGTTGAGGTAAGCAAGCGGCGGCGGCGGCGAACCTGGCTAGCGCCCTTTGACCCGGCTTATCAGTTCGGATAAGCTTGGGTATCCCGGGACTACTGGATAGCCGAGAAGGACATTCTAGTGGTGGATCCCGTACAGTGAAGAAGGCAGTGTTGGTGTCCAGTGGAGACGGACGGCGTACGTGGGTGGTACAGAGAAGTGTACGGTGTCGTGTGATATTGGTGCTCAAGGAGTGAGTGTCGGCATTCAAGTTGGGTAGTGAGTCAGTAACCCACTTGTGGTGAGTGGACGACGTTTTATTATATTTTGGTTTAAGAGAGTTAGAGAGTTAGAGTTGTAACCGTGCTGGTCAAAGCCTGTCAGTAGTTAGGATTTATATTAGTCAGGAATAATATTAAAGTGTATTCCTGACGGTTCTGGGCAGGTGCTGGAGCGCAAATAATATAATTTATTTGACTGTAGCAGATATTATTTTGCGTTGTACCAAGAGTTAGTTATATTACTAATAACTCTGAGGCCCGACAAACCTAGGCTGCACGATTTAGCGTGCGTAGTTGGAAACACGTGGCCAGTAGGCTAGTAGCTAATATTATTGGCCTATTAACAGAAGCCCAGCTAAGTAACATAAAGTTGGTAGTAGCAGTAGCAGTAGTAGGGTTGTTATTGTTTATTCATTTGATTATTTTAATTTAACCTGAACAGCTTGCTTAGTAATCCAACACGTTAGCTTGGTAGCTTGGATAGCGGAGTACCGGCTATCAGATAATATATTTATCTAGTGTTTGGAACGCATTTAATATTTATTTAACTGCTACTAAGTAGCTCAATATTTTAATAGTGCAATTGCCATTTAGTTTTGCTTGTTTGGCTTGGTATTTATTGAGACCAGCTACTAGTGGTGTAGTCACTCTACCTATAGTGTACTTGTATATTATTATGTGGTACGATTATTGAGTGAACTGTTTGATTCTTAGCTTGGGCATTAGAGTTGTGTATTGGATTGTAGTGGCCTAGTAGACCCCGCCTGGTGATAACACGCGTTGTGGTTTTTATTGGCAAGTCGTCGTGTAACTCACCGTGTTTTAGGCACTCGGGGCTTAACTATTGGATAGTTAGGACGAAGCCCGAGTTGCGTAGTCAGCAACGACCCCCTAGGAGTGTGGAGAATCGGCGTAGGCCTGGTAGTGATTATTGCACGTTTGTTTTGGTGACTTGTTTTGACTTGTTCACAGTGCCCGTGTATGAGCCAGTCCTATACCGGTTAGACCCGGCTTTTGGCCTAGTGGTTTCCCTGACCTTATCGCAGACCCTGGAATTTTACCCAGCCATTGTAGGCTGAGCTATCCCCGGCAAACGGTTGCGACTGACTGCACTTTTAATATTTTTTTTCCAGTGCAGAAAATTCGTCGCAAAACAAATTATACATAACATAGAGATATATGAATATATTGTTTTGGCGCATAAGAAAATATCTTCTTCAGAAAACCATGTAACCCAGCACATTTAAATTTAACACTTATTTTTATCAAGACGACCACTTTAGTTAATTCTAAATGAAACGTAACAAGTCCTCTGGAAATAACATTTTTTCTTTTGAAACCAAAACAAAAAGCATCAGCTACTGCTGACACACAAGGGAGTCTGTTAATCTTAGTCATTTGGGGGTAGATTATGTACAAGGGTTGCAACTTACAGGACGATGTCACAACTGGTACATAACACATCTTCATTACAAACCTCTAATTATACACTCCTACGGCGCTGTTTTAGTACTATCAGCATGATATATTTTTTTAGGGATAATTAGTATTAATAATGACGATTGAAGTATATAAATGCACTTTAACGGGTAGAAAAATCACTTAATAATATTCATTAGTTTCTTTTGCAATAGTTTTCTAAGAGCTTTTAAAATTGAAGCTCAACTAAATTAGATAACATTTCTAATGACGTGTATCGCACTATACATATGTTTTTGCACATTTGTGGAACTGACGTAAACACGCTCTAATTCTGCTATTTTACAAACTTTAGAAATGTTGAAATCTCGTGGGTTAAAATTTCAAATAAGCCTATTAATATAAGAATAATTAAAATGAATGTTGGATTATAAATATTTATATTTGCATTGTATGATCATGTGGGTTGATTTTGAACAGTTAATACGTGAAAATATTAGTTTGATTCAAGTTGAACAAAAATAAATTGATACACTCAAACAGTGGTTGTGTTCTATTCCTACGTTTTACCATTGATTCGAATGGAATATCAGTTTTAAATAAAACCTTTTAAAAGCTAGTTTCACATAAACGTGTTCATCAATAGTAATCTGTCAATGACATTTAACTCGAAACATGAAAGAGGCGTCAATGGATGAGTGGAGCTGGGAAACCGACGCTATTGTTGTTGAACATTTGAAATTGTGGTGAAAAACCTGACTAATGTGCATCAATCAGTAGGTACAAACTACGCACAAACTAGGCAGAATATTCAGCACTGAGCAATGACGTAATAGCCACAATTACATGGCAATGGAGTTTGGTTTTAAATCCAAAATTTCTTACATAGTCTTTCTCTCTAGTTTTGTCGTATAGTACAGAATTTAGGATAATGCCCAACATAGAGTGACAGTAAGATTAGAACTAACTATTAAGCATTTCGGGTTGGTCTGTTAAAATACAGCAATTGAAAATATAACTATATAGGATAAATATATAGGTGATGTGGAGTGTTTGAGTAAATTAATGAAAATTAAGAGAGAAAAATAAAAGTCATGTTTTCAAGAAGAACAGAAAAATGAATCTTGTTTATTTGTACAGTAGGAATCATTTTTTAAATCATCAGCTGTTCTAAGTAAAGGCTAAAGAAAATTTTAGATAAAAGAACTGAACATACTCCCGGCCTTGAAGTGTCCTCACTTCAACAGTTAGTTTAGAACAAAACACATTACTTAACACAAAAGTTTGTTGTAGGCCGGCTATAGCATCTGTTTGCATTTTTCTACTTCTCTTTTCAACCTATACCATCTTTGCTGGGAAACACCTTAAAAACAGTTGCTAGAGACCACCGAAGTCCTAGCTCTTTGAAATGTTGATCATCAGAGTTTTGAAGGAACTTTGGTGTTTTATAATGAGATTGAGTAACAGAAGTGAACAAGTCTTGACAGTTCATAACACATTTCTTCAATTCAAAGCACTCTTGTTTCAATAATTCAACAAGTTGAGATTGGAGGATGAGCGCTTCCTCTGTAGTTTGTGATGAAGAGTAGCTATTGATTGGTCAGAGCTCCATCGGAAGATACAACCACTTGACTGGATTGCTTGACTGTCTTTACTGTAGTGGTTGCACTGTGGGTTGGGTTAACGGCAGCACTGTCTATCGTTTGGATAGCAGCCCGGCCAGTAGGATGGGTTTTATCAGTAGGGTTTATAACAGTACGGTCACTTGGTATGACAGCAAAGTTGGTAGGATGGATAGTAGCACTGTCACTTGTCAATGTAGTTGAGCTCACTGTTGTGTCTGTATTCATCGGTTGAGGTTTTGTCACTGTCACTGTGGTATTTCTAATTTTCGAGTTTGCGAACTTAGGCATAGTGTTTGCCACCAACCTCGTGATGAGTTTTGTTTCAGGTTGTATAAGCTGGATGCCTTTGGTTTTAAACTCACTTGATGGGTTTGGGTTGGTTACATTCATTACAATGGTTCTCGGAGGTTGAGCTGGACTTGATGAGTTCCGGTTGGTTACATTCATTGCAGTTGTTCTCGGAGGTTGAGCTGGACTTGATGAGTTTGAGTTGGTTACATTCATTGCAGTTGCTCTCGGAGGTTGAGCTGGACTTGATGAGTTTGAGTTGGTTACATTCATTGCAGTTGCTCTCGGAGGTTGAGCTGGACTTGATGAGTTTGAGTTGGTTACATTCATTGCAGTTGCTCTCGGAGGTTGAGCTGGACTTGATGAGTTCGGGTTGGTTACAATCACTGCAGTTGTTCTCGGAGGTTGAGCTGGACTTGATGAGTTCCGGTTGGTTACAATCATTGCAGTTGTTCTCGGAGGTTGAGCTGGACTTGATGAGTTTGAGTTGGTTACATTCATTGCAGTTGCTCTCGGAGGTTGAGCTGGACTTGATGAGTTCGGGTTGATTACATGCACTGCAGTAGTTTTATGAGGTTGAGCTGAACTGCAATTAACCTTGGCCAAATAAGGGTTAGATCCAATTTTTGAAAGCAGCACTTTAATGTAGCTGGTGATGTGGATGAATAGTTCACTGATTTGGTCTTCATCTTCAGCTAAAGTTTCAATGTTCAAATCATCTTCACTTGATGTTCTTACAATTCGATAAAAATAAGAATCAAAGTCTTCTTTCTTCTTCTGGGTTTCTTGCATGAGAGTCTTTAAGGCTTCGTGTTGCACAACTGTTAATGTTTCTTCTTGTTCAACATGTTGATCTAAGATGTTTCTTATTTCGTTGAGACGAGTTTTAATAAAAGACGTGAGTCGTGTATAAGTTTCAATTTTAAAATCACTATTTGGAGATGCCATTGTACAAGGATGATGAGATAAATGTAAAAAATTCAAAAAAGTGTAAATGAAAGAGTTAAACAGTTTCAATATGGAAATAAGAGTTCAATTAGGTAAGAGTTCAAAGGCACAGAAAACAATGGGTAAAATGAGGAAATATTGATATATGAAGAGTTTTGTGGTAGAAAGTAATTCCAAATCGCTTAAGTAATATCGTGGATCGAAGGACCATTAAATAATGTGGAGTGTTTGAGTAAATTAATGAAAATTAAGAGAGAAAAATATAAGTCATGTTTTCAAGAAGGACAGAAAAATGAATCTTGTTTATTTGTACAGTAGGAATCATTTTTTAAATCATCAGCTGTTCTAAGTAAAGGCTAAAGAAAATTTCTTACATAGTCTTTGGTTTTGTCGTATAGTACAGAATTTAGGATAATGCCCAAAATAGAGTGACAGTAAGATTAGAACTAACTATTAAGCATTTCGGGTCGGTCTGTTAAAATACAGCAATTGAAAATATAACCTAGATGTTTAGTTGTAAAATAAACACTCATCTGAAAACATTCAAAGCTATTAAATGATTTGGGTTCACGTAAACATAACATTTCTATTAAATATAATAAATAGGTTACATACCTTATAAATCCGACAAACAGCTCATTTAAATTGAAGGTCGTTTACATGTTTCGGCTTGTATCGGCCATTGTCAAAACGTTGCAGTTGGATGGTGAAATCCTTGTCATTGTTTTCTACTAAAAGTACATACACAAACACATACACACGGACGGGACGAAAACATTACGAAAAACGAATAAAACTTTAAATAGGCCTATTAAATACACGGGCAGGACGCACGCACACCGTTGTCAAGGTCAGGATGCAGACTGGACTAGTTGTGTCGGTGTTGTCTTATCAGCTGATGTGGACTGCTGACCAATGGGCGTCGAATTCTGCCTTTGTTTTAATATGCTATTGAAAATGTGATGGGATTTGAATTTAAGTTTTTCATTCAGAATTACGCTCTCAAAATTGTTGTTCTCATTAACCTGTGCCTTATAAATTTCGAATTCTTCGAGAGTGTTAAGTCTGCTTCCCTTTTGGCAAATATGTAGGATTTCAAGGCCTTTACTAATATCGTTCATATCATGGTTTTTATCGACCAAATGCTGAGCAAACGATGATTTTTGTTTTGTATTACGAGGATCTGGTCTATGCTCCTTGTATCTAGTATTGAAATCTCTACCTGTCTGCCCAGTATACGTGCTAGGACAACTGGCACAAGTTAATTTATATACCCCACATTTGTCATATTTATCACCACATCTGGTTGAATTGTTTAAAATATTTACGGAACGATTAGTTGTTCTGAAGGATAGATTTATACCATGTTTTTTCAATTGTTTGGATAGGCCGTTATGCAGAATGTTACTGTATTCAACGCAAACATACTTCTCATTGTCCTTTCTTGTGAACTCAGATTTACTGGCTTTTGATTTATGTTTGTGAATGAGCTTATCAATTAAATTAATATGGTAACCATTGGCTATGGCAGTGTGTTTTATTATGCCTAGTTCTTTCTCATAATTCGCAATAGACATGGGTATGTTCAAGAGCCTATGTACCATACTGTTGTAAGCGGCATGTTTCTGAGATGGCGGGTGGTAAGATGAGGCGTGGATTGTCATATCTGTTGTGGTTGGTTTCCTATAAACACTGTAATCAAATTTGTTGTTGATTTTCTCAATAGTGAGGTCTAAAAAGTTGATTTTATTGGCATTTTCAGTTTCCAGGGTGAATTTTAGCTTTGGATCAATGCTGTTTAAATATTTATGTAATATATCAAGTTGTCTAGCACTTCCATCAAACAACAGTATAGTGTCATCAACATAACGATGGTACATTAGTATTTTATTTTTGAGTTTATTTTTATCAGAAAATATATGTTCATTCTCAATGTGGTTAAGGTATATATCAGCCAAAATTCCAGATAATGGAGACCCCATGGCTAGGCCATCACATTGTTTGTAAAAGTTGTTGTTGAAAGTGAAATAGTTTTGATTAAGTATTTCCTTAAGTAGAACTATTATTTCATTTACTGCCTCTGGTAATAAATCGGAATCGGATAATAACTTGTTTTCAATGATGGTTAATGTTTTGTTGACAGGGACGTTGGTGTATAAATTTACAATGTCGAAAGATGCCAACGTTGAATGCATTTTTATGTTTGTATTTTTTGTCTTGTTGATAAAGTCGTAAGAATTAATTAAACTGTAGTTATTTAAAAACTTAAAGTACGTTTTCAAAATCTGTTCTAGCTTTTTAGCAACTTTGAAGGCTGGTGCTGTTGTGTAATTGACTAAAGGTCTGATTGGTACACCGCCCTTATGGACCTTAGGTAAGCCACGTAACGTAGGTGCAGAAGGGTTGATCATTCTCATGTTTTTTATTTCACCCTCAGTAAAAAGCAATTTACAACCATTTAGTATTTTCTTAATTTTCCTTTGAGAGGATTTAGTTGGATCATTATTCAATTTAACTATGCCGTTATCCCTAATAAAGTTGTTTACTTTTGTAATGTAATCAGTCCTTAGCAAGATAACAGTGGTGTTTCCTTTATCAGATTTACATAACACAGCATCGTTGTTTGAGAGCTTACGTTTGATGTTCTTCAATATAACCATTTCTTTCTTATGCATTGGAGAAACTTTACTTGTGTGGGACGGATTGTTGATCTTATTATTTAGACTCCTAGTTATGAGTACCCTAGCTGTGTTTTGGTCATCCTCATTAGGGATGGCTTTTATAGCACATTCGGCATTAATAAACTCGTCAAAAATGGCTTTGTTACCAAGTTTTGGGAGGTTATACTTTAGACCCTTTTCTAGTAATTTAGTTTCTTCGCAATCAAATACAATATTCGTGTTATTGATAACTCTAGGGTAAAAATCAAAATCAGATAAAATTATTGTCTCTTTATCTTTTTGTTCATTTATAAGGCGTGTTAGTTTATTTTTAATGGTAAGTTTTTTTCTTTCGGATGATTCTAGTCACACCTGATTCAAGGTTGTTTAGCAGACCTTCTAATTGAGCTGGATGAGTTTCATTTGAGAGCTCTAAATATTTGTTCAATAACAAAGAGTTTAGCATTGATTTCTTTTGGTATAAGGATTTAATTTCGTTACGAATCCAAATTTTTTCAGCAATTGATTTGGTTCTACGTGCTGCTTGTGACTGGTTGTTAATTCTTATTTGGACATAATTAGGCTTGATATCATATTTTAAACATGCTTTGTTAAAACGGATGTTGTGTACTGTGTTGAGCAGTTTAAGTTTAGTATTCTTGTACTGCAAAGCTAGGGATGCCTGTCTGGCTGAAGAATTAAAATTCATTTCCATTCTAGCTCCTGATATATTAAACAATTCAACCAGATGTGGTGATAAATATGACAAATGTGGGGTATATAAATTAACTTGTGCCAGTTGTCCTAGCACGTATACTGGGCAGACAGGTAGAGATTTCAATACTAGATACAAGGAGCATAGACCAGATCCTCGTAATACAAAACAAAAATCATCGTTTGCTCAGCATTTGGTCGATAAAAACCATGATATGAACGATATTAGTAAAGGCCTTGAAATCCTACATATTTGCCAAAAGGGAAGCAGACTTAACACTCTCGAAGAATTCGAAATTTATAAGGCACAGGTTAATGAGAACAACAATTTTGAGAGCGTAATTCTGAATGAAAAACTTAAATTCAAATCCCATCACATTTTCAATAGCATATTAAAACAAAGGCAGAATTCGACGCCCATTGGTCAGCAGTCCACATCAGCTGATAAGACAACACCGACACAACTAGTCCAGTCTGCATCCTGACCTTGACAACGGTGTGCGTGCGTCCTGCCCGTGTATTTAATAGGCCTATTTAAAGTTTTATTCGTTTTTCGTAATGTTTTCGTCCCGTCCGTGTGTATGTGTTTGTGTATGTACTTTTAGTAGAAAACAATGACAAGGATTTCACCATCCAACTGCAACGTTTTGACAATGGCCGATACAAGCCGAAACATGTAAACGACCTTCAATTTAAATGAGCTGTTTGTCGGATTTATAAGGTATGTAACCTATTTATTATATTGAATACAACAGCTCAGGAGCTAGAATGGAAATGAATTTTAATTCTTCAGCCAGACAGGCATCCCTAGCTTTGCAGTACAAGAATACTAAACTTAAACTGCTCAACACAGTACACAACATCCGTTTTAACAAAGCATGTTTAAAACATGACATCAAGCCTAATTATGTCCAAATAAGAATTAACAACCAGTCACAAGCAGCACGTAGAACCAAATCAATTGCTGATAAAATTTGGATTCGTAACGAAATTAAATCCTTATACCAAAAGAAATCAATGCTAAACTCTTTGTTATTGAACAAATATTTAGAGCTCTCAAATGAAACTCATCCAGCTCAATTAGAAGGTCTGCTAAACAACCTTGAATCAGGTGTGACTAGAATCATCCGAAAGAAAAAACTTACCATTAAAAATAAACTAACACGCCTTATAAATGAACAAAAAGATAAAGAGACAATAATTTTATCTGATTTTGATTTTTACCCTAGAGTTATCAATAACACGAATATTGTATTTGATTGCGAAGAAACTAAATTACTAGAAAAGGGTCTAAAGTATAACCTCCCAAAACTTGGTAACAAAGCCATTTTTGACGAGTTTATTAATGCCGAATGTGCTATAAAAGCCATCCCTAATGAGGATGACCAAAACACAGCTAGGGTACTCATAACTAGGAGTCTAAATAATAAGATCAACAATCCGTCCCACACAAGTAAAGTTTCTCCAATGCATAAGAAAGAAATGGTTATATTGAAGAACATCAAACGTAAGCTCTCAAACAACGATGCTGTGTTATGTAAATCTGATAAAGGAAACACCACTGTTATCTTGCTAAGGACTGATTACATTACAAAAGTAAACAACTTTATTAGGGATAACGGCATAGTTAAATTGAATAATGATCCAACTAAATCCTCTCAAAGGAAAATTAAGAAAATACTAAATGGTTGTAAATTGCTTTTTACTGAGGGTGAAATAAAAAACATGAGAATGATCAACCCTTCTGCACCTACGTTACGTGGCTTACCTAAGGTCCATAAGGACGGTGTACCAATCAGACCTTTAGTCAATTACACAACAGCACCAGCCTTCAAAGTTGCTAAAAAGCTAGAACAGATTTTGAAAACGTACTTTAAGTTTTTAAATAACTACAGTTTAATTAATTCTTACGACTTTATCAACAAGACAAAAAATACAAACATAAAAATGCATTCAACGTTGGCATCTTTCGACATTGTAAATTTATACACCAACGTCCCTGTCAACAAAACATTAACCATCATTGAAAACAAGTTATTATCCGATTCCGATTTATTACCAGAGGCAGTAAATGAAATAATAGTTTTACTTAAGGAAATACTTAATCAAAACTATTTCACTTTCAACAACAACTTTTACAAACAATGTGATGGCCTAGCCATGGGGTCTCCATTATCTGGAATTTTGGCTGATATATACCTTAACCACATTGAGAATGAACATATATTTTCTGATAAAAATAAACTCAAAAATAAAATACTAATGTACCATCGTTATGTTGATGACACTATACTGTTGTTTGATGGAAGTGCTAGACAACTTGATATATTACATAAATATTTAAACAGCATTGATCCAAAGCTAAAATTCACCCTGGAAACTGAAAATGCCAATAAAATCAACTTTTTAGACCTCACTATTGAGAAAATCAACAACAAATTTGATTACAGTGTTTATAGGAAACCAACCACAACAGATATGACAATCCACGCCTCATCTTACCACCCGCCATCTCAGAAACATGCCGCTTACAACAGTATGGTACATAGGCTCTTGAACATACCCATGTCTATTGCGAATTATGAGAAAGAACTAGGCATAATAAAACACACTGCCATAGCCAATGGTTACCATATTAATTTAATTGATAAGCTCATTCACAAACATAAATCAAAAGCCAGTAAATCTGAGTTCACAAGAAAGGACAATGAGAAGTATGTTTGCGTTGAATACAGTAACATTCTGCATAACGGCCTATCCAAACAATTGAAAAAACATGGTATAAATCTATCCTTCAGAACAACTAATCGTTCCGTAAATATTTTAAACAATTCAACCAGATGTGGTGATAAATATGACAAATGTGGGGTATATAAATTAACTTGTGCCAGTTGTCCTAGCACGTATACTGGGCAGACAGGTAGAGATTTCAATACTAGATACAAGGAGCATAGACCAGATCCTCGTAATACAAAACAAAAATCATCGTTTGCTCAGCATTTGGTCGATAAAAACCATGATATGAACGATATTAGTAAAGGCCTTGAAATCCTACATATTTGCCAAAAGGGAAGCAGACTTAACACTCTCGAAGAATTCGAAATTTATAAGGCACAGGTTAATGAGAACAACAATTTTGAGAGCGTAATTCTGAATGAAAAACTTAAATTCAAATCCCATCACATTTTCAATAGCATATTAAAACAAAGGCAGAATTCGACGCCCATTGGTCAGCAGTCCACATCAGCTGATAAGACAACACCGACACAACTAGTCCAGTCTGGATCCTGACCTTGACAACGGTGTGCGTGCGTCCTGCCCGTGTATTTAATAGGCCTATTTAAAGTTTTATTCGTTTTTCGTAATGTTTTCGTCCCGTCCGTGTGTATGTGTTTGTGTATGTACTTTTAGTAGAAAACAATGACAAGGATTTCACCATCCAACTGCAACGTTTTGACAATGGCCGATACAAGCCGAAACATGTAAACGACCTTCAATTTAAATGAGCTGTTTGTCGGATTTATAAGGTATGTAACCTATTTATTATATTGAATACAACAGCTCAGGAGCTAGAATGGAAATGAATTTTAATTATTTCTATTTACTTATTCGTGATAAAATTAACGTCCCATTGCAGAGTAAATGTATTGATGAATGGGAGAAGAAGTAACGAGAGATGAAAAGTCACGAAGATATATTGATGTCAAAATATAACAGCACTTCCAGTTCCACCTCTGACAATTTTAGTGACATTATGTAGCCAATCCAGGCCTTCATCCATTTCATAATTGATACCTTCTTAATTTGATCTTAATAATGTTTTTCTTTTACAGGTATGATTTAACTTGACGTTTATGATTTGAGATACCTGCAGTAAGTAATATTATAGTTTGTCTTGTGTTAATTCTGGTTAATAGTGTAGTACTAAATCATTTTTTTTAACTTGGTCATGTCACTGAAATATTACCCTTTCAACAAAATTGATGTTTCTTAATATTTATGGTGAATATTTTTCAAAATTTAATCAATCCAAAGTCCTTAATATTACAGTTGATGAAGCAGCCCAGGTATAAGTTTATAAAGTCGTGTTACTTGTAGTAAGACTTTTTAGTGTCATATTCCTAATGAACATAATGGGACTACTTTGAAATATGCAGAAACATGGATTAAAGAGAGTAGACCGACTACTGAAGTCTAACATCATTTAAGAACATCAAATGACAAATAGCTTTGAAATCACGATCTGCAGTTTGGTAATGAAAAAAGGCCTAGCAGTAGGAAATCCCTCATTTTAAACACTTTTGGTTCTTAGCTATTTATTATTCGGTCTTTTAAACTTGGTATGGTATCGTTTGATAAAAATTTCAAATTTAAATAACAGTGTTGTAGGAAGTTTTACATATAATCAGTAATTCATTCGTAATTTAAGTGATAAAAATTAAAATTTCCACCTTTTTGAAATTAAACTTTATTTTTATTAATTTTTTTCATTCATACAGATCACGACTTGATTCAACTACATACGAAATTTTAAAGATATATATTTTATAGTTTTTTTAGATATGAATAAATATATAATAAAAACATACAATGGCGTATATCTTGCTAACGAAGCATTTTAAGAAAGAATGTTATACTGGGTTTTCGTTTTGTTTTGGCCCATTAAACTTATTCCTGAACCTTTTTACTTACTTAGGGACACCTTTTATATAAGGGTTGCGTTCCACGTTATGTCTCCTTAAGTTTTTATTTGCCTTTAAATATGAAACATTCATATTAGAGAATAAATTTAAAATTCAATTAAGAGGCTTAGTTTTTCCGTTATAATGGCAACGTTATAAGCCTGTAGTTTTTATTGTGAGAATACAATTTCTTTAGCTAACAAAATAGTGGTTTATCTATATAATTTGTTTTCTGATGCAGATAATAATTTGTTGGGTGCTTATTTACGTACATTAGAACAAACAGCAACGGTGACGTAAACAATATTTATGTGGGTTGAAACAAATGTAATGACAAACAAGGATTTCAACTTGCACACTAATGCCAACTGCCCTGCCCAACATATCTTCGTTATAAATTACACGAGTACTTTACCTCCTACAGCATTCTCACATAAAATAATTTGTTGCCAAAAAGAAATTGTTCTGCTTTCATTTGAACGGAAACCGAAAAAAAGCAAATCTAGTTAAAAGTTTATTTTTTTCTCATAGTTGTGGCTCCCACAACATTCTTACAAAACTTTCATCGCAGCAAGCGTATTTAAACTTTTAAAACATTAACCCTTTGTGGTCTAAAGGCCACTTATAGCACCCAATGTTGTTTTGGCGTCAGGTGTGGTTTCGTATTGAACAGCTGTCCTCAGTAGGTATGGAAACTCGTTTGACAAAGATAGTCACTAGCTTGAATGACGCATTTGTAGTATGGTTAAAATTAACGTTGAGTAGAGTGCAGCACCTTCCAGAGAATGATAGTTTTTTTACACGCTAATTTATAGCCTGGGCACTATGAGTGGCCTCGAGACCGTTCGAGCATATCGCTAGTGGACACAATGAGTGGCCTAAACGTATCTGAGGGACAGACGCGGCGTGTAACCGCCAATACTTGACTGAGGAATGGCTCTGGGCACTATGAGTGGCCTAAGATACCTTAAAGGACACTAGGGAGGCACCATTACAGACTGCAAAGGGCTTTACAAATAGAACTTGATTATGATGTTTTGAGCTACAATCATATTTTAAAGTCTATATTTTAAGTCACATTTTAAATCAATATTTTTTTTACTCATTTTCTAAACCCTTTTCCTAGATCTAAACATTTTTGTACTTCCCGTAGTAATTGAACATGAGTTCAGGTAGGTTAAATAGGATTGCCTAAAGCCATTAGAGACATTGAATGGGTCAGAGTTGAAAGAGATGTCAATGCAACCCAACCTGTATGCTGGTGTCAAACGTTAGAATACATCACCTCTGATACTATGACTATCGGCTCATTCATTCACGTGTGTTCGACTTTAGTCTACCTCATTGTTATGGGTTATATGCAACCTTTGTCATGTAATGCTAATCATTATTCACTTGTAGATTATGTAATTAGGCAAGAAACCAGTGGTTCGGAACTCACTTAAAGCTGATGATACATCTTTATAGGAAAAAGGTTACAGGTCTTTCTAGTGAAGGAAATATTCTTTGGACCGAAGACGACAGACATGCGGTGATTTTAGTTTATACCACAAATCTATATCGTAAGAACAGTGGCAATACTTGCTATACAAAATAAGCTTGTAAATTGGTTTTGTTTTGATTTCCTTAGTATAACATTATGACTACGCATTTAAAGTTTTATTTAGGGATCAGTTGGGAAGTATTAATTTTAATGCTATGATTACAAAAAGGACAATATTGACTAAATTATTATAAAGTAACTGTTTTTGAGGTTTGTCTAAGTACACATATTAATTAGAAAAGTAACGCCAAAATAAGCAATATTTTGAGCCAGCTAAGTAGTGAATTGTACAAAACTACTGTACTAGGATGTGTAGAAAGTGTGGGTTAAAATTTCGTGGGAGAAAAAAGTAGTAATTACGAGAGAGTAACGTGAGATGTTGTGGCGTTAATATCCGTCCATCCCTCAACAAGATTGTACTTCAGGTTGAAGGTGAAACAGTTTTGTACCTTAGTTTTGCCTATTACCATGTCTTTGATAAAAAAAAAAACTAAAATGTAAAATGTGTTAAAATGTTCACATATAGGTTAAAAAATATGCGCAAATGAATACAGTATGAATAGAATAAGGTAATGGCAAAGACAAAATATCAAGCCCCGTAAAAAATTATTCTTGTTGTCACAGTCATAGTTGACATTTATAACATTCTTAAATTAAATATTTAAATTCCGTTGAGTATTATTCATAATTAAAGCTGTTCATAAAGTAATTCATCCCTAAATAAAACATTGTTCTTAGGGTTTGGGTAGGGTTTAACGCAAGGGTTTCAAATGAAAACCTTCTGACATATGGATAATGAGCGTAAGAATGTGATGTTTGATGTATGGTGTAATGATGTTAGATTTTTTGATTCTATTCTAAGTTTATCATCAAAATTTGAGCCTTTTCTTTGATTCTTTCGCAGATTAACAAACAACTTTAACTGGCAGAAAACATTAAGCTGAGAATTAAAAAAAAATGTGAATTTGGTTCTCCATCATATCTTTGCAAGTTTTCATTCAACTAATAGCCTATTATACAAGCTTTGTAACATTTTAACCTAAAGAACTATTATCACTAGTTATATTTAATATTTTATATTTAGAACAATATATTTAGAAGAATATTTAGAATTGATTAGTTACAGAATAATTAATTCAAAATATGCATCCCTAAACTCAAACCAACCCTATAAGTGTAGGAGGTAAAATAATAAAAAGTTCTATCTCGCATTCGATATATCCTTATTGTATTTATGTTGGTTTTAAAATGTTTTACGAGGTCGTAAGATATCTCACAAGACATGAGTCGTAAATGTCACAACATTGGAGGAAAGCCGCCCGATATGTCCTCCTGGCCGCGTCCCAAACTACTCGATAATCAATGTTTCAACGTACTAACGTAGATAAGGAGTAGAAAGGTACTAAGAACACTCTGTCGAGGGAGCAAGATTGTTTCAGACATTATTTTCCATATCAAAGGTTTAACATGTTGTAAATCTTTCAAATTAATTTAAAGAACTGTAATTTGATCTCTCAGAAATGTTTCAAGGGGTTTTCTGTAGGCTCATTATAGGTTTTGGATGTTATTGATACATGAGGATATATGATAATAGTTTTTACATAGTGATTTTCTCCACTGGTCATTAGGGGGGTAAGAGGTCCAAACCTCAGGGATGTCCACAACAAAGCAGAATCCGTGTGTAAATAACCAAGAGGACCAGCGTCGGTACTCATTACGTCACATCAAACGTTGTCTCAAACTCTGTCATTTGACCTAAAACCTGACAAAATTACAAGAATAGAAGTTGAAGATTATTATAGTGTTTTAATATTTTAATAAACGAAATAAATAGCGTGGTGAATACAATATCTATAAAATATTATTATAGAATAACGAATGTAAGTTACATTTATTGAAAGAACGTTTTAGAATTCATCCCCTATTTAATCGGTTAGGAATATTAGATTGTCATTAAAATGGAAGGTTTTTTACCCATAGTATGGTGTATGACATTCTCTTAGTTGATGATCATTGTAATAATCATAGCAAATAAGTTGTTAGTGCTCAAACATATTATAATTTAATAGTAGTAAACAAAAAATGTAAATATAAAATTACAGCTTTTAATAGCTACTACTAATTTGAAATAATCTATCTAACTATACATAAGTTGAAAACAAATATCTAATGACCTTTGGTTCACGAGGTCTTTCAACTTATTTAAAAATTTGTCACAAGATCTTATGGTACCTAAATTTATTCTATCTATTAGGAGACCATCCCTGATCCAAACCAACAGACTGCAATGAAGTTTAACTTGATAATCAAACAAACGACCAAAAGTAGCAAAAAAAAAAAAAATATATATATATATATATATATACTGATATTTAAAATTTTCATACACAGTTTCCTGTTGGAAAATATTTATTTTACAAACACCTGACCATGAATAACATCAAAGAAACACTTCTTATACCTTAATTATATTTTTACTAGTAATAAAAATGAGAGGACAAGGGCGAAGGGATGTAATTGAGTTTTAAGCCTATTGAGGGCGGAGGTTATATTCCCACGCCCCTGGGACTACCCTTACTACTGTTATACCAAGGGGTGTTTCATCTAATGGTAATCTGATTACTATGTAATGACAGTTTACATAAATACCAACCTTAATTACAAACAATATATTTTAAAATAATTCATAACAGGAACTTTAACAATTTAACTTTTAACAATAGTCATGGCAATTAATCTTGCTGTTTTCAAAGCCAATGAGGTAATTCGTTTAGGAGAAATGTGTACATTATATAAAACGTGAATAGTTAGTTACTAAAGTTTCCTGCCAGTATTTAATGGAATTTCGTATCATTCTAAAATAAACCTGCTCTTAAGTACTCATTTAGGATAGCAACATGAATACAAATTAATTTTACCCGTTATATTTTTTATCATATAGTTAAAGACAATTCGGTTTTAATGAGACAATGATATTTATTTATAAACACTAAACTTGAAGCTACTAAATGTTATTTAATTATAATAACTAGTACCGTATCTGAAATACTGTAACGCGTTTTGCATAGTGGTTGCCTTCCTATGCTTTGGAGAGGTGATTTGAACCTATAAAAACTTTGAATCTCCTGTATAGCCACTAAACAACAAGAATGTTAAAAACTCTATGTTGTTCGATTATTTTCATAGTTTCTATATTCAAAGGCATCACTTATAATAATATAATTAAGGGGTTTTACACAATTTTCTTTTTGAATACTGTCGAGTGACACTGTAAAGTAAATAGCTTTTAGACATGTAACTATGATTAGTAATCATTGTAAATTTCTCACAGTTCCCATAGAATTCAATCAACGAAATGATTCTCAACAACATAGTCTTGAAAGAGTATGGAGTCTTGTCCTCTCAATATTGAAATGAGAACAGGTTGGTAGAGTAACTGATTTATAGTGAAGCTTTAAAAGACTAAATACTCCCTTATGTGTCCAAAGGAATCGCAAAGCACGGGTAATACAAGAAGTGTTTACCATCAAAAATGATTAAGAACTCCAACGAGTATTTTCACACAAAAATATTCAGCATAACCTGACAACCTTGTATTAACAAAAATTAGGCTTGCACGTAAGGCTGGTTGAGTTTGCCAGGTATACATCTGTTACTTCTCCCACTGTATAATTCCCTGTATACACAAGGGTACAATGGCCCGGCTCTACAGTAATGCATGCCGAATGAGCGTAGGATTACAACGGACCTTAATGAGTTTTTGATACTAGGATTTCTCATGTCTTCTGGTAACATTCTTGAAACACTGACGAAGCTAAGATTCGTTTGTAGATTTCTTTGTTTTGAGCATATTATTGCAATAAAACTGGTTATATTTATTAGGTGGGGACGGCCGGTATAGTACGAAAGTACCTTAACGTTATACGCTGAAAACATTGTTAAATTTTTTTTATTAGTTGGTGAAAACAAGATTAAGTCAACAAGATTATATCATGATATTTTCTAACAGCGTACCACATCCATGGTGATCCCTTTTGTCTGTCCCTGAAAGATTTGCTTTTGCATATAGATTTTTCTAACTACCCAAAAGACTTAGTATTCATATAGAGAAAACAATCCATTAAATACCAAATAATTTTTCTGAAACTAAACTCAACTTTGTATTAGTGCAAAACTTCAATCATTGGTTTTATAATGATAGTTAACATTCCACCAACTTAATCATAATAATATTTATTAATCAGCTTGCACGACCTTTGTAGTCAACAATTGTTCATGCAAAATTCAGAATATTTACAAATTGACGAGAGTCATTCAGCCGCACAGTATGTCCTTATTGTATTTATGTTGGTTTTAAAATGTTTTACGAGGTCGTAAAATATCTCACAAGACATGAGTCGTAAATGTCACATTGGAGGAAAGCCGCCCGATATGTCCTCCTGGCCGCGTCCCAAACTACTCGATAATCAATGATTCGTACCGGAAAAACAAGAGAATTTTGTACTATTGAATCAGCCGTAAGCCAATTATTTTACTCAACGAAAATTTTTTATAGGTAATGAAAATAGTTTTTATTTTAATATAGATGTTTAGTGCAAACATGTTATATAATGATATATGTTTGAACACTTTAAAAGCGAGAATATTGTCGCTAAGACATGTTTATTTAAGGAATTTTCGTTGTTACTTTGGCCTATATTAGGAATACACATTTTTGAACTTTTATTTATTGTTAAATGTCTACTTAGTTGTTTGATTACTATTCTGGTGAATTTTACTAATTTTGTTGGTAAAACATTGGGAAATAATCATCGAGACTATCGACAGTTTCACTTTTATGTATGAAAAACAATACTCTTTCTTAAATAACTAGTTTGGGAAAATGAACACCCTAACAGGAGCACATTATAACACTTACGAAGAAAAGAGCCATATCGACTGCATATATGTAACCTTATATATGTGTATATAAGAACCATATGACTGCTGATGTTCGCTCTTTTGAATTCAACTTGAAAAGATGAAAGTGTTTCATGCTCAAGTGATTGAAATAACTGAGATGAAGAAGAGTGTAGCGAGGTATGTGAAAAGCTTCATTCACCTACGAGAAACCGAGCACTTCGAACTGGAAGTAGAGTGATTAGAGGAATTAGGCGGGTAGTACATTACTGGGCTAGGTGCATAATGATTGTTGAGTAAATACTAATAAGGCTATCGAAAATAAGTCAATAAATATAGAAAAATGTGTTCAAATAAATATAGCCTCGCCGCAGCAAACCTGTAGACTAAGCGAATTTCCTTTTGCCTGATTGGATTTACACCAAAATGTCTCCTTAAAAATATCACATTTATTCCCTAAATAGAATTAGTTTAAAAACTAGTACTCGGGTTTGCTGTAACAGGGAGGGTAAAAAAGTGTTTTTTTTTAATGTAAAAGTTTAGTAAGAAATAAATGAATCTTCAGAATTTGATCAAAATCCTATACTCTAATACGAGTAAAGTTTGCTTGTATGTATGTATGCTTGCACCAAGATCTCGAAAACGGCTCCAACGATTTTCTTCAAATGTTGTATATAGTTTATTTCTGGCCTGAAAACGAGTTTACTGCAATTAGAACTGCCAACAAAAATCTAATTACGTAGAAAAATGAAACTGAAAATCACATTTTTTTAACATTATTCTTATGGGTTGCTAGGTAACCATGTTGGCTGAATTAAATAACAAGGAAAAAGTAAACAAAAGACTTGTCTATCCACAGTATACTAGCAATACAAAATACAGTACAAAAGGAAAAAACATCAGTTGTTACTATTGAGCAAAGATTATACTGAAGATTACTCGATTCTATAGTCAAGGGCAGCAGTGTGGAGCGTGGGATCTGTTTATGGCAATTAGATTGCGGCATTACGGTATCTGCAAACCTTAAATGAAATGGAAAGGGAGGAAAACAGGTCCACGACATAGGAAGTGGTGAAGGAAGTAGTAAAGGTAAGCAGTCCAGAGTGTGGGAACTGTTTATGACGATTAAATTAAGAAATCTACAATCCTAAAATCTAATGGGAAGGGAGGAAAACAGGTCCATGACGTAGGAAATGGGGAAGGAAGTTGTAAGGCTAGCAGTGCAGAGTGTTGGAACCGTCTGTGGCATTTATGTATCTGCAATTCTAAAATAGTATAAGGAAGGAGGGCAAATAGGTCTACGACATAGGGAGTGCTGAAGGAAGTAGTAAGGGTGAGCAGTCCGGAGCGTTGGAATTGTTAATAACGATTAGATCAAGTTATCTACAATCCTAAAATGCTATGGGAAGGGAAAGAATCAGGTCCGCAATGTAGGAAGTGGTGAAAAAAGTAGTAAAGGCGAGCAGTCTGGAGTGTGAAAACTGTTTATGACGATTAGATTAAGGAATCTGCAATCCTAAATATGGTAAGGGAGGGAAACAGGTTCACGACGTAGGAAGTGGTGATGGAAGTAGTAAAGATGAGCAGTCTGGAGTGTGAAAACTGTTTATGACGATTAGATTAAGGAATCTGCAATCCTAAAATGCTATGGGAAGGGAAGAGGTCCACGACGTAGGAAGGGGTGAAGGAAGTAGTAAAGGCGAGCAGTCTGGAGTGTGAAAACTGTTTATGACGATTAGATTAAGGAATCTACAATCCTGAAATGCTATGGAAATGGAGGGAAACAGGTCCGCGACGTAGGAAGTGGTGAAGAAAGTAGTAAAGGCGAGCAGTCTGGAGTGTGAAAACTCTTTATGACGATTAGATTAAGGAATCTGCAATCCTAAAATCCTATGGGAAGGGATGGGAAGAGGTCCACGACGTAGGAAGTGGTGAAGGAAGTAGTAAAGGCGATTCGTCTGGAGTGTAAAAACTGTTTATGACGATTAGATTAAGGAATCTCTGCAATCCTAAAATGCTATGGTAAGGGAGGGAAACAGGTTCACGACGTAGGAAGTGGTGATGGAAGTAGTAAAGATGAGCAGTCGGTAAGGGGGGTAACTGTTAATAACGATTAGATCAAGTTATCTACAATCCTAAAATGCTATGGGAAGGGAGGGAATCAGGTCCGCGACGTAGGAAGTGGTGAAGGAAGTAGTAAAGGCGAGCAGTCTGGAGTGTGGAAACTGTTTATGACAATTAAATTAAGGAATCTACGATCCTTAAATCCTATGGGAAGGGATGGAAAGAGGTCCACGACATAGGAAGTGGTGAAGAAAGTAGTAAAGGTGAGCAGTCCGGAGTGTGGGAAATGCTTATGACGATTTGATTAAAGTATCTACAATCCTAAAATGCTATGGGAATGGAGGGAATCAGGTCTGCGACGTAGGAAGTGGTGAAGGGAGTAGTAAAGGCGAGTAGTCTGGAGCATGGAAACTGTTTATGACGATTAGATTAAGGAATCTACAATCCTAAAATCCTGTGGGAAGGGATGGAAAGAGGTCCACGACATAGGAAGTGGTGAAGGAAGTAGTAAAGGTAAGAAGTCCAGAGTGTGGGAAATGTTTATGACGATTAGATTAAGGTATCTACAATCCTAAAATGCTATGGGAATGGAGGGAATCAGGTCTGCGACGTAGGAAGTGGTGAAGGGAGTAGTAAAGGTGAGCAGTCTGGAGTGTGAAAACTGTTTATGACGATTAGATTAAGGAATCTACAATCCTGAAATGCTATGGGAATGGGGGGAAACAGGTCCGCGACATAGGAAGTGGTGAAGGAAGTAATAAAGGCGAGCAGTCTGGAGTGTGAAAACGGTTTATGACGATTAGATTAAGGAATCTGCAATCCTAAAATGCTATGGGAAGGGAAGGGAAGAGGTCCACGACGTAGAAAGTGGTGAAGGAAGTAGTAAAGGCGAGCGGTCTGGAGTGTAAAAACTGTTTATGACGATTAGATTAAGGAATCTGCAATCCTAAAATGCTATGGGAAGGGAGGAAAACAGGTCTACGACGTAGGAAGTGGTGATGGAAGTAGTAAAGATGAGCAGTCCGGAGTGTGGGAACTGTTAATAATGATTAGATCAAGTTATCTAATGCTATGGGAAGGCAGGCAATCAGGTCCGCGACGTAGGTAGTGGTGAAGGAAGTAGTAAAGGCGAGCAGTCTGGAGTGTGGAAACTGTTTATGACGATTAGATTAAGGAATCTACAATCCTAAAATCCTATGATGGGAAGGGATGGAAAGAGGTCTGCAACATAGGAAGTGGTGAAGGAAGTAGTAAAGGTGAGCAGTCCGGAGTGTGGGAAATGTTTATGACGATTAGATTAAGGTATCTACAATCCTAAAATGCTACGAGAAGGGAGGAAAACAGGTCCATGACGTAGGAAATGGTGTAGGAAGTAGTAATGCTAGCAGTTCAGAGTGTGGGAACTGTCTGTGGCATTTATGTATCTGCAATTCTAAAATGGTATAGGGAAGGAGGGCAAACAGGTCCACGGCGTAGGGAGTGGTGAAGTAAGTAGTGAAGGTGAGCTGTGTGGAGATTGGGAGTGGATTAATGTATCTGCAATACTTTTCAGAGTAAACTAATAATTTTCCCCTAGCAAAGCTCGATCCCCATGTACTCATATATATAATACGAGTAAAGTTTGAATACTTGTCAACTTGATCTGGGAATCGGCTCTAACAAAAACGTTTATATTTACGGAATAACTGAGTTCTGTGTCAAAAATAAGTTCTAGACCAGAGGTATAGCCAGGAAAATTCTATTTTCGCCATAATATGAGTACAAACTTTTGAAAATTTAACATGGGCCTTATGAGAAAATATTCCGCCATTGTTGTCATTTTGTTTACATTTTAATACATAACGAGACGTTCTGTACCCACGGGCATCTCAGCTTGCGCATGCTCAGAAAGCTCTTGAAGCACTTTCCGAGGATATGTAGCATATGTTTACACAGACCAAAGGAAATACAAATGTGTATATACAGAGCAAAAGAATGAACAATCAGATTATACCATTGAGCATATTATACTACAACTGAAAAACCAATTTCTGTCAATGTCGAGTACGGTAGTTAAATTAATGAGAGGATGGAATAATCTTTAATTAGCTTTAACTAATACACCTCCTTTTATATTTATTGGGTAGCAGATTTGTGCTTGATTTATTTTGATTAGATTAAGGTATCTGCAATCCTAAAATGCTATGGGAAGGGAGGAAAACGGGTCCACGACGTAGGAAGTGGTGAAGGAAGTAGTCAAGACGAGCTGTCCGGAGTGTGGGAACTATTTGTGACGATTAGATTAAGGTATTTCCAATCCTGAAATACTATGGGAAGGGAGGGATACAGGTCCATGACGTAGGAAGTGGTGAAGGAAGTAGTCAAGGTGAGCTGTCTGGAGTGTGGGAACTGTTAATGACGATTAGATTAATGTATTATCAATCCTAAAATGCTATGGGAGGGGAGGGAAACAGGTCCGCGACATAGGAAGTGGTGAAGGAAGTAGTAAAGGCGAGTAGTCTGGAGTGTGGGAACTGTTTATGACGATTAGATTAAGGTGTCTGCAATCCTGAAATGCTATGGGAAGGGTGGAAAACAGGTCCACTACGTAAGAAGTGGTGAAGGAAGTAGTAAGGCTAGCAGTGCAGAGTATGGGTCTGCTTAATTATGTATCTGCAATTCTAAGATGCAATGGGAAGGGGGAAACAGGTCCACGACGTTGGGAGTGTTGACGGAAGTAGTAAAGGCGAGCACTGCGGAGTTTGGGAATGGATTTATGTATCTGCAATACTAAGACTGCTTTCAGAGTAATCTAATGATTTTCCCCGAGCAAAGCTCGGTCCCCAGGTACTAAGTACATAAACAAGCAAACTACAACTGTTTACTTCAATAGAAGAACATGGGAATTTTTAATTTACAATCGTTTGGGATATTCTCCGTAATCATTAGACGCATAGTAACGCTTCAATAAGCCCTATACTAAATTATTTGTTTGAGTAATCTGGTAATAGTTTATTCCCTATATGGGAAAGCTAAAAAATAGGTGAAGTCTAAAGATATTATAAAATAAAACTGAGACAAATAAAAAAAGAAACATACAGGGTAAACAAGCATTTTAGGAATTAAAAAAGTGTGCCAAGCATAATTAAAAAAACCCAAATTATCAAGAAATGAAAGGTGATAACGATTCATTGTATTACCTGTTTAAGTTTCGGGAAAAATAAATGGAAAATCAAATTATTTAAAGAAAAATATAAATTAGACGAAACATAACAGATTTGTTTTCTTTACAGATAAACGTTTACATAAGAAATTCATTTTAAATCTCCTCTCCACGCAAAAAGAAATTTCTTATATCTTCTTGGCAATACATAAAAATGTACATCAGAAAATTACCCACATATTTTTTTAAATCCATAAAACCATGGACAATTATTAGTAAAAAATTATTTTGCGAACAATAAGAAAAAAATATAATAACTTTTAGTAACGGGTTTCCAAAGAAATAAATGATCAAGAAATTAATGAACACTTAGTGAATGTTTATTTTTGTCATTCTGTTACATTGCTACGGCTGAATCTGCATTACAAATATATTTTAATCAAAATGAAACTAAATAACAAACGTCAACAACTCTGAAAAACGTGTAAGTGTGAGACAATCGTTTTCTCGTTTCAACTAACGAGATCAGCTGACAACGAGAGCGGGTCTCGACACCTAATTAATTCTGTCTGTTCGGTTGTCACTCCTGTTTAAATATTACTAGTGTCTTCCTTTCTCTAACAGGCTAACAGATGACGTTCTTAAAAACATTAAGAATTGTATCTCCCTATTTGTTTATTAGGCCTAATGTGTAAAAGCAATCTACTTAACAATTTGTACCTGGTTGAGTACCTAATTTATCAGTTAGAGGGATGAGTAGAATATTGAATTAAAGAAAATTAGAAGCATATTTGTATTATGATAATATTCAAGAAGAATATTTGAAAAACTATTTAAAAAGGGGTGTTTAAATGTTCAGCTAACGATATTCTAAAAGCACAATGCTTACTTACATATTTGCTAATCTTGTTTGAAATAAAAAGGAGTTTGTTTTTGCAATAATTGAGCAGCGATACCATATACGATGGCTTTCTATGGGAAAAGCTTTTGCTATCATCCAGCACACATGTGAATTTTCATGATAGACGCCAAGAAGGGTTTCTTGTAGTGCAAGGATTACAAGAAGAAATAAAGGATTCCGATATTGGTAAATACGAAAAGAATCATAGTGACGTTTGAGATTAAATCCGCAGGATAGACCCAATAAACGAAAATAATTTCACATAATACTTGGGCTTTATATATAATTTATTGAATAACAAAAATTAACAGAACATTACCTACCATCACAAATCTTTTTGCAAGAAAATATACTCAAGCCATTAATAAATTAATTACAAAAACAAAAAAATACAGCTTCTGTCTTATTTATGATCTCTAGATATTTAAAGTAAGTTTTTTAACCACTAAAAACGCATTTTCTGTCCAAAACATTTAAATTTAATCAAAGTTTAAAACCAGACATTGAAGTTAGGGGAAAACTGTTTAATTAGAGGTCCTTGGAACAATCCACCCGCCATTGTCGTGTCTCTATGCCTTAAAACGTCGTGACACGAAATTGTTCTTGAACTCATTTGGAATTCCGACTCTGCTTGATTTTAATTTTCGAAAACAATTCAAACGAATTATCTGAATGAAATTGTCTATGCAATTAAAGGTTCATGTTTATAAAGATTAGTTTCTTTTAAATTTAGATGTATGGACGTGAATCCTCTCCAAAGGCATACCAACATATGTACCAACATGCCTTATGAAACTACCGTAAATGTATTTAGCACAAACTCATAGTAAATGAGCATATCCTTTTTTTTTTGTTATAAAAGCGGTGTAGAAATTGGAAAGAGAAGAAGTAATATTTGTAAAATGTTATCAAAATAACCGCTATACCGTCATAAGGGATAAATGACATATGTATATGGTATTTATTATTTAGAATAACGAGTTTTAAGAAAATGTGTTTATGTTCCGCAACGTGTGTATAACTACTCTGGATGAATAAATAAAAGATGTTTCATATAAAGTTATTAAATTAAATTATTTATAACATGTTATTAGTTATAGAGTTTTATTTTATATTAAGATAAACAAGATATAACCTTACATAATAAGAACATAACTAATAATATTTAACTCACCTTTTAAATATCACCCTTTAAAGTTTCTCAGTTCGTTAAAACATGTTTTAAAAGGCTTTTCAATTTGTCCTAGAAAATATTTAATTCATAAAACACGTTAAAACAATATTTGCAAAGTTAAAATCTTCCAGACACAATACCTATTCAGTTTATCCGAATGAGTGAAAGCGTAGCTCTAAAAAGGCGAACAAATTAAAGCAAAGCAAACAGAGTAAATTGAAAGTAAAGAGGGAACACCTTCCAGTCACTGGATTTCGAGTAACAAAGCAAATTATTTGTTCTGCGTTTAATATTTACAAGCAATTTATTCTTATTTTATCAAGGGTCCTGCTTTTTTCTCATAAATCGTTTATTTGTCTGAGCCTTGACACTACGTCTATTTGTGTATTATTGTCACATATAAGCTTGTTGTGACTGTTAAAGAGATTTTATATTTATTTAAATAATATACTTTATTAATGACGTGACATAAGCTAGATTAGGCTGATTATTTTTACGATAGTGGGGGAATATTTGAAAGCTGTTGCCTTTTGGCAGAATATTTCTGTCATAATTATTACCAAAAGTAGACTGAAATAAATTAATTTTCCGTATAATTTATCATTTTTTAAATAGATTGAAAGAAAATTTAAATTCAATCCCAGCAAATTTTAAAACTTACATTTATTGTAGGTTTAATTATTTTAATAATTAATTACAGTACTTATCATGGTATATCAACCACATGTTTTATATATATTTAAATGTTATATGTTGGCAAAAGGTGAAATATACATGTCTATCATTTGTTAATATTGTTAATAATTAGTATTGTTCAATCTTTTTACATAATTCTATTACATCTTGCTAAAAAATACACTTATTAAAAGGTGACTAAGGTTCATTAAAATGTTCGTAAAAGAGATTTTTAGGAAAAATACCATTTAAGAGCTAAGCAGCCAATGTAAGTAGTTACAAATGTAAGACATGTTAAAAAAAGATACAATTAAGCTTGTTACAGAATCAATGAATTTTTACAGTAAAAAGTTTGATATAAAACACATTTTTAGACGGATTTGTAAGCTTTGATGAGAAAAACACACAAATTTTCACCCCTTCTAGACATGAAGTGATAGCTTAGTGAGCATCCCGGTCAAAGCTGAACTGTTAATATATCACATCAAAAAGACCGCAAGAACTCAAACGGCACGAAAAGTTAATATTTGAAGTCCTACTTAAACCCTCTTTGAAGAGTATTGGTTTGAAATTGCTTTACTGCTGTATTTTCTAGTATCATTTTCTGGATTTTCTTACATTAAAAAGTCATAGTTTCAGGTCACTATTAATTATTGTATATGTAGTTTTATATTACCTCTTCTCTATTTATTTGAGATTCGTGTTGTTTCATAAAACTCCCATTTTTAAAGTCTACATATCTTTTAAGATCATACCACATCATCTTAAACATGCCAAGCTCGTTTAAATATTGTGGTAAATTATTGTAATAGATGTAGTGATGAGTTTGATGATTCGTGTGAACATTTTACAAATGTATTCAATTAGGCCTCCTGGGAAATCACAGATATGACTCATCAGCCACTAAAGTCTTCGTTCTTTTTCAGGTTATGTGTTTAGTTTGAATAGATACCTTTTACAACAATTAGAAAATATGAACAAAAAATAATAAAAGACTCTTATCTTTAAAAATATATTACGCATACAAAGACATTAGAGGAATTCATTCAAAGTTTTATATACAGTTGTCATTCGTCTAAATAAATTGTAATCTTTTCTATTCCATTGAAACCTTAAACTTGCATGTACTTATTAGCGATATCTTAAATCTATATTCTGTAGGTGAGGTCTACAGAAATAACTTATATTATTTTCTCCACGCTGTAATATTAATCCTCTAAGAATCTTAAGAATCCACTTTAAGGTGTTTATAAAATCCTCCCCCCAAATCCAATCACTGGGGGTCACGCAGGGGAAGTATGACGCGGGAATTTAATATCACCTCTCAGCAGACGTGAGGAGTGGGATATTAAGAGGTTATTTCCTGATAATCTCGGGAATAGTTAATATTTGTTGCCGTACTTATTTTATATGAAGAATTATAAATAATTGCAGATGTTTAATAGAGATTTTGCTTTAACAGATGGATGTTGGGGCTCAGTCAAATGCACATTGCTCCTCTACCTCTTGAACTACTGAACCCCTTTATTGATGTCACGTGGATATGAAATGTGTAAAAGGTGTCAACAGGTTTAAGAATTATTCTGTAATGAGGGATGCTAGAGCCGATAGCGTTCTAATGTCATCAGACCTTAATATTAACACTATGGACAGAACAAACTACTTGTACAGAAACTATGTTGCATTACAATTTGTGCAAATCACGCCAACACAATATGAAAAATGTTACTTTGGTTTACAATACTTGAGCAGTCTTTGAGTTATATCTGCTTTTAAATCATTGCTCCTTACATTCCTTTTCATAGGCTATTAAAAAAAAAAAAAAAATTCAGATGCGAAAGATTAATTGTAAACAAACATTTAATGAACGTAAAGTTTAAATGATAAAAGAAATGGTTCTTAGAATAATACTTTTAGAGCTACAAAAAGGAGTTCGAATAAATAAACAAAATATAATAATAATGTCTTATAAAAAATGATGTTTGCAAAATATATTTATATATATATATATGACAGACATTAGATTGAAAACTAGTTTTTAAGTAGATAGTGATAATAGTGTTCTTCCGTTCACTGTTAAAAAGGGATAACCCCATCTTCGTTCCCTAGAAGTTTTCGACAGCGACAATCTTATCTACCAGAAACACCTTTTTCACACTTGGTTTGTCGCCCCATGGATGTTTAAAGGTAATGTCACGGCTTCGCTAGAATAACCCATTGTTTCAATCCTAATTCGTTATGGAAACCTGCGTAAAATGATGGTGAATTTCTAATTCAAGCTCCCTATTTAGACCTGTACGATCTGTAATTCCTAATTTTGGCCCAATATGTTAATTTTCTATTTAAAATTTCGTTGCTGTAAACAGTATCAAAATATTCAAAAGCTTTGAAACATTTTCCGGTTGCTAATATACCCAATTGAAACATTTAACAAACCAAATATATATTTTTTAAGTTAAATAAGCTAATTGTGATACTGTCGAAAAGTAAATTTCACAGTGGAAAGTTGACAATTAGTTTAATAGATAAATAAATCTTACTATTTTCATGTAATATCCTAATAGTTTGAATTAGGCAATCTACTATACAAGAGCATTATGAAAATGAGGTGGAAAAAAATATCGAATAAATATTATAAAAGCTGAATAGTGTTTGAACAAACTATTGACTACCAAATAATCAACCATTAAAAATGTAATAGACAATAAGTGTCTTTTGAATTTTATCCTAGTGAATTCCTGTGGTAATATAAAAAGAAAATATGAAATCGGATGCATTTGATTGAATCTCCACCATACACCTACAAAACAAGAAGTATAAAAATTATTTTAATACTAGGCCTATAGTATCGTTGTTATTCTTTTTCGAGACTATTGCTCTTGAAAAATCACTCTGTAAAATGTGTTGTCGGCTCCACAAAGATGCTAAATATGTTTACGGTGTACGCCGTCATCCGTGGCGGCTTGCGGCAAAGGTTATAAAGTTTACAAAGTCAATGATGAATATTGCTAATGAGGCTGTCACTTCCATTAGCCTCACTTGTCTTCCATCAACTTAATTTAACAATTAACATAAGCAAAGAGATTGAACAAAGTTTAAGCTAATACTTTTACAAAAAGTGTATCTTAGGAAAGTGGCAACACACGCTGTTAGGTTGTAGTACAAACGAATGTTATATGCAAACCATGATGATTCTGGATATAGTTACTGGAATTTCTGATGGTGTGAGTTAGTATTAGTTTTATAATTCATTAAATCCATATAATTAAAAGCTATTTGCGATTCTTCTCCCTGACGATTAGTTGACGTGTTTTAAAATATTAAAGGCTTTAATAATTTATAAATAAAAACATTTAGTATTGTATTGGCCATTAATATAACAACAACAAAAAATATAAACATACCTTGTATGAGACCAGTCATAACAAGTTCTTTTACACAAAGAGAACATAATTTATAGAGTGTCTCTTAAATAATGTTTACAATTAAAGCTATATTTCATATTACAGCTTTATTTACTAAAATTGATGGGTGCATAAAACAATAAATCAGCCTTCAAGTTTGGCATTGCTGAAAAATGTTTGTGTATAAAGATAAAGGGCGTGAATGGGAATGCCCACCGATGTCCCTGATATAACGGTTCAATTTAACTAAAATATGAAGAACTGTGAAGAATGTTTCTGAAACCAATTCAATACTAAGAATTGAAATGGAATTTCAACCTCATCCTAGTGTATTCATATTCAACCCGTATTTAATTAATTATGTGAAAAAAAATACTTTTTTATAACACCGATAAGGTACTTTTTACCTTATTTGTTTTATAAAAAATAGTTATTATAAATAAAAGATCACGAAATAGTGTTTAGATAATTGGACAATCGAAACTTTTCTCTTGCTAAAACATTTATTTAAAATATATTTTGAGTATGGAAACAAATAGTAAACTTAATTGAAACAACCTTGGCGTTGAATGTAACAATAAGTGCAAAATGATGCTAAGTGTGTTTGCTAAAACAGAGTTTGTGAAAGATTGATAAAGTCAACGCCTAATTAATTAACAATGCAAATGACGCTGTCATCTCCATTAGCTGAGACTGACTTTTAACTTAAGCACTTTCAAGCGAAAAGTAATTCCACTTAATTTAAAATCTGCATTTTTACTTAAAAGTGGGGAAGTCAACAACATTTTACGATCGGCAATAGTAAATATCACCAACCGTTATTCCTCTCGAATGTTTCTGTGTTTCCCATATTTAACCATGAGTTATATCATCATGCAAAGGACACGTCATTAAAAAAATTATATGTCAAATTGACTTTAGTAAGTTAAGATTGGAAACATTATAAAATGTTAAATTTTATATTCTATTCTATAATGTTTTAGTTGAAACTTTGAAATTGTATTGACCAATAAACGGTAGTGCTTGATAAGGAATACTTTAAAATAAAGTACTGTAAGAGTACTCTGTACACAAACTAGTAAAAGTACCGGAAATAAGATTTATTTGACCACTTAAGAAATCAGCTAAAGCTTATTGCTTACGAGGCAAAATATGGCATTTCAATAGACAGCTTTGAGTATAAATCAAATTATAAGAAACTCATTTAAATACACCATATAGTCCCTATATAGTTGATGGAACAACAAGATACAGATTCATTTGACTTATACTTTGATTTAACAACTAAAAAGTCTACGATGCCCAATTAGTCGCAATGAAGTTGTATTTGGGTTCTGGTGATTGAGATTAAAAAAATTAAATGCATGCAAAAATGTGTAAAATTAAAAGTCCAAACTGAGTACCTATACCATATTTTAACCTATTTGATCGCGTAGGTAAAAATGAGAAACAAGACTAAGATATGTTACAGCATGGTATGCGCTTATGGTAAATTTGAATTTGAATATGAGAATGATATGAAACAGACACCGGTCAGTGTTGGATGTTAATGAAAGCAGAAGACAGGCAATGGTCCTTAAGATAAGGGTGGATTTACAGTCTGGTCACCAGCCTAATGCATATTAATGTGTAAGGGGTAGTCCTTAAACTGCCCTTTACAACCCTTTACTAACTGGCTCTCATAACATATTGTATGAATATGATTTCTAAGGAAATATTATAAAAAGTGTAGGGTGCTCAATAATTCAAACTTTTATAATAAATATTTTCACAAAATGTATACAATTTGTGTTTAACCTCCTAGTTATGCATTAGGCATTACAGATAATTTTAAGTCAAGTGATTATTCTGAAAAAAAACTTTCATGCACTATTTTTGGAGTGTACCAACGTCAATTTCTTTCATAATAATTCAGTCCAACTATGTGTGTTCAAGTGTGTTCCAACTATAATTATTTGCTATTGAACATAGAGGTATGGCTACAGTCCAAATCTGTATGTAACCGAACGTCCCTGAGCACGTCAGCTTGACATCTCAACACGATGTCAAAATAATCTGCTTCTAGGGATTTCTCCTTATGTCTCGAATGCACCGAGAAAATGAAAATAAATAATATACTATGTATATGCCTATACAAGTTAAATGTACATTGCTTCCTAAAGAATGCATCGCAGAATATAATGTCATACAACTTATTAAGGAACTGTTTTGATATTCGATCTTGAACACTAATTTATTATACGGTATAATTTTCAACTGTCCCATAATTAAATTTAGTACTTCATGGAACAATGAAAAATATTAAATTTTCAAAATAGAATATAGAATGCTATATTGGTCAAGCCTGTATAATTGGAATGTTAAATCACAAAGAGTGTAACTCTCCTCCCTCCGCTCTCAAACCCTCAAAGAGGCCCCCAAACTCTAAAAAAAAAATAAATAAATAACTGCATCTTGATGTTATTGCATTTAAATTATTGATTTCATACAACCATTAACATTGAAAACTTTCATATGAGTATTAATATATTCATATTTTAATAATAGTCTACCTAAATATACCAGATATTTGGAATAAACAAAGTTCAAAGCATGAATACAGAAAAAAGATTATGAATAAAATTATTAATTTTAATCCTTTAATCCTTTTATCAATGTGTCTTATTTATATCACAATTTTCAAAAAAACGATAAATTTATTTTGCAACGCAAAATAGGGTTACAGTTGTAAATTTTGATTGTATTTTACCTCTTACTAACATGTTAGGTATGCTATTTAAAGTCATTAGTACAAACACAGAAGTAAAGTGACCTCTGAGGAAGTAAGAGAGGGGAAAAGTTTCCAAGTTATAACTTCAGTCGAGACTAATGGTTCGGAAACAAAACCGGTGACAGATTCTGAGAACTTGACCTGACACTAGTACTTTCCTGTGGACTTAGTATTTCAACTTCTGTGCAAATATTTAACTTTTTCCATACATTTAGAAATATTTATTTTAATGTGCGTCACATATCTAAGGAAAATATCAAATGTTACATAACGTACGATTAAATTAGTAGGTACAATTGTTGGGGAGCTGATCTAGTAGTAGAACGCGGGAATTCGGTCCCAGTGATAGTGGGTTCAAATCCCGCAGATTGCCAATAGATTTTAGTGCTCGAGCCGCGATCAAGCTTGGTGTCGCAAACCATCGCCAAGTGATGCCGTGAGTATGTGGCCCTTTATAATAGTATCATGTCGTATTGGGAGAAAATCAATATGTAGTGACAGTGATAATTGTAAGTTATTCATGTTCAGAAATATCATAGATATGGGTATACGACGGCAAAAGAATTCGAAATTGACGTACAACTCATATTGTAAAATTTATAGTGAACGAATAGTATTAAGTTGTGGATTGAGAACAATACATCACTACTTTTGGTAAACTTACTTTCAAATTTTTTTAAAGAGCGCTACACAAAGTGCCCGTTCACAAGATATTGGTCCTAAAAATAACGAAATATCGTATCTTACTCGCTACATTCTGAATGAGTAAAAATTATAATTTTGACTTATGGCTAGCCAAGCATGAAAGGGTGTTCCTCGCAGATAAGCTAATGTTTAGGGTCGGCTACGGGCCGATGAATATTAACATTGCTTGGAGGAGAGGCAACAAGTAAACCAGTTCATTGCTTGTCACATGCGAAATTCCATTATATTCTTCAACTAATAACGATGGTGAAAAAAACATTTGATATTTTCTGAATATTAATTAGGCGTATAAATAGTATTTACTTTAGATTCACTGGCAACATCGTAGCATAGATTACGTGTATGGGGTTTGAATATGTTCAATGAGTAGTTTTGATAATACTAAATTTATTCAAATGATACTCAATACAATTTAAAAGAAAATGAACATAATTTATGATTTTGTTCCTTTTTATACTACAAAATATAAAATAAGATATTAAAAAATTAAACTGACTTTGGGTTAATGGATTTGCAAAATGGCTTTTCCAAACGCATTAGTGTAGCATTAACATTAATGCCTTAAGTTAAATTATTTGTTATTATGTTACTTATTATATTATTGCTTCATGATTGAATAACGTGATACATAAAATGTAAACGTACTATACCAACTTTACGTTAAGACTTGTCACGGGCGTTATGTATGTTTTTTCTGGGAGTAGACAAATAACCAACACAAATACAAATAAACAATACAAATAATACACAAATAATACAAATACAAATAACCAAAAACGTTTCGTTGATACAAATAATCAATTCGAAAGCATAAACACATTTTTCAAAGCTAAATTTACTTTACTCGCACTGCTGTATCCACTTGTTTGGAATAATTATATAATGACTTGTCTACATCACTTTACTGGAGTCTAAATGTGGATTCAGTCCAAAACATCGTGGTGACTCGAGCACCGAGTGGTATGACAGGGTGGTTGACAACTACATGCGACTGTTGAAATGGACTTGGTTACATTTAGTGGCAAGATTGTCAACAGAACATGGAAGTATGAAGACGTTCCCGAAATATGGGGTGACTAAATGTTACAGTTTGAGCTAAACAGTTCAGACCAGCTGATAGGAAAAAGTATGTTAGAAACAGCTTTTATAAGAAATGTAAGACAATAATTTTTTTTTCCTTATAGTCGTTGTCATGTATTCTAAAAGAAGACTGATATAAAGTGGTGCTGAATGTTCCATGTACCATTCTTAAGGTTTTTAATATCGATGTCTATAAAAGATGACGAAGGTACAGAAAAGTTGTACAAAATGAAATTTTTCCTAACTTTAGACTGAAAACCATAAATGTCATAGAACCATCACCCATTGAAACACCATGATAACTTCACCATCAACACAGCCTACGATTTACTATCACCTTTACGATCTATACTAGTTATTCTTGTCACACGTCAAATGTAATACAAAGAGCATATTTAGTGAAATGTGAGAACAAAGAGAACATTATGACAAGATAAATGATAGTATGACCCAAGAAAAGTCTCTATGATTTTTAAAAGCGTTTCTTAAAAAATAAACAAGAAGATGGTTTATATTATTTTGCAAGATTCAGTTTATGATATTTATTTTAATTTGATGTTTTCAATTTGTAACCTAGAATTTTTTGTTAAAACAAAATCGTAAATTAAAGTCAACTTTAAAACTCAATGTCAAGATTTACGAGTGTAAATTTGAGAGCGTTCCCCTTGAGGAAATGAGAGTGGCAAACTTTGTAGTTTTGACTCAAGGCTCGCCTAATGGTTCGGAAACAAACTGGAAGATAGATTTGTCCTTTCCCACCCCGCCTGCTGAAATAGCAAAGTCTTGTCAAAACTGTTACAAATGATTCCACTCATCAATTTAAAATGTGGACAAGGAGAAGAATATTTTTGGATAAACGCGCGGATGGAGAATATTATTAGTTTGGTGGTAAAGTTTTAATAAAACCTCGGTTAACAAGGCCAAATTCCAAGTTACTTTCGCAGATAATGGAATTACGGAGTTAGTCAGGTGCGGATAATGGACCCAAGTTTGTCTGTGTTTGTTGGAGTCCAACTCGTTACAAACAATCAGACTTGGTGGCCAACTTATTACGTCATTCTCAGAAACACCTAGCAAAGCTGTTTGGTCCACCTTAAATTGAGGCCAACTTTGTTTACTGTCCTGGCTGAACGATGCATATTTTAATTAGTTGTATTTCTGTCAGTGTTTTCGATAATGTCTATCCTCATCTATTAGTATTTTTTCTTCTTCTTTTTTCTACTTTCTTTTAAGTATTTTTTGACGATCTTAGGTATGGCACTTATTTGTTATCTACAAACTATTTCAAGCTTTTCTGTTAAGGCTGCATAAACCCTATAAAGCCAATTTAATCTTGTCTGCCTCAGTAAAACCCAAAACATATTATGTCACCGAGATACATAACTTATCTCTACATTTATTTTCAGGTTTAACCAAGCCGCAGCCATTGCTGACGCTGCAATACCAGAAATTAAGGTAAGAATTAATGCATAATTTCAAACATATCCAGCACATGTCGTAAAATTGGCTATTCGTATTGGGCATTTTGGTTCTGAAATATCTATGTATAAAGATATTTACTACTAATTAGTTATTCAAGGATTTATTAAATTGGAAACTTAAAAAAACCAAACATTTGAAAAAACACATTTATGGTCTACTTTATTTATCTAGAGTCTTAAATAAATAAAAAAAAAACATCCCAAACTGAAGATAATAATTTCAAACTCAAGTCTAGAAAATCTAGGTTTAATTTTGGATTCTTCACAACGACGGGCGCAATGAATACCCTTTCACTTCCAAATTAAAATTCTTGTCTTTCCCACGTTTAAGATTACAAGACGTAATCTCAGCAGTTTTATCTTCGCAGCATTTGTGTTCGCGACACCTCTGCTCATTTACAACATTCTATTAAACTTAGGCTTACTACCTGTTCTACATGCCTAAGATTATCTGTATTTGCTGGTAAAACTCAGTTTTTGGCTTAAAATTTGCTATTACGTTGCAGATCCTTGAAGGTGCTTCAAGAAAAAGCAAAATTAGTTAGAAGAATTTTAAATTCAAATTAATCTGATTTCTCCAAGGAATAAAGGTCAAACATTATTTCCAAAGGTTTAGTAAAGAATTAAACTAACCCCGTTAAACCATAGTATAAAAAATTCTGAAAAAAGAGCACTTCTCTTATCACTCATTATACCATTGTAGTGGGATCAAAATAATATGCAAGAGTACATAGGCTATGTTTGTATGCATGTCTTTCCTTGTTATAATGGGTTATATGGTCTCACTTAGTCGTATATAGGAACACAATACACTTTTTTTTACACAAACTGACCCAGGTAAACGTTTATAAAAACATAAATTTCCTAAATTCTCTTAGGTTGGTATGCAAATTAAAAAAATACAAATTTTGAAATCACATGTTTTTCCCGCAAAAAGAAGGTACTCGTAATATGACCAATAATGGGTACTCACTCAGTCAAGTATGAAAATATTAATTCTAAAAAACCCACTTTTATATATATTTAATAAGACAATTTAGCTGGTAGAATAAAACTTTTATGTTTGATAAGTTTGCAGTTGTTTATACGAGTAAATAAATTCATTGAATTACCTTAATTTTGTTCAATTTATGTAAAAACGCTGGAGTCAGGGTAATGAGAAAATAGTAGACTAGCGTTGTAGAGGGAGGCGATGATGCTTTTCGGATATGGCCAATCCACAGTAAGCACCACTTTGCCGTTGCAGGTCTTTTATTGTACAGAAGAAATTTGCAACTTGAAAACGTTGAGGTGTTTTTCGCTTAAGACAATAAAGCGTGATAATAAAAATAACATTGCTGTTATAAGATGTTTTCATTTTACTAATTTACATTAATCTTGTGTACAAATCAATACTTACTCTCCTTTTAAAGTTAAGTATCGTTACATAATAATTATTAATTAGGTTTTTAAAATAAAATTATATCCAGAAAAATTGTGTTACTGTATTGAAACTATCCCCTCACAGGGTTGTCCATGTTGTCCTGTAACAAAAATAACAATAGTTAATAGCATTAACTGGTGTAAAATACACTCACTGTACCCTTCTATGTAAGCTATCGTCTGTTTAATAAGCAGTAAACGTCAAACATTTGTTTAGTTACGTAATGAACTAAAATGAAGGACATATTTGACACATTAAACAGTATATTTATCATTGCAGCATGACGAAAGTCATGTTTAAGAAATTGAACATTGTATCTGATCCCAAAAGTAAATATTGTCAGTGGAGACCAACCCATTCTGAAGGTAAAGTGCTTGGTTAGGGACGGACATTATCTGAACGTCATTGACGCCTGTGTAATCTCCATTCTACACTTTACACTTTCACATAGTCCTGACGTCAGCGAAACGGACGCGTTGCAGAAAGTCAACAGTCCCGGAAGGTCAAATAATTTATACCTGTGCCGCTAGGTCAAAAACTACAATGTTTGCAGTGTCTGTAGATCAAAAATCCCAGTAAGTCAAATATTACAGTCCGAGCTAAAAACGTGGTCTATGTTAAAGCAATTGACTTATTGGGAATTTGACCTAATGCAACAGCAGTTTTAATATAACGAAATAAGATAAAAGTTCAGTTTCGCTGAGTCAACAGTGCCGGAAGGTCAAAAGTAGAATCTGTTAAAAACAACGATAGTCCTCTCGACGCATGACTTCAATAATTTCGTGTTTTGGTGTACTTAAAGTTGTGCTAAAATTTTGAAAATTGGCACAGAGCTTCTTGGTTAGTCCTACTCGATGACTATTTTGTTGGAACTTTAAACTATTTACCGATCTAATTAATAAAAATTGATATGTATGGTGAAATAGTTTTAAATCGTGATTTCTAACATGAAAAAGTTAGCATGCGAGATTTCTTTTTGTTTTTGGGTTAGAGAGGTTTCGTCAGTGGCAAAGTTGTAGCCAAAAGTGTGATGCGTAAAATATATTTTTTTGATTTTTTTACAATAAGTGGTTCAATAGATAACTTGGGTTGAAGAGGACGGCAAATTTAGCATTTCGCAACGCATGGAAAGAACTACATCGTACGATGCGACTGCTGAGTGGACTTTTAATTTACAGTTCTAAGAACAAGAAAAAGATAAATATACAGATCACCAGTACATTCATTATATTTATAAAACATCTTTCTGTATTACCAGCTTACATTTTTCACTTATACATCATAAACAGGGTGTTAAAAATAAGCGGGGAGATACTTTACCTAATAATTCCTTGGGTCAAAATAAACAGAAAATCAAGGATAACATTTTTTACGAAATAGTTTCGTTAACCAGATATCCACCATTTTGTATTTTTTACATACAAATATTTATCTTTGCACTTTTCCAACCGATGTTTATGAAACTTGGTATGTATGTTAAGGGAGGAGAGACCCATGTTATAAAAAATGATTCATCTCGATTCACCCTAAAATTTTAAAATTTAACACTTAACTACAATATAATATACTTTACTACACCACAATATTTACGTATCACCATAAATCTTTAACAAAATAAAACGTTAACATTTTCAAAATCCAAAGTAAATCAATATAATCTTTCTTTTTTGAAAAATATATTTTAAAAAATGCGATGGTAAAATAACGACAGGCGAGTTTCGATCTGGGTGTTTCAGGTTTGAATCTAGGAGGATTTAACATTAATTAGGTAACATTAATGTTTAATCCTCCTAGGTTTGAACTGATTGAGAGGAATAGATGAAACCGAAGGGGGGAGGTAGCAACAAGTGTACTAGTATTTACTAGTGTCCAATTACAATTTCATGGATTTAACCAAAACCTTTTCTATTTCACTTATTTTCAGCTGTTAAATTTCAAACGATACGTTTTAGCGACATCATTAACGTTATTATCATCATCATCGTTTGAGTTTGGGTTTGCGGCAATGTATTTTTATGAATAAAACCTTTAATTTGATACCAAACTTGACCTCTGCTGCTATTAATTGACTGTATGCACTATTAATTAACAGCTGTGTCTAAGGATTATGTCGGCCTTAGTCACAAACAGGACAACGAGATCGCTCCACTCATCCCACACTCAACTCCATTCATACTTGGCTTAAAATGCACACATTTGTATGGTCGCCATTTCAAAGCAACATGGCTACATTATCAATGACAAACGTGGAAAACCTTATACGAGTGTGAGTAAGTCCGGAAACAGAGTAAGTCCGAAAACAACTCTAAAAAACAATAAGAAATAAATTGCAAGAACCGTTGCTTATATCATTGGGTATACACGTATGTACTGACGTGTATACTCAATGCTTATATTGAACGAATGTACATCGTGAGAATTTCCATTAGTTGTTCCATTTAGTTGTGTGTCCATTAGTATAATAGTTTAGTTGACTCTTTTAAAGTCAGCGGAAATTGTGACTGTTATTACCCTTGAAATAATGTTTGTGTAGTACTTTGCAATCCTACCAATACTTATAGAATCATACGATTACAATTTTCTGGTTAGAATATGTCGCATAGAGTGGTGACTACTGTATCTTTTTGGTTTGCTTGTGAAACAGGATCAACAGAGATTTTCCATCGACTCAAACAATACGATACTCTCAAATTGTTCATTGCTATAACAAACTATCACACAGTTTGATGAATATTTGTGTGTAAACCAAATACAGTACACCTGTATTCTATCTATTTTCCTTTTATTTTTCCAAGACTTTATAGAAAATCACGCATTACGTGATCAGTGAAGAAAGGCTGTATCCCATGTGTTTTATAGGTAAAGAAGGAAAGAAGAACACTGCTTCAGGTCAGAGCATTCAGTTATCATCAGCAATTGTAATTCCCGAATCAGTAACTGAGTCAATAGTCAATTATGTTCGGGTTTGTTGATTATTTATAATGCACTTTACATGCTCCATTTGATAGTTTATAATAATTTACTCGGAATCTATAAGACACCTTTGGCTTGTATTAAATATTGGGTTGGGCCGTTTAGTATTTTGAATACAATAGGGGTACTCGTCAAACAGTTAAATATTATTATTTCTATGAATTTAATGGGTAACTTTAAAGATTAGGTGGAATTTATAACAATACTTCACCGTAATCAGCAGCAAACATACATAAGGAATTCCAGTTATTACAACAGACACTCTGACAGCCCGTCAACATAAGACCTGCAGACGGGTCAACGAATATGCTGAAAAAAATAACGAGATAAGTGAGTGTAAAGTGACTATTTATATCCGGTCGTCATACGCCACGAGACATTCCGTCAGTGAATGGGAGGCCCACACAAGGGTGAAGATCGATAACGCGCTGCATTTGGAATGGAAAAATTTGCACAGGTCCTCGAAAAGTACTAAATTCCCGAGTCCCGAAAAAGTCAAGTGCCCAGAATGTCTTATACACATACGGAAATTCAAGTCCTCAAAATATTGCAATAGTGTATTTTCGTATAAATTCTTGAGACCCGAAAAAGTCAAGTCCCCAAAATGTCTTATACACTTACATATATATGAATTTGAACGGATAGTGTTTTTGGCCTCTAGGGACTCAAAACGAAAAATTACATCGGTCCCGGGTCCAGGTGTTGCCATGAGTACTACGGTAATAGCTTATTCCCTATATGCGAAATTCGCTAAAAACCTAATAATTCTATAGACTAACTAGCTGTACCCGCTGGCTTTGCCCCGTTTAGCTAATTAATTTTCAAGATGAGCTCGTTCGCATGGCTCAATCACGTCCTGGTTGAAGTTCGTTCGCTACGCTCACTCATCTTTAGGTTGGAGCTCGTTCACTGAGCTCACTTGCCTTGGGGTTAACTCGCCTCCAGGTTGAAGTTCGTTCGAAACGCTCACTCAGCTTTTGGTTGCAAATTAGCTGTTGTCATAAATTGTTTAATTGACACAGCTGTTAAGATTCATTAATTCCTTTTAAATATGAAAAATCATAAGGTTAACATGGGAAACTCCAGAGCCCCTGGGGCGAAGCTCGAATGCCCTATCATAATAAAAATTACTCAGTTTTCCTATTTAATGCCCAAAGAATCGGTGTATCGAATTTCAGCCTCCTAGGTAAATGAGAAGTGGGATACAGGCGGAACTTCAGGGACCCCTCCGGTGACGTTTCTCACTGTGAGCTGCGACCTGCCGCAAAACGGCCTTTTACAAGGCCACCCCGATGCGCCCGCTGCTTTGCCTTCTGGCTCTGCAGCCCTGCCTCGCGCGTCGGGCCCGACTACGACCCTGCAATCGCCCACGGACTCGACTTCGGATACGGACCGACCCCCAGCTTCTGTGTGGAGCTTCGCTTCACAACCACCCGCGGACCAGGAAAACGGCCTTAGTCAAGGCCACCAGATGTCTCCAGCCCCCGGCGGAGACCACCCCGGCCTAGCCGCCGCACGGCCCTCTGACTCTATCGCCGCCCGGCCCAGCAACTCCACCCCCCCGGGACTTCCCCTCACGGGGACGGAGACCAGTGCCTGGGGGAAGACCGCTGCTGCGGTGACCCGAGCGGGTGTCGACCAACGGTGCGCCACTGCCACCCCTGGCGGAGGCCCGTTCGTCTTCACTGGCGGCGAGGGGAACAGTTGCCAGGCGAACCCCTGCCCGTCGTCTGGAGAAAACGGCGTTTATCAAGGCCACCAGACCACCAACAAGAGGCGAGCGTCCCCGACTCCTCCTGCCGAGCGGAAGGCCCGCAAAACCGGCCAAGACACCTTCCAGACGCCCGCTGACTCCGACATGGAGGATGATCCGGCCCCGACGCGGAACGAGCCACGGCCTCCGCCTATCCTCCTGGACATGCCGCGGAGCTGGCCTGCCCACGCCGTCGCCATCGGCCAACTGGTTGGTGGCCAATTCGACGCCTCATGCACGGGGAAAAATCTGCGGATCAGAGTGGACACTGTGCCCCACTTCCGTGCCGTCCAGCGGTATCTGCAGCAAGAGCGAGTACCGTTCCACACCTTCGCCCTGCGCACCGAGCGGCTGCTCAAGGTGGTGGTGAAGGGCCTGCCGCCGACGCTAGCACCAGATGAGATTATGGCGGAATTTCACGACTTCGACATATCCGAAGTGAAAATGATGAAGACTCGTCGAGGAATGCCGACTGGTCTCTGGCTCCTCACGATCCGCAGGACGGAAGGATACTCCCTGCCGTCCACTGTTTATGAAATAAGGCGAGCCTTTTACTGCAAGGTGGAAGTACGGCAGTACAAGCGGCCCAACGGACCCATTCAATGCCACCGTTGCCAGGGCTTCGGCCACGGATCGGGCCAGTGCCACCGCCAGGTCCGCTGTGTCCGCTGCGGTGACACCCATCCAGCGACCGAGTGCCCCAAGGAGCCAGCAGCCCAGGCGAAGTGCTGCAACTGTGGTGAGGCCCATACTGCCAACTACAGGGGCTGCACTTGCTTCAAGAATCTGCAACGGGCTTCGTACGCGGCTGCGGCGAAATCGTCCACGGCACCGTCGGGCCGTCAACCGCGCCGGGTCGACCCACCTGCTCCAAGACCTGACCCTGTGGACGCCGAGGTGCCGGGGGCTCCCGAGGTTGATGACGAGGGTTTCCGGACTCAGCGGAGAAGACGTCGTCGAGCTCCTCGGAACCCGGACAACCGCGGCAGAGCTTCCGGCCCGAGACCCCGAACACCCACCCCTCCTGTGGAGCGGTCCGCCGCCCCGGCTGAGACCCCGAACCCTCGAGTGAGGCGAACTCCCCGCCCTCGCCTGGAAGTCCCTCCTCGCCAGCCCAGCGGCCCTGCCCGGCAGCCCAGCAGCCCAGCCCCGCAGCCCAGCAGCCCAGCCCCGCAGCCCAGCAGCCCTGCCCCGCAGCCCAGCCGCCCTGCCCAGCCTATCGAGCCGGCCTCAACCCCGGCCCAGTCGTCCAAGAGCCCGTCGCAGCAGTCTGAGCTGGCTCAACTCATCTCCACGCTGAGGAGCATGTTGGTCGTCGTCGAGCGACTTGTTGACCAGTTGACCCAACATCATGCGTAGACTTCGCATCCTCACGTGGAACGCCGACGGGCTTGCCGACAGACGCCATGAGCTGACACAACTCCTCACTGACATGGACGTTGACGTTGCCCTCATCCAGGAGACGCATCTGCGCGGTGGGGACAGGTTCAACGTCCGAAACTACTACACTCACCGGACAGACAGGCCTCTGCAACAACGTGCCAGTGGTGGCTCGGCGATACTGGTTCATCGTCGGGTCACCCACAGACCGATCGTCAGGAACCTCCCGCCTGGCATCGAGGTGACGACCATCGCCCTCCAGCACGACGGTGCAGAGCTGGAAATCTCCTCTGCCTACAACCCCCCCGGGAGACGCCTTGATCCCGGACTCCTGGACCAACTGCTGCCCCCCGACACCCCGGCGCTTCTGGCAGGCGACCTCAATGCCAAACACCTGGACTGGGGTTGCAGGAGAGGAAACTTCACTGGAGCTGCTCTCAGGCGCTACCTCACCGCCCACCCTCACATCAACGTGGTTGCCCCGGCCGACCCCACACACTACTCCCGTGCTGGACACCCGCCCGACATCCTGGACATCGGACTGGCTGGCTCGTTCGATGGCCCGATTGAAGTCTTCGTCGTCTCCGACCTCTCTTCTGACCACGTCCCGGTGATCTTCGATCTGCCACAGGGAGGAGTCCCCGACCGCCCTCCGGTCCGCAGGAAGAGGGTGAACTGGGCGAAGTTCGCCAACCTCCTGGCCAACGCCCCTCGACCGCCTCCCCCGCCACCTGAGACGGCAGAGGAGCTCGACCAGCAAGTCCTGGACCTGTCAACGCTGCTGCAGGACACTGTGGTTGCCGCCAGCTCTGACGTTGACCCGCGGGCCCCCCCACCACTTCCCCAGGGGCTGCGGGAGGAGATCGCCCTGCGACGTCGCCTGAGGAGGGCGTACCAACAGTCCCGCTGCCCTCGAGCGAAGGCGGACTTCAACCGGCAGGCCAGGAGGTGCTCCCGTCTGCTGGCTGAGCATCGGTCCCAGGAGTGGGAGGACTTCGTCGAGGGACAGGCTGACACCAACGACGGGATCTGGAAGATCGCCAAGGCTCTGCGCGGCACGAAGACCCACAACAGGCCGCTGCATGGGGGACGCGGGCTCGTCTACTCGCCCGAAGACCGTGCAGAAACCTTCGCAGACTCGCTGGAAGACCAGTTTTCCCCACACCCGGACGTCTACGACGAAGACTTCTGCGAGGTTGTTGACGACTTCGTAGAGACCTACGAGCCGGACTCCGACGAAGAGGACATCCCCCACGTGACCGTCAGCGAGGTGAAGGGCCACATCGCTCGACTCCGTCCGAAGAAGGCCCCTGGACCGGACTCCCTCGGGACTCCAGCACTGAAGAACCTGCCGGCTTGGGTGATTGTTGTCATCACCTGCCTCTTCAACTCCTGCGTGAGGCTGGCCCACTTCCCCGACACCTGGAAGCTGGCAAATGTCATACTCATCCCCAAGCCCGGCAAGGACCACATCTTCCCCGAGAACCACAGGCCGATCTCCCTCCTGCCTGTGCTCTCCAAGATGCTGGAGCGAATCGTCCTGGCGAGATTCCCCGAGGAGTTCTTCACTTCGATCAGGACCGAGCAGTACGGCTTCAGGCGGGGCCACTCCACCACCCTCCAGCTGCGGCGGGTCCTCAACACCATCGCTGGAGCGATGGAGCGGAAGCACCACTCGACCTCAGTCCTGATCGACGTGAGCAAAGCCTTCGACCGGGTCTGGCACGAGGGGCTTCTCTACAAGCTGGCGTCCTCCCCTCTACCCGGCTCGATCTACAGGCTCGTCAAGAGCTACCTGACCGCTCGCCGCTTCAAGGTCTCCGTTGGACGGGCGACTTCCACACCACGGCCAGTCTCTTCGGGTGTGCCACAGGGGTCGGTTCTCGGGCCGATACTCTACCTGTGGTACACCAACGACATACCCCTGGCGCCGAGAGTGCAGCTCTCGCTCTATGCAGATGACGCGCTCTTCACTGCCACCTCCGCCAACCTGAGGATGTCCAGGGTGTATGTCCAGCGACAGCTGGACCTGTTGCTGCCGTGGCTGACGAAGTGGCGAGTCAAAGTCAACGCTGACAAGAGTGAGGCCATCTCCTTCACGAGGTCGAGGAGGCAGGACGATGGTCAACACCTCCACCTAGACGGGGCCGACATCCCATGGAAGCGCCGGGTGAAGTACCTCGGCGTCCTGCTGGATCAGCGACTCACCCTGACTCCCCACGTCGAGAGGGTCTGCGACCTCGCCAGGAAAGGTCTTGGCGCCATCCGCCCGCTGCTCAAGTCACGGAAGTTGTCGACGGCTGCAAGAGTCCGACTCTACACGGCCCTGCTTCGACCTGTCCTCACGTACGCAGCCCCTGCATGGTACCACCTCACCTGCAGAACCGCTAGACGGAGGCTGCTCGTCGTCCAGAGCAAGGCTCTCCGGCAGGCGACAGATTCACCCTGGTACGTGAGGAATTCCGTCATCAGGGACTCCACAGCAGTGACAACTCTCCGAGACTTCGTCGACGGCCTTCGAGCGAGACTTGAAGAGACGGCGGATGACTCTCCGTGGGAACATATCAGGGACCTGGTCGCTGAGGATGTTCCGCAGCTCCGCCCCCGGATCGACGACTAACTCCCAGAACGACGTTGACGTCTACAGGTAGCTGAGCTACCAGGGCTTGGACCCACAGCAGACCGGAAGTATATGCTCCCAGCGAGCAGGCACTTCCCCCAGACGTGGCGCTAGTCGCCACAATCATATACACTTGGACTTGGACTTGGAGAAGTGGGAGAATTAGTGATGATGAGTGAGTGAGAGTGAGTGTGTCAGTGAGGGCTTTGCCTTTTATAAGTATACATAGCACATTCAACCAGCTGTTAGTTAAAACAAATTATATTGGACTAAAACAAATCGATGATTACAAAGAATACTTTAAAAAATAATTTGAACATCCTACTACTGTATTTTACTATGCATATTTAATTAATCTGCCATCCTCGTACCGAAGAATTAAATGTATCAATGGTCAGCATTACACATAGTATAAAATAAGCCAACCATAAGTATGTATTTGAATTTTCTTCCAAATGCTGAATTTGTGTCACAAATGCTGAATGTTACAGCTGTTACGTTAAGCAAATTATATTGTACTAAAAGCTAGCTAGAAGCATTGACTTATTGGAGAAGGTTAGCATCGGCTGCTAGACTTTTTAAAAACTAAAACTTAATTTATAAAAACTGGGACACAAATTTTAAATTATGGCTTTGAAATTCCCTAGTTCTCAAAATTGTCTTTCTTTCAAAACAAAACTAATGAAAATCCATCGTCCGGTTGATTCTGAATCTTGAAAAACCCCCATTTACGGTTTAATAATATATATGATAGTTTGGACAGATTTCAACCCTTCCGAGGCGTAATACATTTACACAGTTTATATGTAGACTACATTATAACTTATAAAATAGTTCTACAATTAATTAGATCTCCTTTTACAAACGTATATAATAACCAGAAATTTTCAGATCGTCCTTGCGGGTATTTTATGCCACAAATTTTGACGAAAGGCTATACCTATTTACAGTGTTGACCAAACAGTTGGCAAGAAGCTTTAATAGATAAGCTATGTACCAAATATGATATTTTTAGCTCAATTCTAATTATGACAAAACACGAAGTAACTAAAAGCGAGTTTTGTTGGTGTAGTAAGCGTTGCAGGAGGTCTACTTTACACTGAATCGACGTTCACTTTTATTGCTTTTGATCTTCTGGCACTGTTGACTCAGCGAAACTGAACTTGTATTTTACCGTATTACGTTATATTAAAACTGCTGTTGCATTAGGTCAAATTCCCAATAAGTCAATTGCTTTAACATAGACCACGTTTTTAGCTCGGACTGTATTATTTGACTTACTGGGACTTTTGATCTACAGACACTGCAAACATTGTAGTTTTTGACCTAGCGGCATAGGTATAAATTATTTGATCTTCCGGGACTGTTGACTTCCAGCAACATTCCCCAGCGAAACTCTGCGATTCCTTAAGTTACTCTATCAAATTAGATTAAAGACTTTATTGAAGCCTATTTCATGTGATTTAACAACTAGCGTGGGTCTCGACTTGAATTAATTTGCATTTCTTTACTCCACAACAAAAAAATACCCCCGCCGCAGCAAACCTGCAGACTAAGTGAATTTCAACTTGTCTGATTACATTTTTACTAAAATATTTCCATAAGACATATTTATTCCCAATTTAAATAACATTAGATTTAACGAGTGTTTAGGTTTTCTGCTACAGGGAAGGTAAAAAGTGTTTTTTGACCATACGTCAATAGTATAGGATGAAATAAATAAATTTGCCAAATTTGATCAATATATATCTATAAACAAGCAAACTACAACAATTTTAATTTTCTCCATAAGAATAACATGAGAATTTTAAATTACACCATTTTTGAATTTTCTCCGTGACCGTTAGGCATACAACAGTGCTTCAATATACTAATTTATTTCTTTTTTTAAGCTCTACAAAACGGTTAAAAATAAATTGCAAAATTTTTTTGTTTTTAGGGTCTAAAATGGGAAAACCACATATATGAATGAAGTTGAACGGATGGTTGTTTTGGCTTCTAGGGACCTCAAAATGAAAAAAAATAAATCGGTCCCGGTCCAGGTCTTACTATGAGTACTACGGTAATAGCTTATTCCCTATATGGGAAATTCGCTAATAGGTTTTTATTTTGACGAAAACATGTTTTTCTTCTTAAATAATAGTTGGTATTATAGCTTAATCAAAAACACAGTTGCACATTGTGATACATCATTGTTTCTTCTTGATTGAGTATCCTAATTGCTTACAATATATCTATAAAGTGTGGTGTCTAATATTAGAAAATTATACGAGATAAAATAGTTAATTTGGAATCCAATAGTTTTAACTATCGGGATGGTTAAAGTACGCATCAGCGAAACGTTAATAAACACACGTAAGTAAAGGTCCCTAATTTTCAAAATATTTTATATCAACAAACTAAACATCCATCAATAGGTTTTTCTTTAAGTTTAAAAGTAAAATTAGTAACTAATTTCAATACAAAAATATCAGTTAGCTAAATGATTGATTACCAAAACTATTTGTGTTTATATTCATCATTAATGTTTATTTACGATTAATGACAGGTTTAAAAGAACCTTAACCAAATGATTCCAGATAATGGCAAAAACAAGAACAAAATGTTACAAACACTATATTGTTGCATTATATTTGTCAAACGAAAATAATTCAGAGGTATACAACCACAATAGAGGCTGATTACAAAAACGGTTTCAAGTGAAAATGGGATTGTTGACAGATAAAATAACCTTCTGTTTTCACAAATGTCGAGTTAAGTAGCTAAATACCACGACTCTCGGCTTCTAGAGGGTCATAAGTTCAACCCATGGGACTCAAGGGTGTTAACACTCCCCAACTTTATAACCTCAATCCCAAGCCCCTTCTTTGCACTGCAGTAAGTTTTAATTTCCCTGTTTCTGGGAGCTACTACGTGGCTTAGTATAATACGAGGCATAAAGTTACAATTTTCAATATATATTATTCATAAAATGTTAAGGTTTATATGTTGTGCATTGTTTTCTAGCTTAGATTAATTTACAACTACCATCCTAAACTTGTTAAATTGCTTGCACTTATAGTTTGAATTCAATCACCTTATTATCTTACTTGTGTATTAAAAGGCATAAACGTTTGTAATTCGTTTAATTTGATTGATATACAACCACTGATGAACCAAGAAGCAAGAATTATATACACTGTACTATACACAGTAAAAGTGGTACACTACTAACATACCACATAAAAAATGGCATCAACAAAATTATAAAACAACAGTAAAGTTAAACAGGCATTAAAGCATGGCTTGTTGAAAATTAAATAGAGAGAATTTAATGTTAAAAGAATGTGAGAATATCAAAAATCTGTTTCCATGAAATAATTATTTTTAAACTCTGAAGAACACACCTTTTCATTATTAGAACCAAATGATCAAGTGATAATTCTCTTTTCCAAAAACAAAGGACGTGTATCATAAGATTTTCTGCTTTTATTTTTTAATCTTAAAATAAACTCCACGGCACTATAAGTACCGGGAATTTCAATTTAGATAAGGAAACAAATTGCGCAATTCAAGCAAGAAGGGATGAGAATTTGTTCATTATTTTAAAGCACTTATTTACAGTAAGACATTTCGAGTTTTTCCTACTTTTGAGGTCAATTCCACGGATACTTGTCAACAGTTTAAATTCTGAATTAATCTAATTTACTCCTATAAATTAGTCACTCACCAGCTTTACCAGGTTTTATTTAATTTACTTACTCATGACTTAAATAAATCGATGTAAGGCACTTTACATAGGTAAAACTTTAGTATCGACGTGCAAGCAAAGAAACAAATAGCCGATATGTTTTAGAAAACTAAAATATCTAAATATCTAATTTAATGCTTGTAAATTATATATTAACATTATGTTTTTCTTTTGATAAATAAAAATAAGACACACGTAAGGTTCTGCGTAATGACTAAGAGTAACCTCAACATTTAAGATCTAAAAAAAAAATCTGAGCGTATCCAAATTTACAGTATACAAAAATGTATATTATTTATTGCTATGAACATATGACTGTTATTCTTATTTACTCCTAATAGTAGTGTATTTCCATTAAACAAAGGACTAGTATTTATAAAAAATATATAAGCAATAGTGCACCTATTTGACTTGTATTAACGAAGTTAAAAACCTTTTTTAACCGTTGAATTTTCCCATTTTCCAGCTATGATAAAGTAATTAGCAATTACTACGTACATTTCATAATAACTACTCTTATGATTGTCTTCAATCTTTTTATGACAGTTTTAAATCATTTAAATGGTTTACAAACTAAACTTTGAATACAATTATTTTACCAAACATAATTTTTTAGATTCTAAAATGAAGCTAATAATCTTATTGAAGCTGCTAATAATACAATCGAATTATAAACAGCATAGTAAACAACTGTTTACGTCGGATCTTTTACCATGTAAGGAAAATGGATCTAAAATATTTTACCTTGTACAAACAGTAAAAAAACTAATTTTGTGAGTCTAGCTGTTTTTCTGAAATAATGAACCTTACTTAAATAACATAATGATCAAACTACTAATTTAACAACAAATATAATACGATTAGCTTGCAATCGTTAGCAACAGAACCGCAGTTTTCTTCTCCCCTTACCACACAGCCCTAGCAGGAAAGGTTTTAACAACGTTATGAAATTAAATTCAACGTGTAATTGTAGTTTGATAGCTCTCTTTGTAAGGTAAGTCCAAGGTAGATGTGACGTCACCCGCAGCTATCAGCAACACAAAGGACTCAGCGAGCTGAGATAACGGGGCTTAGAGAAAACACAAACAGTGGACCTCTTCTAGTAAAAAAAAACTTAGAAATTTAGATTAAATTCAAGTCCACTGAAGCTTAATCAAATCATTCAGTGGATTTAGTTTAATTAGCCGATGAGATTTAGATGCCTCACATAGATAATAGAATCCTATACAATGGAAAAGGTCCGTGAAAATTCAATTAATGACTGTTAGTGTGTTCTATTGAGTATTGAATTTACCGGTATACAGGTGTTTGATTATCTAAAAAATGTGTGCTAAGTTATATGGTTACAAAATCTTAAGTCTCACTGCAAAACTTTGTAAATAACAAGCAAATGATACAGTTGGCTAAAAGAACAAAATTATACTTTGTAAGCAGTTCATAGAGTAATAAGATTCGACTGTACACGTACATTTGGAATGTACATAAATACGGTAATTTCTGTTAATTAATTAAATGTACAGAATTTTCTTAAATATTAAAATCTAACGTATATTATTTTAAATCATCCAACGGAAAAAATCAATTAGTATGCTGAAAACGCTACCAGAAAAGGTAAGAAGGTATCACATAAAAAGATAATCTAAATAAACAAAACTCTAAAATAATATTTACACGTTTGTATCAGCTTAGTGGGATAAACCTGTGGTGGTATGAGGTGTCAATGACGCCATTTTATGTCCAATCTTGCATAAGTAGATCTCGTGTCTTGCATGTTTGATCATGTTTTGCAGTAAATGCAAATTTTGCATTACGCTTTGGGGAATAAATGTCATCTTTAGTCAAATCTTATGAATCCTTCTATAAATTGAGCGTATTGAGGTACATTTTATTAATTGAGATGGGCACGCCACCTAAGTGCGTACTTTAACCGAATTATGAGTGAAGAGCGAGATGCCTTGTGTAGCTTTGTTACTGAATAAGAACAGGTGTTTCATTAGTCAGGTACTTTTATTAAAAACAAAATAATTAAGGATAGCTCGTCCAGTTTAGAACCATAAAAGGCGACTTTTTATTTCTATGCGAGCACTTTAACCACTCAGCTATCCAGCTGGAGAAAATAGTAAAATAGTATAAAGTACAGCTTTGAGATGATTACCTTCCAGAGCTACAAATGAAATCATGTTTACAGTATCTTTTTCTCAATCCCTTCTGCAGTGAAAAAGGTAAAGGCGAGTACTTGATGGCAACAGGACTTAAATATTTTTTTCAACTGGTATTTTAATATCTTATATGAAAAGCATTATATTGTATTAACCTTTCCAACATATTATATTCAACGCTATGGGACTGTATCACGCTGAGGATCTTTTTTTTGGATTCAAATACATTGGTTTCTTATTCTGTTTGAGTGTTATGAGTCACGTGTCATTATCCGCTGTTTTGCTGTTGATAGATCCCTCGACGCAGTTTCTATCTTGCTAAGCACATTAGTTAACCATTGATCAAAACATACGAGAAGATTTCTTTTGTCCTAGGACCCTAGGCACGAGCCCGGGATTGTTTTTCACATTACTTCAGGCTAGACCTAAGGGTTGTGGCAACATCACTTAGATAAAATCCATTGGTGGTTTGGCGGGATTTAAACCCGGGACCTCATGGACCAAAGTCCTGCGCTCTAACCAGTAGACCAGCTCGCTCCCCTGATATGAGATGATTACATGTTGTTAGTAATTCTCGTTTGACGTCATAAAATATGTGGTAGTGGTATGATCTTTGACATTTATCAGTGATTTCATTCCAATAGTGTACAACCATAAATAATATGTCAACATACACGAGTTACAACGCTGTTTGTCGTTTGTCGTTATCGTATGACTTCATGGCGTTTCTAAGACATCTTGGACATCATTCAGTGGATCATTTCCAACAATGTATTATCATTCATCAAAACACAGAAGTTTATAATTTGTCTGTCTTTTTCGTTTGAAGTCATCAAGTAAGTCCATAGAGAGTCGTGGTTAATAATCTTTGATTTTCTGACAATAGTTGTATTTTGATGTTGTACAACTATTACATGTGATTAAGACGTTATTTGTAGTTTTACATTAACA